>NW_022900944.1:4183110-4230699 GCF_012274545.1 Fukomys damarensis | reverse complement strand
ATTAGAATTAATTTAAAAAGATAATTTTGCTATAGGCTATGCCTTGTGATTCAGTTTAGGAATTTATTTTAATTTGTTTTGTTTTTTATTTTGCTTATTAGTTTTCAGTGTTAACTAAAATACAGGACCATTATTCCCTTTTAAAGACTTGATAATTTCTAATAGAATATAACTGCATATTAGTTTTTATGTAATTTCTTATTGAATCCTGTATATTCCATAATCCAATTGCAGATACCAAATAATGAATTTATTTTGTTTTTTTGTTTGTTTTTTTTGGTACCGGGGGTTGAACTCGGGTCTTTGTGCTTGCAAGGCAGGCCAACAAACCGCTGAGCTAAATCCCCAGCCCCTATCATTTATATTCTAAAGGCACTGATAACTTGTTCCTCAAGAATGAATACATGGATAAATAAGACAACAAATTCTAAAGAAGGTAAAGTTTTTGGTGACAGGGTTTCTCTATGTGGCCCAGCCTGGTCTTAAACTCACTATGTAGCCAAGAGTGGCTTCAAATTTACCACCCTCTTGCCTCAGTCTCTGGAGTACTAGCATTATAAGCATATACCACTACGCCTGGCTTACTGACAATTTTTAGAAAGTATTTTGGAGCCAATTATAGTCAATCCTTTAGGGTGAGATTATTATAAAATCAGAAAAGCAGGAACAATGTGTTTCTCAAAGTGGGATAAAATTTCAGTTTGACATAAATGAGCATTCTACTAATTTTCTTAAAAAGGCCATTCACCAACTGAACAAAATTTAGTAACTGCAATATGTGCTAGGCTTTGTTTTAGGAAATGGGAGAACGGTAGAGAACAGGGTGGAGAAGTCCCTGCTTACACGAAACTTACTTCCATTCTAATGTGGGAGTGAGAGGCAGTAAATGAAGTACATGAAATATTTGGCCTTAATTAATGATTTAAGAAGTGCAGCCTTTAAAAAAACTATGGCCTTTAAACATGACAGTATATGGCCCCTAATCATTAGATTGCTTTTTATGACAAAAAGGGCTATGCATAAGTAATTTCATTCCCTAATTAGTTGATATGACTTAATCAATAGATACATTACCTGGCAGGCCAGACCTACTCCAGTGAACTCTTTAAAAGAAGTAAAAAGCAGCCAGTCATACTGACTGGTGTACTCTTGTAATCTCTACTACTCAGGAGGCTAGGGCAGAAAAATTACAAATTCAAGGTCAATCAGGGTAACTGGAGAAAAAGTCATTCATTCATTCATAAACAAACAAAGCTAAGAATGTACCTTGGTGGTAGGGAGCCAGGAAATTAGGACATGGCATGGCAGGCTGGTTAGGAAATTGAGTGTGTCCTGTTAATTGCAAAGTTCCAGGACACATGCACAGAACAGTTCCCAAAGCAGTGGATGTGGACTTCGCATGATAACTGGTGCAGTTTTGGGGTAGGACAGCCTAGACCTGACTTCAACCTGAGGACTGGGAAATACAAAGACAGTCACCACTGAGCTTGGGACTACTGTTTGCTTTTCACAGTAGTCTGTTCTCATCCTGAGGAGTGTACTTCTTTTTCTACTTTTACTTGGCCAAACGTGCTGTGCACAGCACATTTATTTTCCTACCTTTAATAAATGAAAAAACCTTGGTACCTTTTGCACTTGTCTTGAAAACTTCTTTACTCTGTATACAAAGAACCTAAAAACTACCTCTGAAAGGAGACTCCAGCACCCCAATTCCCAGTAACATACTTGGAGAGCTAGCCAGAAGGTAAGGCTCCGGGCATGCTGTTTAGTTTCTCTAGAATCTACGGCTGAGAAAGATTTTTTTCTTTCCATCTCCCCTCTAGGCTGGGGACTCAGGAAGCTTTCTTATGGTGGCAGGAACAGTTTCCTAGTGTGTCTCCCCACGTGTGTATGTGTTGGGGGCGTGGGTGCACATGGCCTGTGTTTTTCCCAGACATTTCCCAGGCTACAGGTCCTCCTCCAGTTTATTTTCCCTTTCGCTCTCCTTCTTGTTTTCAGTCACTCATTGCACGTATGCGTCAATTAAAAGCTGCCAAAGTGACTGACATTAACCCAGTCACAGGACAACAGATTGTTCAGGTTCCCTGTTTAGAACCTACAGTTTGGTATGCCTTTTTGTCTTCATGGTTGTTTTGTACAATAGCTCAGCTTCCTTTCTCTTTTGGGAAGAATAGCTACTGGTACCTCGGTCTCCTGCCTGAGTAGCCACATACCCCAGTTTACTCCTTTTTTGCACTCAAAGTTTTATCTTTGGTTTTCCCCTAGATGATCTTTATCTCTGGCTATCCTTAGCGAGTCATTTTCTTTCGTCCCAATCTACTTTTTCACCATGTTTGTTGGCTATTTGGGTTCACCCTGGGGGTTGGCCCATAGACTTGGCCAGGTCTGTCGGCCATTTTATGGGTCTTTGGAGGTAACATGGCTCTGCCATGACTGTTTGCAGGTTTCTTTTTTCAACTGGCCTCATGGTCATCAGGAAATCTCACCCTTATAGATAGGAGCGAAGCATCTGATTTTGGGAAAGATAGGGGCCTCCTTTCCACTTTTCTTTTTGAATCAGTTTAGATCCTTTTTCTTCTAACAGAAATTCAGGTAATTTAGAAACATGCTGGCGGCCTACGCAGAACAAAAGAATAGCCAGTAGAACTCAACTCAACAGGCTGTGAGTATGCAAAAGTAGAGCCATCCTTGCTACAACTTCTTAGTATACTTGAGAGAGGATAGCAGTTTAAATTACAATACTATTTTTCAGTTAGATCACTTCTATAGAAGGCAGGAAGATAATGTACAATCGCTTATGGTCAGAATTTTATAGCTCTTTGTCTCTGGAAAGGCCTTAAAAGTATAGGACTTAGGACCTGGAGGAAGAGGGGAGGGACATCTTTGATGATCCTGTCCTTGGATGGTCACCTGTCTTTCAGCGGGGTATGGGTCTCTCTCATGTATTTAATGAAGACAACCATTCTGGGAGGTCTCTTCAACTTGCTCCTCATAATCTGCAGGCCAGTCATTAAGTCCCATCCCTTTCAAGTGACTCAGAAACTCCCCCAGAGCCAAGCACCCCACAGGAACCCAGTATTCCTCAGTCCCATCATGTTCCTCAGACAGCTGTAAGCCCCAAAGGACATGGAGTAGCACTTCTTACTATTTTAATTCACAACTTGTCTTGCCTCTGAGAGAGATCCCAGGCTTAGGGAAACTACTTGAGTCCAGGTCTCTTTCCGTTTCAGATGCCCAACAATGTAAAGAATGCATAGGCCAGTTTTCAAAGAATCCTAGTAGGTACAAAAATGTGTTTCAAACTTTAACCCTTGCTTTTTACCTATCATGACAAGATGTCCGATTCATCTAAACCACTTGCTGTACCCCAGGTGAAAAAAAGAATCTTACAGGAGGCTAGGGAATATGAAGAGGAAACAATAAGCTTTAAGAAGAGAAGGAAACCACTTTGGAGAGGTTGTTAGCCTGGCACAAGCCAATTGGGACTATTATTTTGGCAAAGGGCTAAAAATAACATTTGATGTGATAGCTGCCCTTTACTATGGGAATGAAAAGGTGCATTAAGAAATCTGTTAATTATGATAACGTGAGTGGGGTCATATAGGATAAAGAGGAAAAACCAGCAGTCTTACACAGCCAATTAGAAAGCTCTTATACATATAGATCTATCTTCCAGGGAGGGATAGGCACTGGTTGGACATCATTTTATTTGTCAATCAGCCCCAGATATTTGACATAAATTTTAAAAATTTCAGAAATATCTGCAGATGCCTATCAGTTGCTGGACATAGCCTTTTCTGTGTTCATTAGTCAGGATCCAAATGAGGGTAAAAAGGCCAGAATTACAGCTGTCACAACTGGCAACGCCTTAAGCACATTCAAGTTATCCCAGAGAAAGCCCAGGGCCAAAGTCTGGAAGAAGATTTGGGCACTTGGCACAGGATTGTATCAAGCCACCACCTTGTCTCTGCTCTGCGAGTCAGCTGATGTGCCTGACTCATCACACTGGAGGATTGAGTATCCTCACTCCAAGAGAGCGGTTAAGTCAATCAAAATTCTCACCTCTTGCTAAGACTGAAGAGGCCTGGGGCAACCTGCAATGGTACGTCCACAGATATTTTCACCTCCTGCAAGAAACCTTGGATGTCATGGTAAGCAAATTCAGTTCCTTACAGATTTATTTTAACCTCCTTCTCTGCAAAATCCTTTTCTAGATCTATAGCCATAACGGGTTGTGAGGGGCCCTAGTGAGGGCTTCTTTACTCCTGCTCTGATATGTCACTTTGAAGGTCAAATGTTCAACCATCAGTTTTTAATTGTCCTGCAGTGTTTTACTCCCTTACTTGTAAAAGATTTACTAGTAAAATTGAGGGCAATTCTCCAATTCTAGAAAGGGTCAAAGTGGACTTTACCCACTGGGACTGTGCCAGGCCATGATTCTTAAGACACCCTATGGTTAACCACAAAGATATTGTCTACTCTTAATCTTGCCTCCTTGATGCCTACAGCTCAGAGTTGGCTCACTCTTATAAACAGGTGACTTTCTGGACCTATGCAAACAGACAGGACATCAGGGACCTGCTTCTCCAAGATCCTGAGGAAGTGTGGTTCACTGACTGGAAGTAGTTTTGTCCTAGAAGGACATCAAAAGGCACGTTATGCATTTGTGACTTCATAACAGGTCAATGAAGCCAAAATCCTTGACTCAGGAACCCCTGCTCAAAAAGCAGAGCTCATAGCCCTTCCCCAGGCATTGATACAAGCCAAATATACCTTTCTGGTGCTACATGCCCTTGTAGCAATCTCGGGGAAATAAAGCTTGCTAAGTAATAAGCAATAGTCTAAAAAAAAACCTCCTACAAACAGTCTATTTTGCTACGCAGATTGCTGCTATTCATTGCAAGGGACCCCAAAGAGACATAGCTATAGTCTCCTTGGGAAATCAAAGGACTGCTAGAGAGGCAACAAGGGCAGCCTTACAGCTCCTCAAGACTCTAGCCTTATTCCTTGTTTCTGATGAACCATTCAAACTGGTCCTTCCACAAGGAATGCAGTGAAAGCTATAAAAATCTTATAAGGGAAATGGTAGCTAGAATTTTCACAGGACTAGGCAGAAAGCTATTCTTGTGAACCTCTGGAAGACCTAAGACTCCTCTTCAAAAATCAAGACTCCAATACTTTCAGAAGCACAAATGAGTAGTCACTAATGGTCCAAATTCATGACAGCGTAAATGGGCTGTATTGAAGCTCTTGTTCTTAGTTAAATCTATAATGTATATACTCTTGCTAAAGCTGTAGCTCTCAGGCGCTTGATAATTTATCTAACATCCCTCTTTGCAATACTCCTCCCACAGGAAATGTACTCCTTCTCATACTGGGGCTCTGTACCCCAATCTAACAGTAAAGTTACCCTCCTGATATTCACCAAGCTTTCTCTCATCAAACAGGCAGTTCAACAGTAACCAACTCTTTTCTCATTGTCCTCTGACACTTTTTTCTTTCAAGCCAGCTGGTGAGCCACAACACTACATCCCAAGGTAGGTGGAGAGCACAAAATTCCCAGGAGGTAGAGCCTACAGTTAATATAAGCAGGAAGTAGCTATGTGAAGATGGTGACCTCCACTCCCTTAGTACCTCATAAAGGGTTATGGGGTTGAGTTTCTAGGGGGGAAATGAGGCAGAAGATTAGAGGTAGCAGGCCAATGCTGGGACAGTGGGCATGATCTGTTAACGGCGAAGTTCTAGGACACATGCAGCAGAACCATTCCTAAAGTCCTGCAGGTAAACTTCTGAGAACTCCAGCAGTTTTGGATAGGATGGCCTAGACCTGATGTCAGCCTGAAGAATGGCAGATACAAACAGACAGTTGCTACTGAGGTCAGGACAGTGTGTTCTTTCACGGTAGTCTGCTCTCATGCTATGCACATGTACTTCCTTTCTTACTTTTACTTGGCCCTAACTCACTCCATAAAGCCCATTTTTTTCTCACCTGTAATAAATGTAAAACCCTGTTGCCTCGAAAAAAGAACCAAGAAGCCACCTCTAGGCGGAGATACCAGCACCTCAAAATCCAATCACAGTGGTGCTTGTCTGGTATGTTCAAGGCCCTGTATTCAATCCCCAGCACCCAGTCTTTCCCCTTTCTACACACCTGAAAAGAAAAGAAAAGAAAAGCAAGGCAAGGCTGTCCAGGCCCCAAGGGAGAATGCACACTGTAATGTTGTGAACTAAGTAGGAATGGTCCCTAGCTTATTTGAGGAAATCAGTCTTAGAAGTATACGAAACTGAATTTTTCCATCAACCCAATTCCACAGGAGCCTGAGGAATACCCTGCTCTCCAGATTGGTAACCAGCTCTGCTGAGATGTTGACCTCTGCATGACAGGACTTTGAACAGAAAACTCAAGTAAACTCATGTTCTCACTCATGAGTCACAGAAAGTATATGGATATGTGTGGGCTATTTCTGGTATCCTAACTTCTTGTTTCTCACTAGTTCAGCCAAGGTTTGTCGATTCTATTGATTTATTTCAAAGATTTAGACTTGTGTTCATTGTTTTTCTCCATTTAATTCTCTATTTCATTTCTGATGTAATCTATTATTTACATCCTTTTGCTTGCTTTCAGTTTAGTCTGCTCTTCTTTTACTAATATCTTAGGTTAGAAGGTGATGTTATTGATTTGAAAACTTTTAAAACAGACATTTGAGGCTATATATTTCTCTCCAAGTACTGCTTTAGTGGCACTCATTAACTTTTGGTTTATTATCCTTTCATTTTCATTCATTTCAAAGTACTTCCTAATTTCTCTTGTAATTTCTTCTCTGAACCATTGGTTGTTTAGAAGTATGCTTTTATTTCAATATATTTATGACTATTAAAAATTCTGTTACTGATGTGTTCTTTCATTCCATTCTCATCAGGAGATATACTTTGTATGCTTTCAATCCTTTAAGACTCATTAGTATCTGTTTTATGTCCTAACATGGTCTATCCTGGGGAATGTTACATCTGCACTTGAGAAGAAAATACTTTCTGCTGATTCTGCTATTGTTGGGGAGAATGTCCTAAAGAAATCTGCTAAAATCTACTTAGTGTACAATGCTTTTCAAGTTTCCTAATTTTTGAGGATTTTCTGAACATTATTTAAAGTGGGATATTGAAGTTTCCAATCATTATTATTGACATGTCTACAGTCCTCCTATATTTCTCCTGTTTTGCTTCAGTTATTTGGAGATTTTGTTAGTAGGTGCTATCCTTGATTGAGTAAACTTTTAAAAATTACAAAATGTACTTTTGATACTAATAACCATTTTTGTTTTAATGCCTATCCTATATGGTATTGCAGAGTCCATCTACCTCACTGCCGGTTACTGTTTGCAGGATTTATCTTTTTCTACACTAACTACTTATAACCTATTTGTGTCTTTCAAACTGTGTCTCCTGCAGACAACATATATTTAGCTTATGATTTTCATCTACCCTGACACATTCTGTATTTTAGTGTTGAATCTATTTACATTTGTGAAATTACTAATAAAGGAGAATTTAGGAGTGCTACTCTGTTCTTTGTTTTCTCCATGCTGAGTGTCTTTTTGTTCTCCTTTCTGTATGAGACAATGAAAGATGAATCAAGGTCATCAGCTGACAGGGTTGGGAAGGGTGACATTTGAAGTTGGTCAGCGATATCACTTAATGTAAAGGATGTAAAGGAACTGAGAGACCAGGATATTAGAAGAATCATATGTAATAGTACTGAAAACACAAAAATGGTTTCCCACAAAGAATATATTTTCTCTGAGGCAAGATTAATTTTTCAACTTCACAACTGTGACCGTTAAAAACCACATTGAAATCTCATGACTTTCACTAAGTACCATGATTCTGAATTTATTATGGCAGAGGGGTGGGGAGAGAGAGGAGGAGGGGAGGGGAGGGGAGAGGAGAGGAGAGAGGAGCGAGAACACAATGGAGAACTATCTGTCTGGAATTACTGTAAGCGTACTATGTACCTGTCATGGCATTTACATTATTACATTATCATCATTTGTGCCATAGTCTTAGCTTCTCTATTGGATGATGAAATACGTGGGGACAGGACTGCCTCTTTGTATACTACCTGCCCAAACATTTACCAGTGGACACTTTTTTGTACAAAAGTACTGATTTGTTAAGTAGACTACTGTTTCTTATTGCTTGACATTCTTTTCAAATAGAAGAAATTGGTTTGTTCAAACTAGACAATCCTTACTTCTCTTCATACAAATACGATCTGAGATGTATCTGTACTAGACTTAACACATTCATTTGGTTGTTGAAATGCTTGTGTTTTTTACGAGGTGTAACTCTTTGGTAGGGCTGTTGTAACAAAGTACCATACAGTAAGTGGCTTAAGTAATAATTTATTTTCTCATGATCATGAAGGCTAGAAATCCAAGATCAAGAGACTGGCAGGGGTGGTATCTTCTAAGGTCTCTATTATTGGTGTGCAGATGACCTTTGGTGTGTGTCTTCACATGGTCATCTCTCTCTATGAGTCAGTCAGTGCCTTAACTGCTTCTTACCATGAAGCTAGTCACACTGGATTAAGGCCTACCCTGATGATTTAATTTGGGCTCTTTATAGACCAAACGCCCTGCTAAATAGTCACATTCTGAGGTGCCGAGAATTAGGAATTCAACATGAATTTGAGGAGACACAATTTAGTTCATAAGAATAATCATCTGCAGGGAAGGGAGTGTCTTCCATTTCTGTATCAGTAGAAGCTAAGTGGAAGTACAACTTATAGCATGGTATAGTCCTTTATTAGGTGAGAAACGGGGAAAGTGAGTCTTGGTGACCACTATGAGGTTAAGAAGTCCTTGTAAGTAACAGAAAATATTTCAGAGGGGGAAGTAAGAATGTTTAATTCTTCAACATATTATTATCTATTCCTTCTTATAACATTATGAACAAAGCAAACACTCAAGTCACGGCAGCTTTGTTGAAAATTGGTTTTCCCAAGTCAATACAATCACATACCTGATTCTATGTGCGTGTGCTCATCACACACACATACATAGAAACTCAGAAAGTTAACAGAAAACAGACATATCAAATCAATTTATCTAGAGATCATAACCATTAATTTTGGGGTATAGTTTCTTTATAACTTCTTTTATTCCAATACTGGGAATCAAATTGAGGACCTTGTGCTTGCCAGGTGCCACTGAGATATGCCCAGCCCATTTTTTAACTTTTTCTAAAGCAAAGTGGCTGTATGTCTTGTTAAGACCCTAAATAGATATTAACAAATTAGCTATTATCTTTTAGATTTAAAAAATACATGGGTTCTGGTCCTGGCTCTTCAACTCAGACAACTTTGTGACTCTGGACAGATTAACCTAATCTCTAGTATTCCTATCTAAAAAAAAATGCTCCTAAGAATAATATGAACCTCATGCAGTTATCATGAGGATCCAGCAGAATAACACAAATCAAGTTCTTGGTATGATACCAATATCACTCAATAAATAATAGCTTTATTATCATGCTTAAATACGTATCTTGGTATTTATTTTCTTTACATAAAATTGGAATCATACTTAAATATTTTTTTTTTTTTTTTTTTTTTTTTTTTTTTTTTTGTTTTTTTGAGACAGGTTATCACGATGTAGTTGAGAGTGATCTGGAACTCACTGTGTAGCCCAGGCTGGTCTGCAACTCACAGCGATCCTCCTCCTGCCTCAGCCTCCTGAGCGCTGGGATTACAGGCGTGTGCCACCACTCCTGGCTCTGAATTTCTTTTTGCTGTCTTAATGTAATACTATGAAAAATTTCTTATGTAGTGGTAGTTAAAAAGAAAAGAAATGAAAGTTCGATCTTGACTCAAGTTCACATACTACCTCTGACTATGCAACTTCTGAGAAATAGGTAACTTCTCTGGCCTTAAGTTTCTTATCAATGAAATAGAGTAAAACAAGAACTGTCTCTAGAATTTTCATGAATATTTAGGTAAAAATTTTAGCATATTTAAATTATGCTAGGACCACATCAAACATTGGTTATTATTCAAAAACAGGCTTTTTTTTAACTTTATAAAGTAATTCTTTATTCACTGATGGGTTCTGTTAATGATATGTTTAATTTATAGCCATGAAATTTTAGGAAGCAGTTGACTGATAAAGTCTGTAAAATCACATTGTTGAGAAGACAATTTAAAATGCATACATTTCACACCTCTCAAAGCAAAAGGAGGATATTCATGGCACCACAGTATCACATCATACAGATGAGATGTTAAATATTTATGTTCTTAATAAATACTGTTTACATAGTAAATTCTTGGTCAATGTGTTTAGTTGTTTCCTTTAATTCAGGGGCTAAATTCATTAAGCTAGGGAACCTTTTATTTTCAAATAATCTTAACCCGAAGGAACAATAAATAAGACCCATAAATAAGAGGATGCTTAGAGACTGAGCTGGGTGCAGAAAGATGTAAGAGACTATGCTGGTTTCTCCATGAGTAACTCACATGGCTCTCCTTACAGGAATAGCTAGACAATCACTGAGCAAAAAAACCTGCCTGAATGTGACTCGGCCAGGGCTACACTACATACAATACAATGATGGTCTTTTTTTTTTTTTTTAAGAATTCTACATTCAGGAAGAAATGCAAGGACCATGAATCTCTTTTCACAAAGATACTAAGAAGCTAAATATAAACAGTTCAGTTAGTTCAGTGTAACACAGATGACCAACAGATTTTAATGTCATAGCTGTAATTCTCAAGAAATAAGCCAGAATGTTCATGAGCCCATTCCACGGGGAAATGAAAACCTAGCTGTCACTATGTTGGTTTGATTTGCTATGCTGCCTTATTATACCAGGACTCTAAAAGTTAATCTATTCATAAGTGTAAGAATTGAAGAAATAGTACTTCTATCATAACTGGATTGGAAATGTTCCATACCAAACTTAAAGCTGCAGTAAAAGTTCCCAAAATGTAACCTCCATCCATGTGTAATGCCTCCATAATGTCATTTATGTGAAGTATCCACAAACTTGTCAAGACTGAAATAAACCACAAAACTTTAAACATTATAGCTAAATATAATTATGAAATTTTTAATTGAATCTGTTCTGTAACTACATAACCAGTTCAGTAATAACATGCAGATTTGTAACATTTTCTAAAATCAATCAAGTCTGCAAAATAAACCAAAAACCTCAACAAAACATTTGCCTTAGTTTTTGCCTAATAGTCTCTTTTGAAATTTTGAAGTATTTAAAACACATCAATTACAAACAAATATATAATATGGTAGAAAACTAACGCTGTAAAGTACAAAATATACCTTACACTTCTCAGACTTTGTAAGGGTAAAATATTCGGTGTTGAAAGTATTAAATTTGCAACTGCAGCTCATTTTGAAACAGGTGTCTACAAGCATGTCACCTGATCTAAAGCCTCCTTGCTTTGGTAGGCAAGACTGAAACTAAGGCTCAGACCTGGAATTATGCTGTGACCGGGCCTCTGCACTGACCACAATCTATTCAAGCTGCCTAAATATTTGAAGCACCAGGCAAATGTGTTATGTTAATTACTGTTACATGATCTCCAACATGAACTGATCCTCACTCCTATTAACTTCCTTAGTAAATGAATCTTTAATGTGCCAATGACAGCACTGGATATTACAGAATATAAAATTTAGCAGATGAGGGAGCAGTAACAGACAGCCACTCATAAATATACAGAGCATAATATACCCTTACTTCATATGGCAAGATGTCTGTGCATTACAATTTCATCCTGGCCTAGCATTAAATTTAGAACCCAGTCAGGAAGAGGTGATGAATGATCTTTATATTTTCTCCATACTTTCAAAAATGTTAGTAGTGTTGACTGTAAGATGTCACAAAATTTGATAATCAGATAGCGCCAAACAGCAGGTGATACAGCGTGACATTTTGTTTACTCACCCAGTAATTATTGGCTTACAAAAGCACACAAATAAAAGCAGTGACTTCCCTTTCCAGGACGAGTGTTTTCATTTACAATATAATATCCAAAGACAGCAACGTAGGCAGCCAAAGTACTGTAACTTATAGAAACCATTTAAAAGTCGGAGTTTACTCTACTGGAATAAGGCAGCACCATACCTATTTCTGTGAGACAGGAACCATATAGCGGTTCACTTAGAAAAGTGATGAACCAAGCTACCTGAGCTATGACCGGGCTCTGAGACACACAGTCTGTTTGGTTAGACATTTATATTGAATGCTCTTGTGTGCTCGATGATACACTAGACTTCAGAAAACTTTACTGATCTGTCCCTTCTCATGGTGACTGTTGCGACTACCACCACTACTGGCTAATTCCTTTAAGTTGATCACCTCTAAAAATGTTTGGAGATTTAATATGCTTCAGCATAGTAAACTCAAGATCTATCAGTATCTTTTTCCTTCTTGGGAGTTTAAGAGACAATTAATAGCTCTAGTCAAAAATATTTTAAAGAAGCACAGTATGACCTAATTTCTTTCTCTGTCTCTCTATCTCTGCCCCTCAGCCTGGGCACTTGGGGTTGAACCCTGCTGGAGCCTTTGCACTGAGCTGTATCCCCGGTCTATTTAATTTTTGGATACAGGGTCTTGCTAAATTGCCATTGTGGGCTTGAACTGGCAATCCTTCTGTTTCGGCCTCTTAGAGTGTAATGTAACATTTAAAATATTTAGGAATAGATCTGAAAGTAAATGATTAGGTATTCAAAAAACCAACTTTCTTATTTTGGGAACTCAATACTCTTTATCTTATATTGCTCTTTTCTAAAAATCTAAATGTAAGTTCTCATTTTAATAATCTGTAAAATAATGAGGTGGAGAGAAATGGTCTTCAGGGTCCCTTCAAATCTCAAAATTGTATTGTTTTCTGACTGGCCACATTAATCACTATTTTTCTCTAGTTCTAAAAGGAATGAGTAATTCACGTGATGGGGTTTTTAAGCTTTATTTTCGGAGCCTACAATTTACTTTTTGTTAAAACAGATTCTAAATATATTTATCTACTGCAGTACTATTCCAGAATTATGACAAGAATATTTTCTGCATAAAATTGCAAAAGTTGTAGAATATTTTAAAAACTGAACATTGGTATTAAGTACTTTCAAGAAAATTTAAAAAAATAAATAACTGACCTGATGACCTGGTTGCAGTGGGCACACATTGGAGTTCGTTTTCCCGCCGGGATGTGCTCCGCTCTCTGCACTAAAGTATCCTGGTCACTTGGCTGGGGCTGCCCTACAACTGAGCCTGCTGGTACCCCTGGTCCTGAGGAAGCTGCACTGTTTGACATTCTTCCAGTAGAAGGTGCTGGAATTTAAAACACAGAAAAAGCACAGGAAGAGTAATTCAGATAGATGGGTTAAAAATGATCTATTTGCTCATTTGCTCATGTGTATCCTAAAGTTGTGACCCAAATGATAAACTCATTACACAGAAGAACAGAAAAGAATACCAAGGACTGCAATACAGTGCGAGAGTTATGACAGGTATATGCTTTGGATGCTTCCTCCACTTCCAAGAAAAGACAGGTTAATGAATAGCACTGGTGATGCATTTTTAGTTAGCTAGACATCTCTGCGAACCATTTATTAGATTTAATTCCAAAATATATCAGAGACACATTTAAAATCTCAATATGTGGAAGATAAAAACAAATTCCTGACATTCTCTCTTTCGATCTGTAGTGTCTAAAACTGCAGTCTGCTATCCGGGCATATAAAGTACTTATCTAGAATCATCCTTGTTCCTTCCCCTCTCTTATCTTTGACAGTAACACATCATACTGGCTTCAGATCACCGACGGTTCTTGACTTTGTCCCTCTCCTCCATTCCTATGATACTGCTCAGTTTAGGTGTTCTGTGTCTTCCCCCAGGACTGGCTGCCAAGATACCTTTCCTTTACATTCATTCTCCCAACTGCCACCTAAGGCTGATATCTCACCCAGCCACAACTCTGAGCGAAGTCTTTCAAGGGTCTTCCTGTCCTGTGATCAGCCAGTGCTGTCCATGCCTCTAAGCACTGCACACCAGCCCATCCCCAAGTTCCCTCCTGTGCCCCAGCCTTGTCTTTCAGCCCTCTGCCTTTCGCTTGATGCTACAGTAACACTGCAGTGTCACACTTTTCTTGAGAATGGGTCCGTCTTTGTACGGGCTGCTTTTGCTCTCAGTCATCTCATTTCTCCACCCTTCTTCCAATTTACACACTAACCGCTATTCACTATTTAAGGCTTAGCTCAGAAGTCAATAGTTTCAAAATCTCTCCTAGCGCTACCTCTACCCATGGCCCTTCCACATTATACAGATCATATGTCTCTAACCCATGACCCCATAGGAGAGTGTTAATCCTGACATGTCCACATCACTGGAGTAAGAAATGCTCAGCAAATTAGTGAATCAGATCCTGGGAGTCAGGATGGGTCACAGGAGCGTGGCCTTGGGTGCTATACACATGGCCCTTGCCTGTTCCTCTGGCAATGAACATGTCCCCTGTTCTGCTTACAGATCATATGTCTCTAACCCATGACCCCATAGGAGAGTGTTAATCCTGACATGTCCACATCACTGGAGTAAGAAATGCTCAGCAAATTAGTGAATCAGATCCTGGGAGTCAGGATGGGTCACAGGAGCGTGGCCTTGGGTGCTATACACATGGCCCTTGCCTGTTCCTCTGGCAATGAACATGTCCCCTGTTCTGCTTCTCAGCCACCAGGAACTAAGCAGCTCTGCTCTACCATCCCCTTCTGCCCTGAGGCGCCGGAGCCTGCTGAGCATTACTGACTCCTCAGTTATGGGTGCTGGGCACTGTGTCTCAGTGACAGGAAAGCTGGCTAATGTATCACACTTTTGGAATGTCTTTATTATTGCTTCTACTATACACTTTTGTCTTTTCTTCCCCAGCTACTGAGTATGCTCCCAAGAATTATGTCTTTTTCATCACCCTCACAATTAATACAGTGTCCGAAAAGAATGAATGGGCTGGAAGAAATACATAACTGAATGAGCACAAAAACCACAAGACTGGAAGCAACAAAAGACCTTCTTACCCACAGGAAATTAAAATCTAATTGAAGAGAAAAAGTACACATTACTGGTCTAAAAGGAGGAGTTTATGAAAATCAAGTAATAACTCTGTATGTATATGTGAATATGTACATACACACATATGTTGATAGTACCTATATAAAAGGCATGGCTAGAATTGCACAAAATTAAGACAACCCTAACGACAATACTCCACCATTAGAACAAAGCCTGTCTGCAACGATGTGAACTGTGGATCCAGAACCCCGCATTTAGAGACACTTAGCACATCTCTTATGATGCTATGTCTAGCACTCAATCTGTAAAACTGCCTTTGCTGGCCAAGGAGCTCTACTACTGTCCATGTTTCAAGTTGAGTCCTCCAGATTGGAAACGTTTCCCTTCTCTTAGATTCATGCTTTCTCTTACAGAAATGGAAAGAAAATGACTGAAGATTTTAGTTTGCATAGCTTCTTCTCTATTACTTTGTTCATTGTTACAGTACCAACTTGCTCTCTGCTTCCGTCTCCTAGCCCCAGCCTCTATCTCTTAGAGCACCAGACAAGCGTTTTCCAGGATATTTTCCACACCGAATCCAGTTATCATTTTTACATGCAAGACATGTGAACTAGACTTCTCCTTTTGGCACACACGATCAGCTCTTCTGAGAACTCCCATATTTTGAATCCTCTCCCTCAGTCAGGCACAGCATTCTGCCACCTGTGTGCCTGTGTCCCTGATGCTCCACAACAGACCCTCGCAACATGTTCATAGTGAATGTTTCCAAGCCGGTCCTGCCTTTCTGATACAAACCCACATTCTATTATTTGAGTTCTGGTCTTGGGTTCCTCAGGTCTGGATTCCTGAAAATTCCCAGCCACTCTCTCTGCCACCAGTCTCTTTTCAACCTATTCTGTAGAAGACTTTTTAAAAATCATGACTCTGATAGTACGTTCCTACTTATTACACAGCTTCTGTAACTTCCCGGCACATGCTGTAAGCGTCCTGCCCATCCAGCCCCGCAGGGGCTACTCCAATGCTTCCCTACATATCTCCACCATCATCGTGCTCACTTCACTTATTTAATATTTAGCCTGTACAATCACTATTGTGTGTGTGTGTGTGTGTGTGTGTGTGTGTGTGTGTGTGGTACCAGGGATCAAACTCAGCACCTTGTACTTGTGAGGCAGGCGGCAGAACGACTGAGCTAAATCCCTGGCCCCTACAATCATTATTTGAAGGCACTATTCTCAAATTCTTATGACAGCATATGACTTCAGTATGATTAATGCCACTTTATGAGAAATTGGGGTAAAGAAAGATTAAGAAACTCATCAAGGTCACACAATAAGAAAAAGGCAGCCCTGAACCCGGGTAGTCTGGCTCCTGAGTCTGTGTTTTACACACCACCCTGTATTTTAGTCATTGTCCCTCGAGTATGCCAGGCCAGACCCTACCTCTATGGCCTCCGCAAAGCAAATGTTCCTTTCTCCACTGCCAGCCACCAATTTCCAGGTTTGCGAGGCGGATACAAGTTCCATTTTCATCTCCAAGTCCTTCTCTTAACATCAGAGTCAGAAGTGCTTTTCTTGCTCCCTTAACCTCCAGTAACATCCTATTTGTATAATTCATTTAGTATTTATCAATACGATATTCATACCTTTTCTTCCCAAGCCAATTATTAACTCTTAAAAATGGGTAGGAACTGTATAATTGTATATACTACCAGAAATCTATCTTACAAATAGGTGGAAACAATATTTCATTGAATGGGGAAGATTCTTTTTTTAACCTTTTAAAAGAAAACTACAGAAGCCAGGAGGATGCTGCACACCATAATCTCAGCACCCTGGGAGGCTGAGGCAGGAAGACTAGAAGGTCGAGTTCAGCAAGGCAATTTAGCAAAAACTTGCCTCAAAATAAAAAATAAAAAGGGCTGGTAATATTAGTAAAAAGGCCCTGGTTCAATCCTCACTACCAAAAATAGAAACAAAAGCAAAACTATAGAGACAGGTTTATTTATTTATTTATTTATTTATTTATTTTTGGTACTGGGCATTGAACTCAGGACTTTGCACTTCCACACAGGCTACACTGAGCTACATCGCTGGCCCTAGAGATAGACAGCCTAATAAATGTCAATTAGGTTCAGGATTTTAAATTATTGGAATGTTCCAATTGGAAAATCTGAAAAATCAGACCACAGAGAAAAGTCAAATCCTTTCGTCTACCATGTGCTTTTATTTCATCACATTATCTATGCATAAGCCCTGAAATACAGAGTCACTGAAATATTTTTAGCAATAAATGAGTATAGTAATTCTCCTTCAGTCATGTAAAATGGAACATAATCCATCTGGCCATGTGTCAAGAAGGTATATGGGGAACTAGCTGATTTAACACGAGACGCCATTCTTGAGCACGAAACATGTGACTATCCTAAGCACATGTAGAAGGCTCTAGCGTCTACTGCTGTTCCTCTCTTGGAAGAAGAATCTTGCTTTCTGCACGACTCCATTTTAGCCACTTTGGGTAGGAGGGAAACTCTCACACCTCCATTTGCTGCTCTGATGCTAGCACACTGGCCCGCACACAGAGCTACAACACCAGCCCTGTTAATTACCGAACAATTCCAGAGGCAGTTATTTCCCATATAAATAAAGTATGTTTCATTGCTTCAGACTGAATTTCCTGTAGAGGAAGGGGCAACCTTTGAGCAGTGAGGTAACAATGCTCCTGGCTTTGGTTCACTTGGCTTCCTGGGGAGAGCAAGGGGTAAGAAAAGGAGGTCCAGGGAGAAGGGAATGCCACAGAATGAGCCCCACTTCCACTGTCATTTTGTGAAGCACGATATTATACAGAGAAAACCAGTCTTCTGGGAGCACAGCAACCACAACACTTCAAATTTATGGAACTGACTGTGAAAATCTACTTTATACAGAAAAAAAAAAAACAAACCTCTGTTTACAGATAGCTTCGAGACGACAATCTCATTTGTAACAAAAGGTACCTATTTCTCTCTTTTAGGTTCTAGTAAGATCACTGAATCAGCTCCACTTCACAATTTAGGAATCAAAGTCACAGAAAAGTGTGATTTATCCAGACTAAGTCAGTGAAGCGTCACAACGAGGACACTGGCAGGAAATGAATTCTTGACTCTTGATTGCTTTTTCAACCTTAACCTTGAGCAACTTTCATTAAATTTGGCTTCTTTGGTGGGTAATTGCTCTCTCACAGGGACCTGGTTTCAATTTTTTTTCTTTTGTACTAAATACAATTCAGCATCATAAAATTCTTCTAGAAATTGAAAAGTGACCTGCTACTCTCCCATCCAAGGGTCGGTAACATTCTCTCTTTCATTAACTTAAAAACTGTTATTTATGGGTCTTCTAAAGGAAGAGAACCAAGCTTTGCCAGTTATGACCTTGTAAGTAATCACATCTCTTGTAAATCTCACTCATTGCTTCCAAACAAATTTGAGATACATAATTTAATCCATAATACTCAGTATGACCTTTAAAATATTGAATCATTCACCAAGTATAGACTGAAAGCCTATAACGTATCAGGCAGTATACTATGCCTGGATACACAGTAGAGAATGGAGCATATAGTCTTTTCCCTCATACAGTAGAGCTCTTTTCCTAGTTAGACGTGCCTGTGACTCATTTCAGTACAATCTATTGGATATGCGAGCTTGGAAGAAATATCTGAGCGAGAGAACTGACTGAAGAGTCATCAGCATATTGCTGACATTTGAGTTGCGTCAGTGAATGAGACTGTTCAGAGGAAATACACCATGGAAACAGAAGAGCTCCTGAGGCAGAAAGCAAACAATATGAAGACCTAATGAACGAACAGAAAAGAGAAAACTCAAAATTATCAGGGAAGCAATGAGAGGGCACAGCAGAGAATTTGGCACCCCATGTCCATCTTACATCAAAGCCTAATCTCTATGCAATCATTCATAAAAAACCTTTTTTTAAATTATGTAGCAACTGTGCAGCAAGCTGTGCCAGTGACCATCTTGATCCACCATAACATGAAGGTGGGTCCCTGCAAAGGGGACCTAAACCTGGAAATACTAAGCCAGTTCAGGGCAGGGCTTGTGACAACTGAGATGAGTTTCTGCTCTTTTAGTTTCCTAACTGGGCCTAGTAAGATAGTCAGTAATAGCTTATACCTGCATTAGTTTTATACTTTTTTTTGGAGGTCATGAGTCTTTGTTTATTTCTACCATAAGCACTGTGATTAAGAAATTTCAGGATCTTGGCCCTATGCTTTAGTACCTTTTAATTAATTTTATTTATATATTTCAGATATACACAATAACATTCATTATAGAGAATTTGTACCTGTACATGCTATATCTTGATTTTTCTTTTCCCCCTCCCCTCCCTCAACCTCCATTTCCCCTTATTTACAAAAGCTGTGCTTCTATTGCCTTCTTTTCCCTTCTTTCCTTTCTCCTCCCCCGTCTTGTTTCCTTTCCCATTTGAACATTTTCTTCCCATTTCCCAATATCTATTATATATTTTGGTTCTTATTTGCCCTTTCAATTTCTCAAGCCAGAGAAACACTGTGCTATTTAAACATGTAAATTTTCTTTCACAGCATTCCTAACAGCTTAGCACCCTTAAGCCCTTTATGTATTCTGTAAAGGTTTAGTTTTTTATAGATATTTCTTTCCATAAATCTAGCTGTCTATACTTTTAAGCAAGTAGAATTACAGGATACAAAGTACCTGAAAACATATGGATATGAAGGTGAATACTTCACGTTATATAAGAGAAACATAATTTTAGCTCCAGTGTTTTACAAAGGCCAAACAGGCTTCAAGCAATAACTTAAGTTTGGTTGTAGAAACTCCACTAGCTATAAATAATTCAATCACTACATTTGGGTTAAGGTAAAACAATAAAAAAGTTGTGGGAGTAAATCTAGAGGTAACTATAAAATAGTTTTAAAAATCATATAATGTCGCGAGCCGGCGACGCAGAGCACTGTCCCGCAGTGTCTCAAACCTGAAAGAGCAGCGGGGTGGAGATGGGGCAGAGAGAAAGGAGGGACGCCAAGACAAGAGTCTGATCAAGGCGGCGTTTATTGCCGGCAAGCACCGGCCTTTTAAAGCAAAAAAAACCACAAACTATTATGGGATGGGTTTACCATAGTAACTGAAAGGTCACACAGGAAAAGAGCAAACAGGTTCATCAAAACAACCCACCGTGAGTAGTAGTAACCCGGACAACCACACATCTAAAGGTCAGAGAGAAGAAACTGTAACTTTCAGGAATTCCACAAAGGAAACACTCTACCTGCTCAACTGGAGAAGCTTAACACACATGGAGTTACTAGAGTTAACAGTACTTACAACCAATACTCATGATCCCCACAATATAATATTTCATTGTCATTGTCAGAAGTAAGGTTGATATTGAAAGTCTGAGTGAACCAGGTGTGGTAGCACTCTGGGAGGCTAAGGCAGGAAGATTCAAAGTTTGAAGCCGGAATGTGTAGCTTAGTGATTTAGCAAGATCCTACCTCAAAATAAAAAATTAAAAATGGGCTGGGGATGTAGCTCAGCGTGAGGACCCTGAGTATAATCCCCAGTAATGTGCGGGGGGGGGATTAATGAACAGGAATGTCTTCCCCTTTCCCAATAAAATACAAATGTTTATAGCTCCAACAAGCAGAAGTCACATGTGAGTTTATGGCATGAAAAACAACTGGCTCAGCTGCAAGGGATATTCCTGTTAAAAACACGACAGCTAACACTGTACTCGTATACATAACTGGGCTACATCAAAGTGACATTCTGGCACTCCTGGGTGACAAAGTATTGTCATTCAACATCTCAGAATATGTTCTCAAAGGTATGGTAGAAATGTTACACATACTAAATTGGGGAGCAACGAGGGCAACACACTTGCATATTATTGTGTGCAGCAAGTGCTTTCATCTCTGCCCTTCCCCAAACATCTCAAACAGATGGTGGCCAAGAGAAGCACGGGATCTGTGTATTTTGCCTGTCAAGCTTCTTATGCTGAAAGCATAAACAACAGTCTGCTCTTTATAATCCAGGCATGAAATCATATCCAACAGAAATGGAAGAAAGTAAGCCAAGATCTAAGATCACAGAACATTCTGAAGAGGTTTGTGCCATTTCTATGAAATGTAAAAAATGATTTTTAACTCAATGATTAAAAGCAAAATTGGACAGATGAAACGATTATCATTTCTCTAAGCAGCGGAGAGTGCTGGTGAGTATGCGCAGAGTGTGCCATGAAGAATTGGAACAGGTGCACCCAAGGCTAAGTATCAAGTGTTTCTGCAACTTCAGGAGGTTAGTTTCTTCCATTAGCAATCGGCCTTTCAACATAAGAACCCAGATTAAACGGGATCTGGAGCGCCTTAAAGAGTATGTTGGGACTTGGATTAGAGCCAGCTCTCTTTTTAATTTCATATAGTACACATCATCAAAATTTGGTACACAGGGACTTGCTGCTTATCCCTACCAAAAGACCTCATATAGAGAACTTCAGTTGGCTGGAGTTACAAGTAAAAGAAACAGGATATACCCTGTAGATAAAGATATAAAATGGTAACACATCTGTTTTGCTACTGTTCAATGAAAGGCAACAAATTATTTTACTTATCATAATACATAAAGGAATTTTGGAATAATCTCAATATCACTGCTCAATTTGTAATTTTATAATTGGACAATGAGTCCACGCATTAAATGTGGGAGGCCAATGTGATTCAAGTATCTTTTTGGTACCAGGGATTGAACTCAGGCCCTTGCACTTGTGAGGCAGTTGGCAGAATCACTGAGTCAAACCCCCAGCCTGTGATTCTTAGTTTTTTTAAAAAGGCCCATAAAATATTTTTAAAAACAAAACTGAGGCACAATTCATAACTGCGGGAATGAAAAAGGATCACTGGTACCCTTGTAAAAATTATATAAGGTAACAATTCAAACTATTAAATTGTAATTTTTTTATTTTTTTTGAGACAGGGTCTCACTATGTAGTTGAGACTGACCTGGGACTCACTATGTAGCCCAGGCTGGTCTCAAACTCACAGCAATCCTCCTGCCTCAGCCTCCCGAGTGCTGCGATTACAGGCATGCGCCACCACACCTGGCTCTAAATTTGTGAAATTTTGATCATACTTGGATGTGAATACTTGTAAGGACATACATTAAATTATTCTACATTCACATTAGCATGCTCCCGGAAGTATCTGTAGTGGTACACATTGTGCAGTCACAATGGGACAGTCACGTATGCCCCACCAGTGGTTCAAGCTGCCCCGCAGGGAGACATATAAATTACAGCCCACCATGAATGTGGTGAAGTCCTGACATGTTCTTTCCAAAGTAGCAGGAAACCAAAGTAGATTTGGTTTTTACCACTGTTCCATTAATTGTCATCTACTTACATAAATCAAAACACACTTGATTTCAGAGATAAAGTGTGGGGATCATGAGTATTGGTTGTAAGTATTGTCAACTTTAGTAACTCTATATGTGTTAAGCTTCTCCAGTTGAGCAGGTAGAGTGTTTCCTTTGTGGAATTCCTGAAAGTTACAGTTTCTTCTCTCTGACCTTTAGATGTGTGGTTGTCCGGGTTACTACTACTCACGGTGGGTTGTTTTGGTGAACTGTTTGCTCTTTTCCTGTGTGACCTTTCAGTTACTATGGTAAACCCATCCCATAATAGTTTGTGGTTTTTTGCTTTAAAAGGCCGGTGCTTGCCGGCAATAAACGCCGCCTTGATCAGACTCTTGTCTTGGCGTCCTTCCTTTCTCTCTGCCCCATCTCCACCCCACTGCTATTTCAGGTTTGAGGCACTGCTGGACAGTACTCTGCGTCGCCAGCTCGCGACAATAAAGGAAGAAGGTATCTATGGTTTGAATTACTCACATAAGTGGGATTCCCATCACATAGGCAAAAATTTGAAGCAGAAATTAAAGAAAATTTAAGATTTTCCCATGACACAAACAATAGCCACAAGTCTCCAATGATGAATATAAGTTTCTGTAAGAAATTTAAAATCAGGATCCTCCTCACAGTTTTAGCTTGTTTTTGTTCTGCTGATGTTCTTTAAAGACAATGACTTACTATGTTGTCCAGGCTGGCTTCAAAAGTCATGATCTTTCTGCCTCAGCCTCCTGAGTAGCTGGGATTACAGATGCGCCCAGCTCTTACATTTCTATCACTCTTACTAATTCTCTAAGATAGCTCTCTTAATGAAGTCATTAGATCTCTCAAATAAAACCTTATTACAATTATCAAAGTTATGTATTTCATACTTTTGAAAAGCATAGATCACTGCTCAGCTCTTTAATGTCAGAGGAAGCAATATACACAGCAAGATGACATGATATTAAACACTTGGGCTTGTATTTCTATTTTCAAGCTGACACACTAGAAATGTCATTATTCTGGGTCTTTGTCTTCTCATCTGTAAAACAGCAACACCTACATCAACATTTAAAGAGATGAAACGAGGCAGTAAGCATTTAGTTACACCTTCTTGAATGTATAAATGATTCACAAATGCCATTATTACTATTACACCTTGACAAAAGACCTCACATGGTTAACCTTAATAAAGCACCCACTCATTTAACAACTACTCAGAGAATACATACAATGTTAAATTCTTGGAATTCTGGTATAAAAGATACATCCAAGAAAAAGACACTTGCTTCCCAACATTCTGTCTTTTGGAGGGTGAGGCAGATAAGCAGAAGGACACTCAGTATGTCAGGGTTAGTGAAGCACAGCATCTACTCTGCACAGTAATAAAGCAGTAAAATATTTTCATATTCTTAGGATTCAAACTTAAGAGTTAAACTGTTTTACTTTTTGTACTGGGGACTGAACACAGGGCTTTCTTATTGAACTACATTCCCAGTTCCTTTTCATTTTATTTGAGACAGGATCTAAGTCACTACACTGCCCTGGGGCTGGGCTAGGATGTGCAATCCTGCTGCCTCTGCCTCCCAGAATGCTGGGTTTATAACTTTTAGACTTTTTCCCAACTAGTCAACTCTACCATGGAAACACAAAAGCATAAGCCATAGGTGAAGCAATGAGCATGGCTGTGCTTCAATAAAACTTTATTTACAAAAATAGATGGTGGGCCACATATAAGCAAGGATCATATTTTGCCAATACCTGATTTAAATTACATGCACCAATTAGTAAAATGCAATAATCGTTTACAAACAGCATTTGTGAACAAATCTAGATATTTTCATTATAAAAGGGCTATTATGTTAATGTCAAGACGGAAGGGATTGAGGAGAAAGAAGAGCTTTCACAGATCTGCACTTATGTCAAAACCAAAGAGTTCCAAAATAGAAATAAATTAAAATAAAATAATATTTAAGAGAAAAGAAAGTAGGCTATTAATGACTGTTGCTTTTGTTTCTTTTCTTCCTGGGAATCATAATTTTACACAAAAGTCTTCTTGCTCTGCAGAGAGATAGACCAAGTTTATTTATGTGCTTCACAGCCCAGTTTTGACAATGGACAGCTCCACTCAGGCCCTTATGGCAAGTGGACTGTTTAGCTTAATAATGTCAAAATACAGGGAGCAGATGGCAATAAAACATCATTAGAAGAGATGAAATACATGCAACTGGTAGCAGTTTACTTATTCATATAAAAATTTTAAAATGGAACCAATAAACATATCCATCTCAGCTCAGCAAATCTATTTATCTCAGTTATTAGTGTAGCACAAAGCCTACAATGATATTTGGGATGGTTGTACAAACGGTAGTCTCCTTTCTCACCCCTATCTCCTTTAGGTTTCAAACAAAAGATAGAATTTATATCCACTTACAACCGAGATGCACATCATTCAGTCTTTTATCTAATCAAATCTAAGTCTTACTCAAGGAAAAAAGGAAATAGAAGAAACAAAAGATATATCAGATCTCTCTAAAAGCTCTGCCCATGATGAAATAAACAAGCTTTTCTTTATTATTAAAATGTGGCACACACCAGAGGATCAAATTAACTAGAATCTTAGCTAACTCATTTGAATTTTAAAAATAAAGTTTAGATGCAACAGATCTTTGCAGTTGCCATGCACTTAGTGTATCCTACCTATCCAAAGCAAACACCTTTTCTATCCCATCCCTATGACATCTAGTTACCCTTAAATATATTCACTGACATTACCTTGTCCCATACAAAAACATATGATTTGGAGTCAAAGTAAGTGGATTCATCTCACTATAGAACTCTGGACAAGTTCTTTACCCTCTAAGATTCTGTTACCTCATTGCTAAGCGAGGCCCATTTAATTATAACAACATTAATTGATGTGAACTCTGAATACAGGTAATTGTTTAAATTGAAAATGCTATAAAAACAATTATGACCACCAACCAATGTTACCCTCCAGTTTACTGTTTCACGAGGTGATCTGTTTCCTTCTAAGCTGCGAGGCACATTCAGGAATTCCAATTTCCCAAACCGGGATGGTGAGTACTTTTCAAGACAGGATACAAAAGGAGCTTAAAGCCAATTCCACATTTTGAAAAGCAGGCTTTTGCAACCCCAATCCCCTTCTGTCATACTGGGGGCTAAACTCAGGGTGTTTCCACTGCCCTACATCCCACTCTCTCCACTTTGCAGACAGGCTCTTGCTAAGTCACTCAGGCTGGGCTTGAACTTTCAATACTCCTGGCCTCAGTCTCCAGACAGCTGGGATCACAGGTGTGTGCCAACATGCCTGGCTCCCCTTTCTTATTTTACCAAAAGAAATTTAGAAGTTTATCATATCTCTAAAAGACCTCTAACTGATCACAAGTTTGTTCATGCTTCCTTCAAAACAACTTACATTTCTTTAAAACGCACCAATCTTTACATTTTTACACCGCTGTCACTTAAGAATCCTTGCCTTTTCTACACGTCACATTTTTTTTGTTCCATAAAGTAAATAATTTCACCAATAAGGAGCTTATAAACAGCATTTGATTTATATGAAGAGAATGATGTGTTAAGAATTTAGAAAAGTTGGTATGTGTTCAGTAGCATCAGAGGTTAAGAATGTTGAATATTAAATGATATAATGCTATGGCATATGGACTACGTCACCCTAATGTCACCCACACGACTTCATGGGCACATTTGATACTAAATGGAAAGAAATTTACAATTTTTTGCCAACATCAGGGGACGAGAGCTTACAGGGCTAAGAGGCAGTGGTTGTCTGTATAAGCAGAGACAGCATGGGGGTGGGCATTTCAACATGCTGTGAGGACTGCTAATGAAAACAGCAAACAAAACTTTCAGCACAGCCAGACAACACTTCTGCGCAAGAAAGTATAGAGCATTTTATTTTAAGTGGCTCCATGAGATACAGTGGTGCCTGTTTTCTACAGAAAATGGCAACTTGAAGTTAGCTAATACATGGTTCAATGACTTCCTGGGCAGGAAATCATGTTAGTGATTGAAGACATATCTCAGTATTAGCGTATTTATTTCCAATACAGATCCTCTCCAATAGTTTCAAAGTGAAAGAAGAAAATACTAAGATATAAGTACACACACATGAGAAGAAGCTGCATGAAGAGCAGTTATGTTATAAAAGTAAACTTTAACTTATTTCTCAATTATAGTACAAAATGGAATCAATACAGATTTATATGTTGCAATCTGACATCCTCCTTAAAATGAAAAAAGCTCGTATATATTTCAGTAATTACTTTGCCACGGACTGGTGTACTCAGAATCCAGAACCGTCACCCTTGGCACTCATCAGAGATGGGACCTCTGTGGATAAAACCTGCTCATGCTCAAGACCTTATATAAAAAGGCACTGGATTTGCACATAACCTGAACACATCCTCCCACATATTTTAAATCATCTCGAGATATGTTAACAAATACAATGTAAATGCTACGCAAGTAGTTGCTTAAAAAGCCTGCTCATATTCAGTATAGATACAATTTCTCCCCAGTATTTTCCTATGAGGCTGACTGTATCCTTAGAAGCAGACCCCTGGACTTGGGGGCTAGCTGTGTTTTCTGTGAGTTGAATGCGATCCTCTACCAGTGTAAAGAGGAGAGCAATTTCCAGGAAATCAAGCTCCTTGGGAAAGCAGCGGTTAAAATTTGCCTTGCAGCCAGGTTGCAATGTAAGTACCTGGCAGTTCCCTTCACCACAGAATTCTCCTCATTCCCACTGCCACTGCTCAGGGTAATTAGCACCACCTCTGTACTGGATTAGCTCAACAACTTCTCATATCAAATCCAGGATTCCAGCCTTAACCTCTACAGTGAAATCAAAATGATCTCTTAAAACACATGAGAACTATAGTGATCTTTTAATTACGCAAATCTGATTTTGCCACTAGTTAGCTTACAAATCTCTTTATCCACTCTCATGTTCAAACCCTTTCCTGACCTGGCATCCCCACTAACTTGTCCAACATTCTCTTGCTGCTAGAACGTCCTGAGTAATACATCTTGCCTTCAAGAAACCAGACTCTGAAGAGCTGTGTACATATTACTCTGTCTCCAACTTGGCTTCTTCCTGAGAATGTTCAGGTGACTAACTACATGTGATTTTTGCCTTAGGCACAGGCATTAAAATGTAACGCCTCAATGACACTTGAGCACACACAAATACATATTCCACCCCAAACCTGTATCCTTGGAACCTTATCCTCTTTTCATCAGACCTCCACACCTCTGACGTGGGACATGTAATCTAATTTAACTTTGCTTTACACCTTTATTTATTTATTTTTGTAACTGATTTTTATGGTTATGTATTGGCGCTTTACATCTAAACTAATTTGTCCACAATGATAAAACAAGTGAGCCTGTATTTCCAATATTCCCTCTGCATGCTTGGTTCCTTAAATGCCACAAAGTCCTGTATTTTTTGAAGAAAAAAATATTACCATAAGGCAGAGTTATTAATAAATATAAATAATCTAGTACTAATTATTATGCTGCATATATTCAGAACCTTGGCTGTTAGGGGAGCTCAATCTGCATGAGTTGAGTTGAGCGCTTCCACTGGCTGTTAAGGGAATTTCAAGTCTGAGAGAACAGATAATCTTGGCAAATGAGTGCTGTGCCCCCCAAATCACAGGAACGTTCCAAAATAAAAGAAACTGATCTAACTACCTCTCAGATACTCACTGACATTTACAATGATAAAAGACACATATATAACTAAAATGAACATAGTGCATATTGTGATAAAGCTATCACCAAAGGTTTGTAGGACAGGATGGTAGCAGTCCATCTACCAGTGTTACCAGGAAAGGAATAAAAGGTAGAAACTTGAAGTTCCTAAAGTATTCTCTATGAACCAATCACTTTCATAGGTTAGGTTATATCACTTGGTCTTCACAATGATGCTAGAGTGGACTCTTTTCAGATCCTTATTTGGATGAGAAAACTGCAGGCTCAAAAATGCTAGCTTTCTCAAATCTATACCTACTGGGCCCCTAATTCCTACTCTTTGGGGCGACACCAATCAAAAAATGGGCAGGGAGCTGTGGATTTAGCTCGGTGGTGCCACCACCTGCCTCGCAAGCACAAGGTCCAGGATTCGATCCCTGCTACCAAAAAAAAAGGCCAATCTGGTAAGGCATTACTTACTCTCTAGCAAATTAATCATTTTCATTTTTATGATTCAACTAAAATCAGGAAATTAAAAATGACAAAATATAGTGGCTGTCTGTGATGTTAAGACCAGGTTTGTGAAAAATATCTGACTGTGGCATTTTGAAAAATACTTGACCATATTTGGTGAGAGTAATGCTTTATACATATATTTTCATCTAATGAGCTAAACTTACCTAATTAGCTATCCATAACTTACAAAAAATCTAGGAAACACGTAACAGCGAACAGATCGCAGAGATAAACATGGGATATATTTTTAAACTTTTGCGAAGAAACAAAGGTTTCAAAATACTTATATAACCACTTAAAAAATATATCTAAAGCAACTACACACCTTATTAATAGAAGCAGTGTTACAAAAGACAGAGCGCAAGTAGATATTGTATTGCTAGTTTACGTAAAACTAAAGCTGGGACTTTTGCTTCTTTTGCACTTTAAAAGTTTTGTTCAGACTATGAACTTCTGACCATTTTGCATCCTGAAATATTTTCCTTTTTAAGAGTTTCTCCAACCTTGTGTGTGTTGTGTATGTTAAACTATATGCCTGAGGAAAAAGATGATGCAATCTCAGCGATAATGCCATTATGTATACACCTAGTCCCTATTTATCAACCGGTATAGCATTACTGTATTCTTGAAAGATTTCTGGGTAGCACAGGATATATAACACCACAAGTGAAATGATGTGAGATTTAAAGTCAGAGCTCCAGTGGATGCAACAGAAACCTGAGACAGGCTCAGAATACACTGGCACGTCTTAAAATTTCAATCAACTCTTTCAATGCAGTCTTCCTTCCACCCATGATTTCAAAAACACTTGAGTCACCACTTGATAAACAGAAGTATGAATAAAATGTTTTAAAATCAGTGATTTTCAAATTATTTTTTTAAACTGTATAACAGTAACAAAAATTTTACCCTGAACATATCTGCATGTGTCTGCACACATTATATAAGTCCACTAAATTTCATAAAATTTTCAGGAAATTATAGCTGTTCACATGTTAAAGTATATTTTCTTTCTTTCTTTCTTTCTTTCTTTCTTTCTTTCTTTCTTTCTTTCTTTTTGGTACTGGGGATCGAACTTAGGACCTTGCACTTAGGAGGCAGGTGAGGTGCCACTGAGCTAAATTCCCGGCCCATTAAAGTATATTGTCTATCCATTCCATAAAATAATTTTTTGGGCTATGCAAGAGTATAAAAGTCTTTTTTTCCCCAGTATCTAAAATATTTAAGAGTATAACTTCTTGACACAAAGATAATTTTTGAGATGGAAGTGCTTATTACCTTGATTGAACCTTTACACATTATACACACAAATACATTAATCCAACATACCCATAATGATATACAAATATTATATCTCAAAAATAAAAATTAAATGCTGCCTACAATCCATTAAATGGATTTCAAAATCAATGAAGTGGATCCCTGACTGCAACTTAGTGATTCTGATCCCACCCCTCCCACTCAACTGTAGAAATTATCTTAAAATAATTTACTGGTCATAGTGACTTTCTGGAGATCTGTCAGTGGAGGGACAGCGGGAAAAGTCAAATCTAATTTTTCCCCTTTCCCCAATGACCCTAGAGCTCTTATGAATTTTTAAGAAAAAGCTGGCAGATCTCCCGGTGACAGAAGTAACTTCACTTGCTGTGATGCTTTATCTGAGCCCACCTGAGCCTAGTCACTCAACTGTTTAGCTTTTCTAGACGGTGCTGGCATTGTCATTTTCACAAATGAATTCTAAAGTCCACTAGAACCTGCAAGAAGACAGTTGTCACCTCCAGAAGACCTTGAAAATTATAGTAGAAAGCCCTTGAGTTTATCAGAAACAAGTAAATTCTGAATTTAAGAAAAAAAAAGATATATCTTGGGGTAGGAAAGAAAATAATTTTAAAGGTTGGGAATATATTTTTAAATTTTACAAAGTAAGCAAATTTCTTAATATAACTTTCTAAATGCCTATTTCCAGCATCTAGAACAAAATAAATAGCGGGAGCTCAGGTAATAATTTTCTGATTTCAGTTAAGGATTATGATGTAATTCAACTATGTCTTCACATGGGAAATATATCTTATTATAGTAGTGTTTTATAATGTAATATATGTTTTAAATTGTTACACTTTTGTCTTATTAAATTGACATACATTCTGAAAAAAACATGTTTTAAATATTAACCATGTGATTCATGATTATTATAGTTACTGTGATTTTTTTTTATAGGCAAAGACTTTATGAAGAAAATCCCAATAACATGGACAATAGCAAGAAGAATCAACAAATGTGATTACATCAAATAAAGCTTTTGTGCATAGTAAAAGAAACCACCAGCACAGTGAAGAGATAATCCACAGGACAGGAAAAACTAATCTTCAGATTACCAGCTAATCTTCAGAAAAAGGACTAATACATATTCTGTATAAAAAGATTCCACAAATTCAAAGAAACAATCCAAAAATGGGCATCTGAAATGACAGACACTTCCTCAGATAAAAAAATACAAAAGCAAATAAATACATGAAAAAAATTCAACATCACTGGTCATTGCATAGTTGCTGTGATTTGTTTTATCTCTATGACTCAGAAGAAACTCAGGACTGACTCAGAGAAGAAAGGATTTTCTCGCCCTCTTGTGGTAATTTTGTTGTGCTGTATTCTCCAGCAATTCAGTACCAACTGGAATTCTTTGTATGTTAAGAGTCACAGCAGTTACTTTGATCTTCCAAACTTCCAAAAGCAGCACATACACTTTTGTCCTCTGCTGAACATACAGTTTCTACCTTCCTTTCAGTTTGTAATTCAAAAATTTAGTTATTTCCTTGCTATTTTACAAAAACATTGTTAGCTTCCAATTGCTGTATTAAAGGAATTTTTCTGAAAGTTAGTTTCTGTATTATATGCATATAAAAAATAAGTAAAAGGGGGCTGGGGATTTAGCTCAGTGGTTCCGCCCCCTACCTTACAAGCGCAAGGTCCTGAGTTCAATCCCTGGTACCAGGTACCAAAAAAAAAGAAAGAAAGAAAAAGGTGGGGGGCACAAGGAATCTTGATCATCGTACACGGGCTTCAGTAGATGGAAATAACTCAAACTGGCTGAGTATTGCCAGCAATTACCCTCAAGAGAACAGAAATCAATAGTCTAGACATTGTAGAGCTCAATAATATCACTCTGAATATTTTCAGTTTTAAAAAGTAAACAGTCTTTCCTTTAAAACCGTCTAGATCATATGCAACAGCCCATATTATTTCTCCTACAACACAAGTACAGTCAGGCCTCCATGTCTGCAGTTTCCACATTGCAGGGATGCAAGCAACAGCAAATTGAAAATATCAGGGAAAAAAGAACTGTGTCCGTAGTGAACATGTATTGACATTTTCCCGTCATTGTTCCTTAAACAATATAGTGTAATGACTATTTACATATCATTTACACTGTATCAAGGATTACAAATAATCTAAAAGTGATTTAAAGTATAAAGGTGGCTGTGTGGGGGTTATATTCAAATGCCAAATATTTTTAAATAAAGAACCTGAGACTTGCAGATACTGGTATCTTTAGGAGACTTGCAGATACTGGTATCTTTAGGCAGTCCTGGAAGCAATCTTCTGTAGATACCAAGGGCTAACTTGGATACTGAAGTATCCAGTATCTTCTTTGTAAAACGAGCAACACGGAACATGCCACCATGAAATAAACTGCATAGATAAAACTACCATGAGGGAATGAACTCAGGCAAAGGCTCTGATGAAAGAGGAGAGAAGAAATTTGAGAATGTGGTATTAGTTATTGCTAGAACATGAGGGGTGAGGTCTAAAGTTTACATCTGCTTCTGCAGCTAAATGCATGTGCCATCCAGAGGTAGGAAATGGTATTTTCAAACACAGTGCGTTTGAGGTGTCTTCAGGACACAGCAAATAGTTAAATGAGTTTGAGGATATGGAGCTCAGCAGAGATATGATTATAAATTATTGATGGCTAGGTAGCAAAATGAACCTGGATGAGAATCATCCAGATAGTATTCAAAGCATGAAAATAAGCTCAGGTTTGGCATCATTTAAGTCCACATCCACTGACATCCCCCTCCTCAATAGAGGAACTCTGTGCGGTCATAAACACTGTTCATGCTGGGAGACAGTGAAAATGAGTTGGACTCCATTTTGTGGACCAGAAAACCAAAGGTCAAATGTGTTCAGTGACTTCATTTAATTGTCCAGAGGTGCTCCATCCTATCATTCAAGTATTCTCTTTCTCTTTCTAATACTACTGTGTTTCTAATTGTAATTCTTCAGAGAACAGGGAGCAAAAGATTCTTCAGTAATTGTTTGGTGGCAAGAGATGTTTTTGTACATATCATGAAAAACAAAATGTTCTATTTCCAGGAACAGTCTTCCAAATATATAGTTTGTTATAAAATAAGACTACAAATTTACAATTCAAAACATGCTTCTTGTGGCCAATTCTGTAATTATGAATAACAAGTGACAACTGAATCAAACACAGAGAATATTTATGACTTCAAACAGCAAAATGGCCATAACTACTTTTATAGTCCTTTCTAAATCTTAAATGGTTGAAAATGGGTTTCACTAGGGAATTCTACCACATATTTTGTAACACATTTTTATAACTGCCCAGTGAAGAAAGCAACAGTAAGAGACTTCCCTGCACTACCTGCTTGGTCCGGCCGCCGCCAGCCTGGAGACTTGATCGCACTGGTAGAGCCCACAGGCTGGAGCACAGCAGCTGCGGTGAGGCTGGCCAGCGCTGGCCTGCTGGGGCCTGCACTCTCCAAGCTCTCAGGCCCACTCCGAGTTAGGGCCACAGGGGGAGCCACCGGGTGAGAAGCCTCTTGGATATCACTGTAAAGGAAATAAGGAAAACAAAATCTGAGTAGGAAACAAAACAATAAAGGCAACGAAGAAGTAACACCCATTCTATATTGGGAATTCTCTGTAAAAGGTACGCCATGAGGAACTGGGTTGCTTTGAAAAACTTACACAAGCAAACCCTTCAAGTGATAAGCTCATGTCTTTTCCCCATCCTGTCACAATACTTCAGAAGAGCTAAATGGCTCAAAATAAATTATTGGCAAATCCCTGAAAATCTCTGAAATGGCACCAATGCTTTTTCTCCTTTTGCCATTTTTTCTATTTCATCAACTTAGTTTCTCTGACGCCCCATCAGGTATTCTTTTCACTTGCACACCCACTCAGTAAATATGTAAACACCTACTAAAGGCCAGATATGGTGCCATGTGGTGATAAAGAAGAGACAAAGCAAGGGGGCTGGGGATTTAGCTCAGTGGTTCTGCTGCCTGCCTTGCAAGTGCAAGGTCCTGAGTTTGATCCCTGGTACCACCAAAAAAAAAGAAAAAAAAGAAGAAGAAGAAGAAGAAGAAGAGACAAGGCCTCCTGCTTAACAGAGTGTCTAGAGACTAGACTGCCATGATCTTCTTTCAACCAGTTATTTTCTTAATAGGAGACCTCATCTGCACTGGCTTGGTTTAGAAATCATATGACCTATATTACCAAGGCACTTGTTATTTATGATTATAGAGACAACAAAAAGCAACAATATGAGGTAGCTCAAATGATACAGCACATGCTTTGGAGAGCTGCAATAAGGAAGCTATTCTCTCAAAAATGAATAATAATTATTTCCCCAGCGCCTTTTGAATCTCAAGTAACACCTAACACAGTACGTATGTGACTGTCTATTCTTACAAAGGTCAGCTTGCAGGCTGACCCTTGAATGGCACGCAAGAATGTGGCAGATAAACTGGCCCCTGAAGTGACACAAAACTTTCTCTAAGCGATAAGAGTTGCTCACGGTGCCTGAACTGTCTGTACAGATGGTATAGTTTACAGTGAAATACTACTTTCCTCTGGAGAGTCTGGAATTTGGGTGCAAACAGCGCACAGGGTGTCCATGTAACAAGTCCCTCCAAAACTTGAGTCTTGGGTCTCCAGCGAGCCTCTTTTGTAAGCAGCACTTTGCATGCTTTGCCACAACTCCATACTGGGGGAGCTGAGCGCACCCAAGGGGCTCCTGAGAGAGGGCTCTTAGAAACCAGAGCTTCACTTTTTCTAGGCTTGGCCCCACGCACCTTTTACTTTGCTGATCTGGCTTTGTATTCTTAGCTGTGATAAATTTTAGTCATAACTATCTGCCGAGTCCTTTAGATTAGTCTAGTGAAACACAAAATGTGAGGGTAGTCCTGGGGCATTCTGACACTGTACAATTTTGAGAAATGAACTATAAATGTTTTAACCTTCATGCAATACAGCTTCTTATTCTTGTCCTTTCAAGTTCAAGGGAAACAGAGCCATCATCTTTTATTCTTTCCAATCAGTTTAGTGAGAAACAAAACCTTTCTTGATGTTGAAAAATACAATGAAATGTATAACACTTTAAAAATTCTTATCACAAATAGAAAGTATAAAATCGCTTATTTAAGGGGAATATTGAAAACCACTATCACTAAAAGCAACACACAAAAAAAGCATTAACAGAAACAGAGTTCAAACACTCTTGCACAGTGGCTAACTGAGTACTTTCTAAGAGCTCTGTAACAAAATTATTTTCCTTCTCCAAATCTCAGCCATCTAAATTTTAGATGAAAATAATCGTTTGCTGGTAAGATTTCCATGATTTGAGAAGGATAATTATGTCTAAAGTACTTAGCCTACTGGAAAGCACAGAATATAAACTTAACATATGAAAAGGATAATTAACATATTTAAATAATAAAAGATTTATTTCCAATACTTTTGCTCATCACAAATAAATAATTTTGAAATACTTATGTACGAGTCATTTTTGTTCTAAGATTAAATTCCTCATGACAATTTGTTAAAAAAAACCAATAATCTAGATAGACACAGCTCTAAGGAGAAAACCAAAACCAAACAATATTGTTATAAATGAAACAAAATTATAATTTAGAAGTAACAAAAAACCTAAATTAGCATCATTTAAATGTTTAGTAATCTGAAGGAATTAAAACTTAATTCCAGGGGAGTTGCCAGACAAACAGTTAGGAGAGTAAGTGGGATGACAGGAATTCAACAGGAGCCCAGTGAAGTCCTCCTGTGGGAACTGGTAGAACTAGGCCAGGGTAAGAAAACACCCAAGGGCAGCACAGGTCAGCTGTCACACACCTGACACAGGGATTTCCTTCAGGAGTCTGCTCTGTGCGTCTAATACCAGTGAGCAGAACTGGTGCAGGAAACGGAGGTACTTCCTAACAGGAAAACTTGTCCAAAGGAAAAACTTGGTTCCTTGCAATGCTTTTCCTGAAAGCCCTGGCACCAGAAGGCACTTAATTAACTCTACACAAAGGATGGAAGGCTAGAGAATGGGTGGAACCATTAAGAGGTGGGGGGAGAAGGTACCGTTCATGGCATTTAAAGCCTTCCAAGATAACATGCCTGCCTGACCATATCATTTCTCACGGTGTCACAGAAACTTCATTCTGGCCACAGATAAGTGTCCTCATGTAAAATGGTGCAAAAATGTTGCCTTTATTCCAAGGTTACTGTAAAAATGAAATTAAATCCTAGAGAGTACTTAGCACAATGCCCAGCACAGAGTACAGGTGAAAGCAGTAAGAGGGACTGTATTGTTTGATTCTAAATCCCATAACATCTAGTTCAGAGTCGATAAATGCTTTACTAAATAAACACTTAATTTTGCTTCTAAATGTAGTTTCTGGGTGGTTTTGAGTGTAGGATCTTAACGTCAGATATAATCTTGCTTTCTCAATTCAATTTTAAATTACATAATATTTCTCAGATTCCCAGGCAATAAGTATCATACATGCTTAAAAATTTAATTTTGACTGTATACTTTGAACACAGGTATCTTAGCTACTTTTTCATCATTGAGCTAAAATACCCAACACCCATTAGGTCCACAGACTTAGTCTGTAATAAACTTAGGCAAAAAAGTGATGGCAGAGGGGCACTGTGGAGGAGGTGTTCAGCCCAGTGCAGCCAAAAAGCAGAGTAAAGGGAAAAGCAGGAAGGTAGAGATCCCTTCCGGGTCAGGCCCCCAATGTCCCACCTATCCAGACTAAGCCCCACCTCCAAGCCTCACTTTCAGCTCTGAACTGATGAGTATAGTGTCCCCGGGATCCAAAAACCCTGCCTCTGAAAACACAAGCCTTTTGGGAATCATCGTAGACCAGGGATGGAGCTTTCAGGGATATGAACAGACCACTGTGGCACAGGTGCTCTAGGTTCATCACCACTGTTCTAATCTAAACCACAACAACAACCTTGTATGCATTCTTTCCACAAAAGCAAGATGCTTAAATCTTTTTTGGATATAAAATGCTTGATGCAGATTATAAAAAAACTATAAAACTAAGTTCTAAGCATGAAAATCGTTCCATTTTTATGCTTAAATTCAGGATTGATCAGCAGTTCAATTTTCTCTGAGAAAAAATCTTATTTATTGAAAACATTTAATGTAGTAATAAGTGAATATTGACCTAGATAATCATATCTAAATATATGATGTCCAGGTTTCTAAAAATCTTAACATGTCTTTTCTAATTCTTAGCTGTTGACTACTATTTAAAGAAAACATATAAATATTAGGTATACTGTAATAAAGGCAAAGGATTAATAGGGACACTAGCCACACTATTTTATATTTAGAAATAAAATGTTATCAGTAATCACTAGTAGCAAAATATTCGAAAATTAGCAACTAATTTGTTATTCTAGCATGCATACTACTTAGACTGCTATGTTATTTCTGAACTCATTTTTCAAATATATTTTTCAAAATTTAAAGTTGTTTAAGGTATATCAAACTTCTAAACAAAATTAAAATTCTTTCTAAAGGATTCTAATGAAGAAATCAATGTAAATATCTACAAAGACCTTCTGCTAATACCACAGATGCTGAAAATCAAATACGGTCATTTTCACAAGCCTGCCAAATAAACACTGAAATGATGTAATAAATTAATATGATTTCAAACTAAAGCACATTATTCTTGTTTGTTTCACACAACAAGTTCTTGAAAATGGAGAAAATATACTAGAAGAATAGAGAGTTTTTTTTTTCCAGAATTAAGCCAATAAGGAAAAAAGGAAAAGGAACTAAAGTTAACTTTCAGTGTCAGCAACCTGGTTATCTTGAGTTGGCATTCTTTTTCCATATTTGTTTAACTATTACAACAACTAAAGTTCAGTTACAGATTAGGAACACTTCACACCTGGAAACCTATTATCAAAGGGAAAATTGCTTGAAAAGTAATCGTGAGAGTAACTTTTATTCCGATTACATGTTTAAATAAGTAAAAAAACATCTGTATATCAACAGGTGTAACTATCAATGCCTAAGCTAGTTTTTAGCTAAAGTCTTACCAAAATTATACTACTATTCAGACACTGAAATGGCAGGCAAGGAACATTTTTGGGAGGATACTAATTACAAGGAACATTGTATTTTACAGAATTCTTCCAGGAGAACTCTATAAAAGGACCTGGTTGTATAGAGGTTCATGAATGTCTTTCCTTCTAGGAATCTGTGTTTATAAGAACATATTTTATATTTTACTAGGGAAAATTCCTGACAGTTTTTGCACCAAAGCTCACAGTACTAAATATACTGTAATGGAAAGAAACAGGTTTGGTATAATTTTATACCAAAACTTATAATTTTAAACGTTGTTATCACAAAACAAACAAGCAAACAAACAAATCTCGGAGATAAAACATCTCTGACTCTATGTAATCTGCCCTTTTGGGAAACCCTCTAAGTTAACAATGTTTTTCCTAGGAAGCCACATTCCTGTTTCCCAGAATGCCAACTAGATTACCTTGTCAAGAACCATTTCCTTTCTCGACATCAAATATATTTTTCTTTATTCTACTGCTATTAATAAAAAGCAAAGACAATGACTACTAACATTTGCTCTAGAAATTTGCTCTAGAACTGCATATGCAGTTCTGTGTACAGGCTCCCTTCTGGAGATAAGATCTATGTCTGATCATAAGCACTTTTCTGGAGAGAAGATCTATAGCAGTGGTGGCAAACCTATAGCTTCCGAGCCACAGTAGGCTGTCTGTTTTACTGAAAGTTCTAAAACGTTCACCATCACATCCCATCTCATTCTCAAAGTGTGGCAGTGTGGTCAGTAACCTAGTTCTCTACAACCTTAACCTTGACAAGTCAAGACTGCTGGTCATTTCACTCTCACAATTCTGCACCATAAAATAATTATGAGTATTTTTTTCTTAAAGCGTGATATTTCTCTTCTTGTTTGAACACCTCCTTTAAAAGTAACCCTACAGTTAAAATCAAGCATCTTGAAAACCTCTATAACTCTGGGTAGAACACAGGCATATAATAAGACAGCCAGTCATATGAAGTTACTGCTGGTGACAGTCATAGTTACATACTCTGCCACTGATTTTCTGTTTTGTCAAAAATGATTTTATAGCTGGGCGTGGTGGTTCACACCTGTAATCCCAGCATTTGGGAGGCTGAGGCAGGAGGATTGCTGTGAGTCCGAGACCAGCCTGGGCTACAGAGTAGTATTCAGGTCAGTCTCAACTACATAGTAAGACCCTGCCAAAAAAAAAATAAAAAAAAAAAAAGATTTCATACACAATTTTTTAAAAAGTAAAATAAACAATTTTATACAGCTGAGATGACACGCTTAGAGAACATGGGGTATTTGTATTTTTTACATTATAGCTAATAATTCTGGCCTAATCACTAGATGGGAAGGGTAGGAGGAAAGGAGTAGTGCAAAAAGTTAGGCTGTGGGGCAGGCGCACCCTTGAGGGTACTGGGCCACAGCCCCTTCTCCCTCAGGGCTCCTAATATGAATAGCTCTGTTGCACCACATACTTCCCCCCGCCCTGTGCAGTCTCGCCACAGACCTCTGACTACAGACTGAAACCTCTGAGACAAAACAATCTTTTCCTTCCTATATGTTGCTTACTTCAGGTCTTTTGTCACAACGACGGAAAGCTTACCAACACAAACATTTCCCAGAAATGGTAAAAAATTAGTTGATTTTTCAAGCAAAGCTCTCATGTTTAAGAACTGTTATGACAGTAGTCAAGCAAAATACATTCTTATTCTTTTTCATTTTTTCAAAAGATATGCCTTACTAAGGTTATGTCCATGATATAAAGCAGAATTCTACTACAAATACTGGCACAACTATTCATAACAAACATCAAGTGTGCCAATGAAAAAAGTCACAAAGAATTCAAAGGTGAGTTAACAGTTTAAAAAAGCTCACAAAATAACAGGCCTGTGCATGAACATTGCACTGAAATTCTAGTTAACTAGAAACCAGGTAACAATCAGCTCTAAGATTTCTCCCTGACATGTTACCATGGCAATGAGCATTAGAGAAGGCAGCATCCTTACAGCACCCCACCACCTGCTGTGTCCACTTCCCCAATACCTTGCTTTCTCAGGGCTACAAAGCCAGATGATTTCTGGGGGGACTGGAGATAAGAGAAAGCTACAGTCTTGGACACAGAGCACCAAGGAGAAAGCAATACCATTCAGGACCTGAGAGCCTCGTAAGCATTTAGAAAGAGTTTAAGTTAAAAAAAAAAATGCATACTACAAGTAGTAGAAAGTGATTTGAAGTCTATGATTCGAAACATTTTCTTTGACAGTGAGAGAAGCGTGAAGCAGTAAGAGGGGAAACAGGACAGTGAGTCTATTTTTCTACTCATATACAAAATGGACTTGATTTTCACCAAAAGTGGGCAAGGTAATCTTGTAGCAAGCATTTAAAACTACAAAAATTATATAAAAACAAAACAAAATCCTATAAAACAATTTCTGTTTTTTAGTGGGAGAAAGGGGTATTTCAAAAAGTAGCCAGGAGAAGATTATCAACAGAAACTTAATTTGTACTTGATTGTTTCAAAAACCTGAAAATTATAACATTCCTAAAGTCAGTAACTATACGACATGCAATAATCCACACAAGCAAGAAATGCACATAAATGCCATCAATGGAAGAGGTCAAAGGATGATTTTTTAAAACAACAGTAACAAATACTGTAGGGTCAACCCACAGCTTGGAGAACAGAGCTACTACACACTGACGAGGTCACAGGGGAGTGGGTTTCAACATTTTCGTTGAAATGACTGTTGTACAGTGAGAGTACTGGGGTCACGTCAGATGGACACTGCACACGTAATCAGTTCACCTGGTTCTTGCAGAAATGATGGCAGACACTGCAGCAGCCACACTGCTCAGAACTGCAGCACTGTATCTAGCAGGAGGAGAGAAGGTAGACAAGTTTCGAAAACCATCCAAAGAACCTTCCACATTTCCTGAGGAGCTGCTTAAACTGATAAGTAGGAAAAAGAAAGGAAAGGCACACAAAAGTAAGAAAAAATAGCATAATAAATACAAGATAGCAATCTTTCTACACTAATATTTAGATAATATAAAGGAGTGTGATATCCAAGATGTAATAGGAGTTCAATTATTTATTTAATGCTGCTGTGATTTTCCTAAGAAATTAAAATTCAATGTACAATTCTACATAAAACTAATTTTTACATAGAAACATTAAGTGCTCAGGTCTCTAGTTCTATTTAAAATTAAATGAAGGTCATATAGCACGCATTTGAAGACTGATTTACCAACAATTAAGTAGGAAATAAATCTACATTTAAGCTGAATTTCAATAAGCATAGAAAGGGTATTTTTCCAAATGACCCGTAAAGGATTGTTACCACAGAGATGATCTATACTAATGATGTGACATTTTAACGAGACTTGTGTTTCCAGAAGAAAGACGTACATCCGGCTGCTTGTTCCGAAGCAGCAATATGTATTAATATGAACAAGAAGTAACGGTTTGAAATGTTGAGAGCAGAGCTCCTTCGAGAGGGTAGGGACTTTTGCAAAAATAAACAGTATTTTATAGTGAATGTGACCAAAACATCGCCGTGTTTGCAGAGTTCCGTATTTCTGCTTTCACTTAGCTCTGCAATGATTCGGAAATGCTGGGATTAAATTTCATCTTCAGAATTGTTATTATTTAATAATAATTATTTTCCCTTGGTCTTTCGGAAAAGATTAACCTAGTATTAGGACTGCAATGGTTTTTTAATTGGGTATCACATTATAATTAAGAATTAATCTTTATTGAGTAAAATAGTTTCAAATACATTGTGTGAAATTTGTCTATTCATGGGTGTAAGTTATTGATCAAGCCCATCACTATGGTCTGATCACTGTTTTCAGAGACTTGTAGCAGTGACCACCTCCCAAAGTAATCATTTGCAAAACTTATCAATGGTGAGAGCTCAAATGTCTAAAACTGTTGAGAGTGGGTGTGGTGGTCCTGCCCTCACAACACCAACATGCCTGAGCTGGGGAGTGAGGATTGAGAAAGGAAAGAACACTCAAGCCTGAGTGGAGACCAAGAGAAGTTTGATTTATTTCACAGAAACAGCTCCTTCCTTTTAAAGGCACCTCAGCAGGAAGCACCAAGCAACTATTTGTATCTTATGCAAAGACCGGATTTTCTGACTCTTTACAAAGAACATCAGATCTGTGGCTCTTTCTCCCATTGCAGGCTCAAAAAACAAGTTTAACAAGCAGAGTCCTTGAAAAGTAACAAATGTTACATAAATTGTATCAATGCCTTAATTGTAGAGGAAGAAGTTTCCTTTCAAAAGTCAAAGGCAAGAGGGCCATGGCCGGCCCCCACAAGTGGGCATAAATTCTTTCTCCTTGTCAAAAGAATGTATGTTATTAAAAGTAGTTCTATACCACATAGCTGTACAGACCACAGAGGGAAAATTAAACAGTAGCCAATTAATTTCAAAAAACTAAAAAGCCCTGGTAACTGTATATAATTTTGCGCAGGTCTATCCAGTAAATTGGACTGCATTGTTATGTTTTAACAACAGTTGTAAATGATTATGAAAGGAAGAAAGGTAGCTGGAGAGAGAAAAGAAAGATATTACCAAGGGCAGAGCAAGGTGGTAAGTGTTAAGGTGAAGAATAACCTTACCAAGTAATTGACTTCTGAGTTTCTTAAAAACTTGGCATCTGAGGAAACAGTTACTATTTAGGGGAAATAATGACAAATAAGAGGAACTAGAAATTTAGGTTATAAAAACATCAGCTAAAAACATCAGCTAAATTATCTTTGCCAGTAAGAAATGGAAACTAATGAATTTCACCCAACCTATTGTATCATAAATAATAATACAAGAGGATTTACATTATCAGAATCTAGCAACTTTTTTATAAGTGGCTTTATTACCTGAATGCACTTAGAATATGTCTAGGTACCTGGGAACATAGTATGACCTTTTTTCTCTCTCTCCTTAGGAGTTAAAAGCTCTAATTCAGAAGACCACGCTTATGAGAAACTCAGAAAGTTGACTTTGCAAAACACAGAGTGAGTAAGACATGGATTTCCTAATTCTACATTAGGGTTAGAAACCTAACCCCAGCATACACGGAATACAAAGCAGTGTGAAGTGGTGCCTTGCTGCAGTGCTGAGCACTTCTGTCTACAGGTTAGTATGTCAGCTCGGTACCTGCTGGTCACTTTTTGTTTTTCAGTCGAACAGTTTTAGTGTCTAGGTTCACTACCAGCATGAAAATTGAGACACATCAAGAAGGAAAAACTACCTAGAATAAACAGATGTTACTTTAGAAAGTGTGGCTACTTGGCTACCAATATTTAACACTTGAGGAATTGCAGGGAGGTGAGGTCCACTCTTTCGCTGGTCTTCCAGAGGACTGTCAAGCCTAAGTTTATAGAAGCAAAATAAACAAGGCAGAGGAGATGGTAACTAAAAGTATGAAAGACATTTATCATCTTTACCTCCTTTTAAAATGCACATTATTTCAATTGTCAGGTGGCTGCTTGAAAACTGCGTATCTGCAAAAGCTTAAAACCAGAACCAACACCTTGAACACCACAAAGTATGAGCTGCTCTTTCCCCAAATCCTTTAACATGGCTACTTCCATGTGATAAAGGGTTATGTGTATAGGGGAAAGACAGATGGGAATTCTCAGTCACTGAACATGTACTGTGAATGCTTTAAGAAAATTCTGACTCTAAGAAATAAGGTGTCCACTACCATACATATACAGGGCAGATGGAATTTGGGCCAGGTCTTCCGGTACTATTATTTCTACTATGTAATGCTCTCCAGCACTTTGTGGTACAGTTGCTCAAATAATAAATAACAAGAAAGCAACCAGAAATTATCTGTTAAGTCAGAAGGCTACATCTGTGGATCTGAAAATGTGTGGATGTTGCTTAACTTTATGTAAACCAAGTACTGTGTCCAGTCACACGGTATGTGCAACTGTGGTGCTCTGAGTGTATTTCACTTGGTTTTTCAGGTAACTATACCTTTTCCCCCATTCAGAATAACAGAATTAACTTAGGAACTATTACCAAGTAAAGAAAGGGAGAAAAATGTCAGGTTCAAAGAAGAAAGCAACAAATGCAACATGTGGGGAGAAATTAAAACAGGAAAAATATAAAATTACCTATTATTTTCTTTAAAAGCCTCTGGATAAAAAAAATAGAAGGGTAAGTCACGTTCCACTAATTTTTAAACAAAATGTACTATGATGAAGAAACAGAAAAGGAGAGCCTATATTCCCATTTTTCATCTAGAAATGGTCACACAATCGCTTCTTGGCCTTTGGGCTAAGATCAAGTGTAGAAATGGTTACACACTTAGTAAAGTATTGAAGGAAATGCACACAGTTTAAGAGAAGTGTCAGGGCAGCACTACAATACCACTTAAAAAGTAGAGAGAAAAAGTTAAAATAAGAAATACTCTGCAACATGAGTCAGCAAATCCCGGACCAAAGCCAAATATAACCTGCCATCTGGCTTTGTACATCCTAAGGGATAAGTATGGTCTTCATATTTTTAATTTTTTTAAATTAGAAGAATATTTCATGTACTTCTACATATGAAAAAACAGGAAATTCTAATTTTAGCATTCATACCTGAAGTTTTACCTGAACAGCTCTGCAGTCATTCACTTACATGTCCACGGCTACTTTCACACTCTACAGAGAGGTAATTATGATGCAATACACAGCCCACAAAAACTTTTAATACTTGACCTTTGGAGAAAAAACAGCTGCTGAGCCTTGTCCTCTAGAACCTCGCGCCCCAAGAGCTCAGAGTAAGCTGTCAAACAAAGGTCTTGCAACTGTCGCTGCACTGCTCATACTTCTCTGAGGTAACCGGTCTCAGGCTGTCTGTCCTTCAGTTGTCTTGCTAAGCTCTCCTCTCTATCCCACTTGCTCCAGTGCCCCCCTGGCCTTCCACCTCTTCTGGGAACAGATTCCACTGCTTCCCACTGCAAGACTTCAGAAAGCCTCCTTCCTGGAATTTTCTAAGCTCCCGTCCTACCACACCTCCACAGGGTTGATTCCTGTGCAGCCCTTTCAGCTCAGTTTAAATGTTACCTCCTCCATGAGGCTTTCAGTTCCCCAGGTCCGTGGGGTTGTTACATCCTTTCATAATGGTTTCATATAGTTTATCCCTTTTGGTTAAAAGGAGCTCTGATTAACACTATGTCTACAGCAGCCTAACTTCTTTGTGGCTTAAATGAGTTTTTATTTCTCACCAGAGAAAGATATGAAGGCTTTCTCCTTCCCAGATACGTCTTGGGCTTGCAGCAGGTTGACCCGCTTTTCTTAAAAATGAACTAAGAGCTAACTAAGAGTGTACGTTGTGTCTTTCTCTGCACTGTGTCTACACTTTACGAGATGGATCCACATTAAAAATCTGTCCAGGCAAATCAGGCATGATGTTGTCTTAATAGCTTACCATCTTCACCATCTTCTGGGACCAGTGAGGAATTTCCTTCAATCCCCCATTCCTGAGAGTTGTAAGTAATATTCTTATGCTACATACGCTATCTCTTCCCTTTTCTTGAAGGGTGTCAACTGACTTCTCCCTCCTTCTCACACCGGATAGTCTGTATCCCCACTTGAAAATGCTATCGATTCTCTTAAAAACAAACTGTTTGCCTTCTATTTTCCCTTTCCCCTTAAGAGCCAAACTCTGAACCAACAGTGGATCACCAGCTTGTCATACTTCAACCATCCCAACTGGGCCCCATGCTCCACTACTCCAGAAGGCTGTATTCTTAAGGTCACTAATGACCTCTTTGACTGACTGAAAATAGGTTTTCATCATTTTTTATTGTGGTTAAAAAAACACCCCACACATCAAAGAATTTACTTACTATCTTATTCATTTTAAGTGTGCTGTCCAATTAAGTGTACCTACATATTCGTGCTATTGTGAAACAGCACTCCAACACCATTTCGTCTTGCACTCTGCCCACTGAATAACTCCCTGTCCCGCCTCCCCTGAGGCTCTGGTAACCACCGTCTACTTTCTGTTCATATAAACAGAGCTAATTTAGCGATCTCATATATAGTAATCATCCAGCATTTGTTTTGGTGCACATTCCTCATTTCCTGGAGTCTCAATGAAATCAAACGACTGCTTCTCCTCTTGTCCTCTGCACCACGACCCCACACACTTGTCTTTCTGCCCTAGACCCTATTTCTCACTATTCTACCATCATTAGAAGAGCAATATACTGCTCCTTCATAGCTTTAAGTATCTTCCGCATATTATGTGTCCCAGATTTATAACACACGTTCAGCTCTCTCCTATGAGCAGCAGCCAGTATTCTGAACAATCTCGGAATATTTTAATAGCTGTTTTCAGTGAATTAACTTTTCTCAAATAAACTCTTAAGAGCTTTCCAAAAATATGTTCTCCCAACTGATGTACTTCCTCTTACCTGGTTTAAAAAAAGAAAAAGAACCGAACCTTTTACTTCTCCCTCACCATCTCCAGTCATCCATCACCATACCCCAATTATGCTACCTCAAACCCAATCTTGAATCTACCCCACTACTCCATATGGCCACCTCCCTTTCTCAGCCAGACAGTTACAAGCAATACCGCATACCAATGCTTTAGGAATTATCCAACTGTTCTCTCGTCCCCTCTTGCTCAATCCTGCCACATGTAAGCCCCTGCATTGTCTGCCATGGCCTATTGCAGCCATAAGAAAAACAAAACACTTCACCATAATCATTTAACATTGCAACGGATTCCCACTGCAGTTAGTGTAATATCTAAAGTCCTTAACATGTTCTACACATTCCTGAATGGGCTGTCATAAGCATGGCATGAAGTATCTCTCAAGTTTTATCTTCCCAAACCAATTTTCCCTTTATTCACGAAACTCCATTCACAACAGATTTTTCCAATAGCTTGAACAAAATCCTTCCATAATTCAGGCCATTATTAATTATAATATTACTGTGTTAGTTTAGTATTTAACTTACATGTTATATTTTAATAAAGTGTTTTCTTATTAAGAAAGCATCTAAAATCTTTCCAATAATTTTACAATGTATGATAATCATCCTCAGTAATTTGCTAATATGATTAACTTACTGTACTGTACAGCCACTTACTGCCAACAATGGTCAAAATAGCTTTAGTGGAGTCAAAAGAACAAAAACTGGGCTGCAGGATGTTAAAGTTCTCCGATCAGTGATAATCTTTCTATAGTTAATTTTCCTCATGCAGGTTCTGATGGAATTAAATACAAATTAAGAAGGAATGAATTCTCAACAAATGCAAACATTGAAAACATCCCAGAAAGCTGGGTGTGGTGGTATGGGCCTGTAATTCCAGCACTCAGCAGGGTAAGGCAGGAGGACTGCCCCAAATTCAAGGCCTGCCTGGGCTACATAGTGAGTTCAAGGCTAGCCTGAAATATAAAGCAAGACCCTGTCCAAAAAAAAAAAAAAAAAAA
>NW_022900944.1:4175897-4183061 GCF_012274545.1 Fukomys damarensis | reverse complement strand
CCAAAAAAAAAAAAAAAAAAAATCAGAGAAAGAGTGCAGAAACTTTCTTTAGCAGCATAAAAACTTCCACACCCACCATGGTAACACACATTTATAATCCCAGAATTCTGGGAGGTGGAAATAGGAAGATCACAAGTTCGAGTCCAGCCTGAGCCACTTGAGAGATATGGTCTCAAAATTAAAAATTTAATACAATGTATCTCAGTGGAAAGGCCCTGGGTTTAAACCCCAGTATGAAAAAAATAAAACAAAACAAACCTTGTAGACTCCTATTAAAAATTAAATGCCACTATTTTCCATATATAAAAAATATTAGAGTGACCTATCTCTACTGAGAAATTTTCAATACAAGAAAAGCTCACAAACCTTAAGATACGTATTTTAGAGAACAGAAACGTAGAAAATAACAGATTGTCCTTTCATAAAGGACAATCTTTCATAAAGCAAACTTTCATGCAGTAATAATGTTAAAGCAGAAACCGGAAATATGTCAGGGTTATAGCTAGATTCTGCCTTTTAGGGGTTCAATGACATAGCAAAGCTATTTATTTTAGCCGAGGAAACTGCTAGTCACCTGGCAAAACGAGTATCTTTTCCTGACTTCCTCACAATAAATATGGTGTGGTCACTTGTAACTGTGATCTCCCTTCTGGAAAATTAAATCAACTAAAACTCAGGTGTAAAGTTCTGGTACTTTGAATCACAGCTAAATTTATCAACTGACTTCAATCATCTTTATGCTCTGCATGTGGCAGAGGGAGGATTATGGTTCAGAGACTAAAAGAAGGTTATGAAGTAAATTAGCAAACATGAAAATGCCATTCAAAATCATGTATTTTTTGAGAGCAAAAGAAAACCCAAAGAATTCTCTCCCTCCCTCCCTGTGCTGAGGATGGAACCCAGAACCATGCATGGTAGGTAAGCACTCCACCATTGAGCCATATCCGCTGCCCAGAAAATTACTATTCTAGGAGCTTCACACTTACTGAACCAAGGAAAAGGTAAGAAAGCAAAAGGGGACATTGCTGAAGGAACTGGAACTATTTGTTGCTATATACTAAACTTAGGTCCCACCCTGAAGTTCCTAAATTGAAATTCTAAAGCCTCATGTGATGACATTAGGAAGTGGGTAACTAGGTCATCAGGTCAGAGTCCTCAGGAATGAGAATGAAATTAGTGCTTTCTCTTGATGCTCTTTGAGTCTAAGACCTTGATAATACGCAAGTGCTCTACCACCTACTTCCCCAGACCAGGTTAGGACTCACAAAGGACAGCTCAGAGAACTCCTTCTTTTGCCATGTAAGGACACAGGAAAATGGCATTCTGTGAACCAGGAAGCAGTTCCTACAAGACACTGAATTTACCAGAGCCTTGATCTTGGACTTCTTAGCCTCCGAAACCATGGAAAAAATTGTGTGGTATTTAAGCCACTTGGTCTGGTAACTTTTTTGGATAATTTTTGATATAGCAGAGTGAATTAAGACTGCTAGTCGGGGGAAGACTTTTCTCTTGGTTGATATATTCCACTTTCTCAAACCTTTAAGACACTCTTACTTCCTTTACTTTCTGTGTCTGCTGTCTTTCCCTAAAGCAGTTTGTCATTATTAAGTGTCCAATCTTAATATTGTATGAACTCTTAAAATTATCTTGATCATTCTTTGAGCTCTGCAGGGAAAATGTTTTATGGGGTCTAAAGACAAAACTGGTAAAGATGAATAAATGTTACACTTACAAAAACATAATATGCTGATTTTAACACATAATAGCAACTGAAAAACCATTTACAACGGTCCCCTGATAAAGTCCCAACTCTACCTTCACTGCGAGGCACTCACACTCACCTTGGCCTCTCAGCATCATCAGTTTCCTCTTGGGTCGTTCCTAGCAAGGAATTCAGAGACTTACTAGTCAGAGATAGCTTTGCCCCATGGGCAAAAATGTCCTGTTCTTTAGTTTTAAAAAAGTATTATAAAAATGCATATATGACTCAGGATAAACAAGGTATTTGGTGCTGTTGAGTCAGTCTGTCATCTATTTGAAAACGTAAGTGAATCTGTCCGAATGCCTCCCATTCAGAAGTCCTCAGAGAGACCACAGCAGCCTCACAGGCTCCAGTGTTCTGCAAGCCTTAGAGAACAGCCATTGGCCACGCTCTAGCTCTAGCTAGACAAAACAACAAACAATAACTACCAACAAAAAACAATCAACAACATTCAACAACAAAAGATAATTACTGAATTCCTACTTCTGTGCCAGGTACCTTCACGTAACTCTGTGACTTTAATTCCCTCCCCTCGTGGAGCTTACATTCTAGTGCCCAATTTCTTCTAACATACCCTGAAGAGCAACTGCATCTTCTTGTCATCTCTGTTCACCTACCTTCTGAGATGCGAACCCCTTATTTCTTGGCCTCTCCTATCTTTACTGCTCTGTGCATTTCCTAATCTAATCAGTTCCTGTCCCTGTCAGCCCTTACAAACTCTTGTTCTATCTCCTTCTACCATTCTGTGCCTTCTGTGCCATCTCCTCAGACAGAGGCTGTCTTTTCTTCATGCCCCATTCTGACAAGGAGCAGCAAGCAGTGTCCTCATCACTGCTTCCAATGCTGTCAGTCAGCACCATCTTCACAAGGCCAGCCGCTGAGGCTCATGTCCGTCCACACCACTATGGGCCCACCTCGCGGTCTTGTCTCTGCCTCATTCACCATTTACTCTAGGTCCTGGCTCACTGCCTTCCTCCTTACCCCATTTCTACACTCTCCCTTAATGACTTCAATGCCATCATGCTGAATCACTGAATAATCAACTCAAAGAGTAAATTCTTTGATTACTTCACTTTAGTGATGTATTTTTCTGAAGGCTAACCCTCATGCCAGGAACACTTCAGCCATACACTCAAAATCACCTTTACCTCTTCCACCAACAAGTAAAATACATCTAAAACCTAAGCATTAAGCATTCATTCCTCTTCTCTCTCTCTCACTCTCAACTGTGTATTTTTTGGTACCGGGAATCTAACTGGGGACCTCGGGCTTGCAAGGCAGGCAGCAGAACCACTGAGCTAAATCCCAGGCTCGACTGTTATTACTTCTGTTCCACTGACCTGACCCTTACCAACTGAGTTAATTTCTACCAAATTCAATGACTTCTCAATTTTCCAATCTCTGATGTAGTTCTACAACCCTGCCAGCTCTTCCTCTAAAACACAGATCCATTCAATTCTCTTTATTTCCACTGGCTCAAGACACTGTCATCTCTTGCCTAAACTATGGGAAAACTTATTCAAAACATACTCCTGCTTCCATTAATCCACCTTATAATTAATTTTCCGTAATATTCAGATTGACCTTTTAAAAACATACATCAGATGTTACTGCCATATTATAATCTTGTAGTGCACTTCTCATTTAATTGGGGGAAAAAATCTAAATTCCGTAACATGACCTTCAAGGCAACAAAGGGTCTGGTCCCTAGTTACTTCTCTCTCTCTCTCTCTCTCTCATTTAGTAGGGTCCATTCATAATCCATTTCTTTAAGTTCCTTAAACACCCAAGTTGATGATTATCTCAGATGTCATGCTGTTCCCCGGGCCTAGCTAGACAGCAAATCTTCTCCACATCTGCATGACTGACTTGGTTCTGAACATTTTCCCCTAATCAGTATCTAATGTGTATGCTATATCTTCCTACTTCATATTTCCTGTAAATCAGGCAACAGGTTGTAAAGATCTTCGGTCAGCAGTTGATTCTTTAAACAGAATCTTTTGGTAAAATTCCTTCAACCTGTTTTGAATCTAAAAACTTGGTTACACTGAACTTACTTCATTATTCAATTCAAAAGGCTCCCGGGAGCTTTTCTTTGATGACTTGTTAAAATTAGTATTTTCCTCAGTCATCCAAAATCTGCTAAGTTGGATGTGATCTGCTTCTTGTGAACTTATGCTGCATCTTGGCAATTCTGCCTCTTTTTTCTCAGGATTGACTAGCTATGCTTTTAAGAATGCCTTCTAATTTTTTCCAACAGACCTCAAAATCAAATTAATTTATGTATTAGAAGTTAATATTTTGCCTTGGTGAAAAGCAGTATGACTGCATCTTCCCGCTCGTTTCCACTCTCCAGGATTAAAAAAGTGCAGGCAGTGCTACTTAGCAAATCTCATCTATAAGTCCACTAAGTATTCTGGGCTGTCAGTCACTGAAGAAAAAAAACACTAGAGAGAACCATGTAGAATCACTTTTGATCGTATATATTCCCCTCCAGGATGTCCTGGAACCAGAACTTTTTCAGGATTTGTCTCTTGTGTTTGGGTTGTTTGCTTATGTCTTTCAACAAGGAACATTAATTTCATAGTCACCACTAACAACATCTCTTCTGTTTTTTCACCTTTTTAAATCTCTTGAATGTTTGGTTATTTTAATCAAATATTTCAATGATTTTTTAAGAGAGGGGAAGTGACAGATGTTATACTTTCTGAACATCAAGTGATGCTGATCCAACATCCCTGGTAAGTGTGTCACTTATTTTAACAAAAACATTTTATTCCACTGATATAACCTGAGGGTGTATTTGATTCCATCAAGTTGGTTTAAGTTTTGCTTCTCTGTATTAAAACTTAAAATTCACCAATTGTCTAACTGGTGATATACAGCTACATGAAGCCATTAAAATCTTACAGAAATTTTCAATTTTTTATAAATTACTAGAATATGAAAATAAAGTATATGAGAAAAGTAAGGGTGCAGCACTAACTCACTCCATACATTTTAGTCTAGCTTTTTACCACATTCCTTTTTCAAAAAAGTGAATTTAGACTCTTGGAATAATTAGGGGCATCTGCAAGATGAACACCTATTCTAAAGTCAGACACAGAAGTAGCACTCAAGAAATATCTTTAATAGATACAAAAAACAGAGAAAAGTGAAAGCATACATATATGGAACAACTGAGACTGATTTTAAGATAAAGGTGATCGATCTAAAGACATAGATCTTTAAGAAAGGCAAATTAATGTTCATATCTGCATTGGCCAATTGCTTTACATTATCTCATGTAATGTATTAGTTCAATCCCTTTTATAAAAAATTATATAATAAACAAACCTTCAGATAAACACAGAAATAGAAGTTGGTCTTCTGAAACGTCAATGTGACTAAGATATATAGAAGAAAATTAAAATTTCCATCAAGGTAAAGACTGATTATTACCAATACACCTAACTTTTTTGAAGTTGCAATTTCTTTTGAAATTAGGAGATGAAACTGCAGGCATTTTATTAAATACTAAGATGTAGTATGGATAAATTCCTTTTATTTTCTTATTTAATTCAATAAAAGTTTTATTGTATAATTTCCTTCTCTAAAGATGAAAATGGAAAGAATCCAACAGCATCATGAAAAAAAGAATTACTGGTCTGATAAAATTCTGCTTCTAAGTGACTTGGTGCATATTCTGGATTACGAAAATCAAGTTTGCATATTACAAACACTGGCTACTAGGCCAGTGATTTAGCGCAAGGGTGCCACTGCCTGCCTCCCAAGTGAAAGGTCCTGAGCTCAATCCCCATTACCAACAAAACAAAAGAAAACAAAAACAAATCAGAGTGTAAAAATAAGAAAAAACAAAACAAATTTGTCACTATAAATACAAGCTCTTCGTAAGTGATAATAATCCAAGTTTAATTTGGTACAAGCATACAAGAAATTCAAGAATTAAAAGAAAGTTATGCAGTGTGAGCATAAAAACAAAGAATAGTTAGGAATGTATGTCCTCGCCTCATAATTTTCAAGTATTAGTCCAGCAAGCAAATGAAGTGTAGTTATAGCTTATGTTCAATAGATGGCGCTGTTTACACTATATTTACAAATCAGTATTTGAAACAAGCATACAGCAGCAGCAAATGAAACCAGATCAAGTAGAAATATTCCATTATTTTACAACAGACAGAAATGACATCCTATACTAAATTTTTGGACCTGTGATCTTTTGCCCAGTCAGCACTTTTTGTGAAAATATATATGATGTCAGCTAAAAGAGTCTACCTGGTGTTTTTAAAAAATAATTTTTAAAAATTAAGACTATGCTGAGGAGGTTATTTGTTTTCGTCTTTTGGGGCAAATTTGGCTTTTAATTCTTATCTCATAAAAATGCATGAATATCAGATGAGGATACAATTACCAGTTTCTCTGTAGCTTATAAGGAATAGTAGTTCTGGACAACAACTTTATTATGACATATGTAAGACTAGTATGTCTGTAAAACACATTAATAATCAACAAATGGGATCATTCAGCAAACTTTTCTCTTGGGGTCATGAGATCTGTGAACAAACTAAAATTTTAAAAACTTGTGGAAGTGCCTGTCTTGGAAATATTTATGCAGATTCTCCTTTTTAAATTGTTAGCACAGGGCCGGGGATTTAGCTCAGTCATTCTGCTGCCTGCCTTGCAAGCACAAGGACCTCAGTTCGACTCCCGGTACCAAATAAATAAATAAATTGTTAGCACACAGGATAAGCTTCTGTGCCTGTAGTAACTTAAGATCTATTCTTTCAGTGCCAAAGTCCCATTCTGATGGCAAGAGCTAGAAGTCATGTGGACATTAGTGCTATAGGGTAGGTTACAAAAGGGTATTTCCACCATAACTACTTCTGTTTCATGAAATATAATTGTTGAATTGGTGACCGGAGCTTGAACTGTCTTGCTACTAAAGAGTGACTCGTCAGTTGGTAAATACAGTACTATTTTTTATATTTTTTAAACTGGGAAACTATGATCATGCATTATAATTCTTAACTATAACATGAGAAAAATCAAAATCCATCACTCCTTAAGCAAAGGAGATGAAAGACTGATAAAAGTATTTCTGGATCCTACTAATTTTAGAAAAATTTTTGCAGACACTAAAATGCTACTCTATACTTATAGAAACCATACAACTATTTTTAAAATTTAGCTGGGCAAGGTGGTGCATGCCTGTAGCCCCAGCACTCTGACAGGCTGAAGGAAGAGAACTACAAGTTCATGCCAGCCTCATCAGCTTAGCAACTTAGTGAGACCCTTTCTCTAAATAATTTTATGGGTCAGGAATTTAGTTCAATGGCACTGCACCTGCCTTTCAAGTATAAGGTCCTCAGTTCGATCCCTGGTATTAAAAAAAAAAAAAAAAA
>NW_022900944.1:4167496-4175593 GCF_012274545.1 Fukomys damarensis | reverse complement strand
CCGTCTGCCTCACAAGTGCAAGGTCCTGAGTTTAATCCCTGGTACCAAAAAAAAAAAAAAAAAAAAAAAAAAAAAAAAAGGCAGGATGGGAGGCAGGGTATACAGAAGTAAAAAGAATTAAGATGTGTTATGTACATGTACAAACACTCCATGGTAAATGTAACATGTGCTGCAAACATGTACTAATGCAAAAAAAGGAATGGGATGTAGCTCCATACAAATATCATGGATTCAATCCAGTACTATAAGCAAATAAATAAATTGTACAGTTTGGCAAAATAATATATTTAGGTATATCTTTATTAAGATTATTACTTTTAAATGAAATTTCCTACAGCCTCCCATAATTCCCTATGCCAGTAGGACACATTATTATTTCTGTTAATAACTGTTACCAATAACATAGCTTGAGTGCTTTACTTAATTTGTATTTACAGTGCTGGGGATCAAACATGGCCTTGAGTATGCTAAGCACTACTCTACCACGAGCTACATCCCCAGCCTTATTGCTTCTCAAATTAATACTGTATATTCTTAAACTTTAAACATTTCCTTAATAATGACTAATTACTTTTGTTGGCTTTTCCAAGTAGAGGACTAAGCATTTTGTGTACCTGTTTCTAAGATTAGCTCTTTTCCCTTCCTAGGATTCACCTTGCTATTCGTGCTAATGCACTGCAAAAACACAAAGGAAGGAGTGTTAGGAAACAAATGGTCATTTAATGAAAAAACTCCTCCCCAACTATTTAACAGGTAGTACCAGGAAAAAGTGCTAATTTTTGGTAACTAAAGTACTCAAAGGACAGTTGTTCTTTCAAGAAACTCAGGGATGGTTCCACTGTACTTTCACTATCAGTACTAATGTCCTACTATTTTTATGAAAGTTTGACCTTATATTGAACCTATAATTGGAATATTGTACACCACGCTACAGCCAATTTTCCTAAAACTAAGTATGTAGAGAAAGGAAGAAAAAAGCAACGATATACAGTTAATAACTCATATCAAACATGGTGAGAGATACTAAAATGCTTTCATAGGACACAGAGATAAACATCCAGAATGGAAAAGGAAACATCCCGATATTGTTACAAGAGAGAACATCAGTGCTTCCAGTTGGGTCCAATGCAGTGATTCTACTTCAACTTCAGAATGACTTTCCTAATCTGTCAGATGAGTGCAAGTACAGAAGGCAGCTGGTGCATGTTATGGCCTGAACTGTGTCACCACTCACCCCTCAATTCATACACTGAAGTCCTAGTCCTCCGTGTACTGAATTTGGATACAGGATCTCTGAAGTGGTAATGAAGGTTAAAAGAGGTCATAATGGCAGGACCCCAATTCAGTATGACCGGTGCCCTCAAGAGAGCAAGAGAAAAGGAAAATGAAGATTAAGATGCTGATAACACCTTTTGCAGCGGCCTGTCCCTTGCCATCCTTTCCTGGGAGCTCACACCATGAGTGGTGGCCATCTGCAGACCAAGAAACAGTGTCTTGATCGGAAAACAGCTTCAGTGCTGGCACCTTGACCGAGGGCTTGTAGACTTCAGAACTAGGAGACAAACAATTGCCTGTTGTTTGAGCCACCCAGTCTGTGTATCTTGTGACAGAGCTGCCTAGTACAGTATTTTCCTAGTTTAAGAAGTAGCTGAGTTGTGCAATCGTAACACCCACCTTCAAGATGAGTCATTTCATTTAACACACAAGCCTTTACTTACACAGCTACCACTGCATCCAGGAAAAATACAGTACTGTGCCTATTACAGGGCCTTCCTTTTCTTCCTTCACAGAGTTCATACTACTGAAATGTAGACAAATATCCATAATACGAATTACAAAAGAAGACATGACAAGAGAGGTAAAAGCTGTGCAGCAGTCCGTTAGTTCCAAAATGAGAAGACTATAGAGAGGCAGCGGGTCCTGGAGAGAGTGCAGGGCTGGTAAGAGACGTGTGGGTGGAGTCAGGAGGAGGAATAGAAACCCTTGTAAGGAGGGTGTGTGCACTCAGCCCAGTCACTCTCAGTAGCATACCACAGGCACAGTGGATGGGACAAGTCTTCCTTCTGTGGGATCAACTCAGTGAATCCTCAGATATTCAGTATCTTCAGCCCCTCAGCAGCACCTTCCTGACATAGATAAGCTACATTATCACTTAACACATTTCCAAAGGCTACTCAGCAGCAGCATCTCTCCCAGCAGAGAAGTGAGGAATGATTTTTTTCAGTACTGAGGATTCAACTCTGGGCTTTCACAGTGACCTATGTCCCCAGTCACTTCCCATCCCTGTTTTTACTTTGAGACAGGGGCTCGCAGACTTACTAGGTGCTCAGGCTGGGCTTAAATTTGTGACCCTCCTGCCTCAGCCTCCCAGAGTTCTGAGGTTACAAGTGTGTGCCACCTTGCTCAGTTCAGAAGGAGAACTTTTAAGGATGTAAAGAAAACAGCAGATAGGTTAAAAGTAAATTTATTAAGAGAGATAAAATAGCTAATACACATTGAAATGCTGCAAATGGAAAATTATAACATGTAAATTACACTAATATTTCGCGAGCTGATTTTAAGCATTCGTTACTACATTTCCTCAATCTCCTTTTGAAGCTTCTCATTTCACTGCTTCATTAATACAACTTTCACTATATTTGATTTCTAAATACCTTGACCTACTCATTGCTCCTGGGTAGCCTCAGATGCAATCAACAAAGAAACACTCTTCACTCAGGGCAAAGAAAAGTAAACGCATCTTTGTTTGACTTTCCTGTACCCTTAACTCATCTTTTGCTTTAGACTTCCCTAAATGGTGTGGTTATAGTCTGGGTTAAAGATTTAAGGAGAACGGATGGAAAACAAAGACAAAAAAATGATGAGATGATTAAAAGGACAATGAGAAGAACCTGTGTAACTGTGGTCCAAATTAGACTCTAAAATGAGATGATTCTGTTGCAGGTCAGCTTCTCCAGAAGCCAGACCCCCAATACAGTTTCACATGGAGGCTGCTTATCAAGAAGTACTTCTAGAATGAAGAGTCTTGACAGAGAGTAGGTGGGTGGTAGGAGTGGGGGGACATCAAGTCGCCCGCCACTTAGGACTCAGGACAGCCTCTGCTGAACCACTGCAGCTCAGGAGCTAGTGCAGGCCTTCCCAGGGTGCCTCACTGGGCTGCAAGGGCGGGGCTTTACACCCCCACCCCGACATTCCCCAACTCCAGCTCAGCAGCTCACTGATGGGCAGCAAAGGTGATCTGCAAAGGCAGTCCGCCCTACATTCCTGGCAGCAGTGCTCTACCACAGACCTCATTTCACATTTTAAAGAAGGAGAAACTCAGGAAAGAATGATCAAGGAAATAATTAATTTACTTGGTTAAAAAAATTCTTGAATGGTATAAATTTCATAACATAAGGCATTATATAGGAAATTTTCAGACATCCAAGTTTTGTTGTGCTCTACAATGTTTGTTTTTGTTACCTATATAATATTACACAAACATTCTTATGGCCCCCTTTTCTGGGTCTTCTCTAATCTCAATAGGAAAAACACTAAAGTGCTAGTAATCAGGGCTGGCATTAATAGGGATGTACTTTACTTAGAAAGCTGGCAACCAAGATACATTATGTAGAGGTGCAAATTCCCAATGATGCATGTCATTATGTCGTATACCTTGAATGTAGCAATAAAATTAATTTAAAAAAAAGAAACAATGCTGGCAAACCTCTCTAGTTCTTAGTTTTCTAATTTTCCTTGAGAGTGAGTGGTTAGATGTGACACTTTCCCACTACGAATGTTGCGGAAGTTCTTTTCCTACATCTTAAGAATGACATTCTTGCATCCTGCTTCCCCTCCTACACACTTCAGGCACACTCCTGAGCCCACATTCCTCACACCTGCTTCCTCTGCTGGACGACTTCCCTCCTCATCACACAGCTGACTTCTTCTCCCAAGTGCTGGCATTAAGGTCATTGCTTCCAAAACTTGCATAATCTAAACTAATCCTGCCTGATAAGCCACATTCCTCTCACATCAACCTATTTTCTTACCTTGGTAACAGAATTACCTCAGATCATCTTGTTCATATATTTAAATGTTGTTCACTACTGTATCCTTAGCACAGATATTAGTGCCTGACATTTAAATATTCAGTAATTACTCTAAAGAATGAGACTTGTTTTTGTCTGTCAGACAGACAGACAAAAACAAGTCAAATTAAATCACTAGACTTAATATCTGTGCATGAAGCTTTGACAATCTGTGGCTAGCTCTTCATCTCAAAAGATTCACGGAGCTTGGGAATTCAATTTCTGGCAGGGTCAATGGAATGTCCTTTGTGATCCTGGCTGAATAGTTACCTTTACATGAAATATGGGTCACTTCAAGTCACACTTTCCACAACACATTAACTACATTAACTATGAAAAATATCAAGTTCTTATTTTCAACTGGACCTATTCAGGTTACAAAGTTCTATACATGTTCTCTTGTCTGTATTAAGGAAAATCCTTTTATTTACCTAAGACTCTAGTTCTTTCATCTCTGTAGTCATTTTAGACACTTGATTCTGGGTGGAAAATATCATGTTTACTCTACCACGTCATCTATTTTTGTGTGGCTTTAAATGTAATTTTCTTTCAGACATTATCTTTTGAGATCAAGAAGGAAATATTAGACCTAGGAAATACTGATCTAAGAAAGTAGATTTTCTTATAAAGGCCAGAGACACAGCAATAACTGGGATGGATGTCAGGAACATAAAAGCACAAACAGGAAAGACTTCTCTTAGCATCTGACATATATCATGAAAGATAGTACATTTTAGATTAAATTCTAGAATTATTTTTAAATGTATTTGGCAGGCCAATTTTTAAATAGCAATGTGTCACCAACTGAAATTAGTATTAGTTTCTCCAAGTTATCAGATAGTTCTTGTCTATGGTGACATTAAAGTGTAGAACACCTGGAAAAATAAAAAAATGAATCCTTGAATACAGGCAAGAAACTTCAGTAATCATTTTCACACGAGGAACAGTTTCATGGTACACCATAGTCTAACTGGGTCTTATATACTAATCACACAGGATGTTACCTTAAATAATGTAACAATTCAGGAGAAGAACAAAATAATTATGGACCTCTGACATGTTTTATACACACACTTCAGTAACAGAATCAAATTTAAAATGTTGTCCAAGTGATATGTCAGGATAATTACTTTTCCTAAATGATACCATAACAAGTCTTAGATGGCACAGTTACTAGCCTCAAGGAAACAGAACAAATAAAAAGCTAAGTCAAAGGCAACTTTATTACAATACTTTTCCAAACTTCAAAGTGCATTATTTCTGAATTTTGATCTAATATATAATACATTATATTATAAGGCAGAAAGCATTTCTGGTCAGATAGTTAGCTTCCATGTATTTCCCAAAAAACAGCTTCTGAGGAATAGCAGCATCACGCAGTACTTTACAACAAACACTAAGTAAAATTTTTCTCTGGAATCTCAGAATCATTCATACTACAATTTGTTTTATGTTATTTTCCTCTAACTTAAAAACCAAGCATAGCTATCTTTTCATATCTTACTAACACCTGAAAATTCACTATACCATAAAAACATTCAATAGCTTAGGTATAGTTCCTTTAGTAGAAAACAAGATTTCGAATCTAAGCAAAGCAAAAGAATACTGTTATTCCCTCATGGCAAACAGCAAAGTTCTCTTCTTTCTTTCAGGGGCTATATCTCAGCCTCCTGCTCTTCTTCATATAGCCATCCTGATTAGAATCTGCTTTAAAAAATACCTAAATCTACAATGAATTTCACTAAGAAAAATCTTTCTTTAGTCTTGTCTCCCTTGTATTTCCTTTCATAAAATAATTTACAATCAATTCAAAACAATCCATAAAAATGAACTTAAAAATGATTTTGGGAAATATAGTAACACAAAGAACATATTTTCCAAATTAGACAAGGATATTATTTGTTCATGTACTTTTGCTTCAACTAATCACACAAATCCAACTTACAAAAATTCCTTTTCCAAGGTGACTACAATAATAACAATGGAAATGTGTACATCCACTGAATAGATCTAGTCCCATCATTTTCTTTCTGTGGTTTTATATTTGTGACCTACCAGCTAGCACAAAACATGTTTATCCTCCTCAGTTTCACAACAATAGGAAATTGTTAGAAAAGTATAGCATAGAAAAGGCTCTATTTTTCCACAAGGCATATTAATACAGATTTTGCTATGAAATTGAAAAAGAAAAAAGTGAATGAAAAGGCACATGCTGGCTGCTTGGGGGGCAAGGCTCATAAATCACTGTACATTAAGAGCACGAGCTGAAACTTCATGGTGCCAGTCACGTAATTTTGTGTATTTGGGACTAAAGACGTGAAGGGGTATCTTTTCCCTGTGGAAATAAAAAAATAAAGAAAAAAGAGTGACAGAGTCATAAGAAAGACAAAGAAAAAGACCCTACATCAAGTCCACCATGCAGAAAACATGCCTTCTAAAAGCTTAATTGCACATAGCTGTTTTGTTAAGTAGCAAAGATTTTAAAAGGTAGAATGGTTTTAGAATTACAGAAAGTAATCCAAAGAGTCCTTCTGGAAACATTCAAATAAAGTGACTGCAAGACAACACAGCTCATTCACAGAGAAATTTACTGTTAGCAAAGCACTACCCAGGCCCTCTGCCCACTTCTTATTTCAATACTAAGGAAGATAAAACAAACACAAAATTAACAATATATACTAATTTGGAAGTCTGTTAAGTTGTACATTTAGGTCATACTAATGGCTCTAGGGTTAAATGTTTAGCTTCTATTTGTAAAGACAAAATGCCAAACCATTACACCTAAAAAATTTGACAAACAAACCGAGACCATTCATGAAAAGAAAGTATTCAATATGCAAAACAGAGAACTTACTTTGCCTTTTTTGTATTCTCAGCTTCAGATTCTTTCACTGAAATATAATAATATCCAATATTAGGTTACTATTTTAACATGAAAATCATTTTAACAAGTATATGATATGCATCAATCATTACCAATGTTCAAGCTTCAGAGAGCTACTGAGTAAAATTCCATGCCACATGGTTTTAGCTATATACCATAGTCAGGACTCTTCCCCTGACCAACATAATTTTTCTGGACTGATGATACCTTATTTACAGCCTAATTTAAAAATGCACTGTCCTAGTATTGTTTTGCAATAACTGCCAATATGCTACTCTCTGGGCCACAGAACATGCATCCATGAGGATGCCCGGAAGCTCACTTACGATGTTCGGTCCCAGTAATCTGGGCGAGGATGCGGAAAGAGCGGGACTGAGTTGTTCCAGTCCTCGGACGCCAATCTTCAGTGTCCTCCATCAGCCTCTTCTTGCTGGCATCACTGTGAGTGGGTATGTGATAAAACTCTGTATTGCGCTCCACAATGTGTTTCCGTGGTGGGCTAGGATAAAGAAGAAAGAAAGAATTTTTAAAACCTTAAATTTTATGACAAGGATAAAATATCCTCTAGTACATTATTTATATTTTATATATTTAAGCCTCAAATAAGCAAAATTTATAGAAATAGCTTGTCTATGCAGGTATATTCGGCCTCATTTTTGTTTAAAAGACCTTGCTAAATAGCTTAAGGTTTTTATAGTAAAAAAAAAGTATACTGCTAATATCAACTACCATTACAAAGATGCGTTCAATAGGAAGATTACCGTTTAGGTGGAAATTTCCTTTTAATTGACAGAAGAAGGCAGCAGAAGAAAAATTTCCAACATGAAGAAAAGGAAAGGAAAAGAATAAGAAAAAAGAAAACTAGAAAATGAAAAATCTACAGTAGTCAAAATCAAACAATTTGAAATTACTTGTATCACTCACATTCCACGTAAAACAAAGATATGGACTATGATTTAACCACAATTAAGTATTATATTAATATACTACTTCAAAAGTAGCTTTCACAAACGTCAGTAACTTCCGTGTTCACTAGACCTAGAGACCAAGAATGGTCAGGTTATAGGCTAAACTAGTGATTCCAAACACAATTTTAAAGAGTCAGAATTCTTGCTTTCTACAGTTTTCTCACTCATGTGTACA
>NW_022900944.1:4114653-4167434 GCF_012274545.1 Fukomys damarensis | reverse complement strand
ATATATACACACACACACACACACACACACAAGTGGAGTTGTTATACAGAATCATCACATGAAGACCTGTGGAATATAAGAAAATACTGATACATTTATCAGAAGACTAGGACTAAAATCTCGGCTGTATCACTTTTTAGATGTGTGATTTTAAACAAGTCAATTATACTGAGACTCAGTGTCTTTCAGTTATAAAGAATATCACACAGAAAGTATGTTCATCTGAGGATTAAATGTCATATTATACGTCAAAAATGTGTATACTACAGCGTTCAAGAACTCTGACTTTGCTAAAAACATTTAATAAAAACATTTTTATTAATGAAGCATAAACATTAAGTAATTTATGACATACATTATTTTAACAACTTAAGAGCTACTGAACTTCATCAATATTCCCCTCAAAATAACACAAATGCAAACTGTTGGAGAATGACCATGAGTTTAAGTTCAGAAGAGAAAAAGAAAAGCTGAGATTATTTCATAAACATGTCTTTGACACAAGAGATACAGCTCTTTATCACTTGTAAGTACTTGAAAAAATTTATATTCAGGTCTACCCATATTATAGTTTTCAATTTCTCTACAATTAGTGAGTGCAATGTACTTATTTAATGGTGCCAATTTCAAGTAAAAGATTTGTGCATAAAAATGTAAAACAACAGTGGAAAAGCTAAGACAATAAGGATACTAATTTGTTAAAAATAATTTTTAAAAAGGGAGGCCCAAACTGTCTTTAACTCCAGTGTACAACATCCATAGTTCTTGCCTATTCCCCTGAAGTTAGCTTACTAATTTTTTTCCACTGCAGAAGTGTGGACATTCCGAACATACCCACTAATTCATATGCAGATCTGTAGCATGAAAAACGTATTTCTCACGCTCCGCAACATTTCTGAAAATTCTTGTAATAGACAATACTAGCATTTGCTGGTGGTTGTAAGCTAAATAGCAAGATGAAAACTTACAGAGAATCAATGATGAAAATTACAAAACAAATCATTACTTAAGTACTTACACAGTGCCAGGGTTACTGAAGAAGGAATAATATACACAAGAAAGATGTGATAGAGAAGATATTAATGTTCCCCAGGATGATGGAAAATAAGAGATGAGAGAAAAAAAAAAAAGAAAACAATGAAATAACAAAATTCAGAGCAATGAACTTAAGTGAAGATGTTACACAAACACCATGCTTCAAAACAATGATATACATAGACAAATAAAAAGGTACAAATGTTAAAGTTCTGTTACATTATTAGGACAATGGTTTTACCTGTTTATTATCTTGAAATTATTTTATGTATTAATGCTGTATTAATCAAGTCTCAAGTTAGTGAATACCAAGAAAAGATCTACCAGTTTTTTACAAAGTACTTTTATAAAATTCATTTTAATGAGTCCTTATTATTATTATATTCCTAACAAAAGGCAGAGTAATGTATTTTAATGTAATATATAGAAATGGATCAGGTTAGAATCCTTTCGAAAATAAAATTTTCTAGTTTCACATGATCAAAGTATATTAACAGCACATGTAATCTCTGTAATGTACATTATCCTGATCATACAAAGGAATATTATATAAAATTTTTCTTTTTTTTGATGTAGTGATTATGATGAAAATATAAGAGGCGCAGAGGATCATTGTAATGGGCTATCTCCCAATTTTCATACCTCTCCCCGTCTCTCACTATTACTATTCATAAGCTATCCCCAGTGACATTAGAACCAGGATGCAGAACTCCATAGTTCTGTTTTTCAGATGACATAATTATTGCTAGAAAGATGTACCTGATTTGATATAGGAAAGGAACTTACATAGCCTAATAAGGGTAGTATTATACAAAATAAATGCATTTGTTTTCCATTATGCATAGAAAAAAGTATAGTTTGCCAAAGAACATGCTATAATTCTAAGTAAATAATAATTCATTATAAACATAGTAAAAGAACTGCTTTCTGATTTAATATTAGCACTGGTGAGTATTGTTGTATTTGCCTATGTCAAAGTACGTTTCATAAACTCAACAGAGGCGGAGTTTCACAGAATGAGGGTGGGAACTGGTCTCAACAGTGCCTGTATTTATTCTTCTCTATTCACAACATAAAGCATTCGCGCCGTGCCTTATTATGTTAAGTAGGAAAACAATTCTGCAAAATAACTTTTCCTGATCAGTTAAACATTTTAAACTTGAGGGGAAATGCTTTATATTAATATGAAGTTGGGACAAAAATGTAGTGTCGTGAAGGGGATCAAGTGGATTTGTTTCAACATAAAGATACCATAAATATTTGAATGTCAATGTACATTTTCATATATTTTAGAAAATGTGCTCAAACAGAACACCCCATCATACCTATTAGTGGCAAATATCCCAACGTGATAGCCAGATGACCTGGCCCTGGTTGTACAGCCCACTGCCCTGTGCCCTAAGCAAGCTGCAATTTGTATAAGCCTCATTTTCCTCAAAGGTGAAACGGACTGCAGTTTTTCTGCTTTTGACTGTTGCTTGTTTTGATGTAGATGTGTTTTCTTTGTTTTGTTTTTTGCTTCAGACTTAAATAAGGGCTTATGCTGAACACATCTAAAGTGCTTCCTATGGCAGCTGTAGCTTATGCACATCAATTTACTCATGTAGTTTCTGTCAAACTCCAGTCATTAAAAACAAGATTAAGTCAAAGTAATAGAAATATGCAGGTGATGCAGCAGAGTGCACATCAAAATTTGATTTCAAAAGGCCAAGGTTCAAAGCTAGGCTCTACACTTAAGAGACATGTGACTTGAGAAAATTATGTAATCTTTCAGCATTCAGAAAATAAGAATTAGACCAAATCATGTATTTATAAACATAGCACAATGCATAGCAATAGCTAATACCAGCATAACACATACTATCACTGAATATGTTAATGAATCTGAATCTTGAGCTTTAAAATATTTAACATAAATGCTTAAATTTATTTCTTCAAATCCCATTTTATCCTTTTTTTTCCCAAATCAAATTGTTGCACTGGAATCTAATAACTAGTCAAAGTTCTTATGTATAAGAAGTTAACTTTAAACAGACAATAAATCAAGGTTTGAGGATGTTTTTATTAATATATGGGGTGCAGTGTGTGTGTCTAAGTAATATAAACTATAAAATCAATGAGACCATTGCCAATCAGAAAAAGATTACTAATTCAACAGTTAATTCTTTTGGATGTGTCCCAAGATAGATATTCCATATTTCCAATTCTACTTTATATTGTGATGGTAAACATATTTCAGAACGTGTTCAAAATAATCAAACTTAATAAGAGTATTTTAAGTTCTCATGTAATGTGATGTTTTATCTAGTTTTAAAGGTAGCAATCATTCGTCACTTTAATATCAATATGAAGAGAATACAAAAGATAAGATTAGAAAGTTACACACCATAGTGACTTTCAATGGCTACACCAAATGTTAATAAGTTGATTATTTCACTTAACTAATTTCAAAGTGCACAGCCTTTCTATTACACACACACATAACTATCCATATAGAAGTGTAAATCTGCCAGCAATGCTAAATTAAAACTCTCCAGAAAAATAAAAAAGGTCCTTAGAGAACTTTAGGAAACACTGGTTTCAAATCAATTTATAAATCAATTCAGTATTATCAATGCAAATGTTAATGCTTTCCTTGTGTCTTTCTCTTTGTTGAGTAATAGTCATAACTGACAGAAATTACATTCCCCAAGCAGTGTTTCTTTTAACCATTACACAGCAAACCCCAAACATATTTTATGACTTAACTTAATATTACTATGTATTACTAAAAAGCAAGTCACCACAACACAGCAATGCAAATCAAACTTATTGTGTTCATTGTACAGTATAACTCATTTGCAAAATTAATTTAATTTTGCAAAAAGTGAGCATTCATGCTGTTTACTCATATATAAATCACCATATTTCCTCTCCAGTAATGTGGATACTAACTTTGTCACGTGTGTTTTCTGTAAAGAAAAAAAGCATTTTAAAATATTATTGCTACACCATTCATTTTTTAGGTCTTCCACAACCAGGTTTTTCAACACAGGAACTATGAGAAGAAATGCAGTCCAAAACAACTAAAATACAGAATACTAAAAGACTTACCTCTTGAAAGCAGTGGCACGTTACAATGCAAAGACATAAGGAAAGGAAAAAAAGATAATATGCTAAACTACCTCATGTAAAACAGATTCCCTTCCAGACTGGAATATAAAGTTCTCTCTGCTATTCACATAGTAAGGAGAGTACATAAAACAGCATACCAAAACCACTAATTTGTACACATGGAAGAAAGATTTAAATTTCTTAAAGTGCCTATCCATTTTTATAAGGAATAAGACAATTTACAAAGTATTAAATATTCTGAAAGTATAACTTCTACATTTCATACTATTGATGAGATGAATAGCTAACTAATTCTTCGTAATGACATTCAGTAAGTTCTTGTTTGTGTCTTATTTTTAGTAATTGTATATAAATTCAGGTGAGACAGCTATCAAGGTGGCAGCTAGCCACTTATCTATATTAAAAACTAAGTCTTCTGGGTACTTTGAGGAAAAAGACAACTCAGGCATTCAACTCACTCTTGTTCTGAACAAGATTATTTTAAAAATAAAAAGCAACTAATGAAAAGCAACAATTCTCAACTTTCAAGAGCTTTCTTTTTGCCAACATTATAAACCCGGGGAAATAGAACAGTAAAAAGTTTGACAGAAAAGCAGTTTGATGACTGATGCAGAAAAAACACTCATTAATACCAGAAAACGCCTACTCTTCCTGGTGACAAATTTCCCATCGACTTAGGTGTAGGATTTATTTTGATTTTCATCATCTAAGGATAGTGAGACAGCATTACAAATTCACCTTAGAATTTCACTACATTGTTTTAAGAATAGCAAAGTTTTCATTGTCCTAACATCTGAAAAACATTTAAAATCAAAACTATTTTAAAGACTTCTTTACAAATGCTAAGCAGTAACTTGTTCGTTAATGATGCAAAACATGAAGTAATCCCTTTTCTCCTAAATTTTGCACAGTGCCGAACATCAGGCATGTGTTTAATAACACTTGTTGATTAAGGAGCTACATAAAGAACCTGCAATTACAGCAGAACTTAATTTCAGCTTGAAAATAAACTTTACATCATTTAAAGTTTAATCACCAAAGTTGTGCTATAAACACAAAGTTGAAGTTCATTTTCAAACTAGTACTTTTCCATAATCTCAACTTATTTTTACCTGTACAGTTTCCCATTGAGAAAACATCTCTTACAAAATTTTAAGAGGTATTAGGAGAAAAGATTTAAGTTAAACACTGACTACCTTCAGTGGATTTTTTTTCCTACTGAGCCTAAAATTTAATAAATATAGTAAACTTTTTCAGCTTTATGTGGGGGTAGTGTTTGAGAGGCAGGCTCTTTCTTTTCAGGTTATCTATTTTGATTACTCTAAAATCTATTCTCTTAAAATTGGCACACAGAAAACAATTACAACCAAACATACCTCAACACTACATACTGTTTCTCTTCCTCACATGAAAGAAGTAATACTCTTTGAAGTACACTAGTTTTCCTTCACAAACACATCTAAACTTTTAAAAGCCACCTACACCCATGAAGCCATATACATTATACAGCCCAGTAGCTGTTCTTCAAGAGTTGCTCAGGGTCTCAGCAGCAGCTGGAACCCTGCCACCTTCTCTTTCAAAGCCTTGCGGTTGCCATGACAGCAGGGCTACAGAAAGCACAGCCTCTTCATTATGTGAATTAGCATTCAGAAGGGATTATGTCTCATCTAAAGGACCTATCCACACAGTTATTTACATTTTCCTGGGAACTGGTACTGAAGAAAACCATCTCATGTGTAGTTTATTTCCTTTTAACGGACAACTCAATAAATCTAATCTAAACAATTTTATGTAAATGATTTTGCCTGTTAAAAGTATCTTCACTGAACACCAAAAAATAAAATGAGCATCTATAAATGAAGTTGGCTGAAAAATAAAGTACAATAAATGTGGGGTTCAACAAGTTTTGAAACGTACCCCCAAAAGGAAAACTAAGTGAATTTTCAAAAATTTCTGCTAAGATCATATGTTGAATGTCTGCTCATTTTAGAAAAATCTCTATAGTGCTTCAAGTGCCATAAACATCTGTTGTTTTCATTACTACTGTGTGTTTTTAAAAATTAAATCCTAGCCTAAGTTTATCTGAAAAGAATGTAATCTGCTTTAAGCTAACGTTTCACCCAGACATGAGTCAAAAACTAATTTATTTTAGAAACTACTTCCTAGAGAAAAAAAAAAAACCTTACAAATTCTTACTTTCCTTTCTCCTTAGGCTGACATATGTAAGCTAAGAAACCTGTATAACACTAAACCTCCAGTGGTCAATAGATGAATGGGAATTTTGAAGAATAAAAATCTAAGATTTGCTTTGCATTATAAGTGCCAGCTGCTCAATACTGCCAAGAGCTGGAAGAGAAGAGTTACAGAGTGTGCTGTCGGTTCAGAATACATCAAAATGTATAATTGGGTTTTGACTGCTTTGGAGGAAGCACTGTGTGTATATAATACAAAGGGCACATGTTACTGAAGCAACTATAACTTCTTCCTGAAAGGAACAACTGATTAGAGGGGATGTACTTTTCTGGAAAAAGCCTGAAAGAGTTCTGAGAAGAGCATAAATCACCCTTGGCCACCTACCCATTTTGCTGTTTACTGTCACCCTGGGATCCTCTTCTCTGTTCCTCTGCTAGCTCCTGAGCAGTCTCGGAACACACGCTGGTGACTGTGGGCTGCCGTGGGACATTAACCGCAGCTTTACCAGCGCTCAGCACAGATGAACACCGGTCAGCACTAAGACTGGCATTAACATGCAGTCCAGATGCAGAGGATGGGGGAGGAGTGAGAGCAGCCACAGGTGGAGGGGAAGAATGTGATGAAGTGGTTGCATGGGCTGGGGTGAAGGCGGACGATGGTGATGGGATGGAGGTGACTTTTGGTGAAGACACAGAACCAAAGGGCCGTGGTGCTTTATTGTAGGCCATGTTGGTGGTGGAAGTGACTTTGGATACAGCAGGAGATGTAATGGGCACAGGTTTAACTACTTCTTTAGGTTCTCCCTATGTGAAATAAAAATAAACATACACATACACAAAAACACACCAAATACATGCAAAATATATCCACTGAAAAGAGCAGACAGCTGACTTTTAAAGAAGACAAACATAACCATGTTAGCAGCTCAAATCTCACATTTCAAGTAATACAGGGTAACACGCATGCTAAGTGGTCCAACATGCATAACGCAGTACATATAATAAGCATATTATCATTTACAAAAATGAAAAGCGTCAAAAATATTTCGGAAACAGCAGCAAAACCATTAAACAGCCTAAAGGACATCATAAGTATTAATTTAGATATATTCCCCAAAGTAGAAGTTCTAAAATAAAGCACAAGGTCCCAAATTCAATCCCTGGTACCAAAAAAAAGGGGGGGGGAGTTCTAAAATACCCCACCATAAAAAAAAAATGGTAAATAAAATGATTTTATTTTAAAGTATCCATGGCCTAAATTATAATTCCATCTTTCAATATGTTTAATTTCTCTCCACAGTGCATTATATGATTCATGCAGAAGCACCAGCATATTTTAAATTCAATTGAAAAAAAAAAAAAAGCACGGAGAATAATTTTCATCTAACTCAAAAATGTTTACATTCTGATTATCTAGAGTCAAGACTCTGAAAAGAAAAAAAATTACATAAACAAAACAAAAATCAATCCTTTCTTTCTCCTATAACCCATTTGTTTTCTCTGAATGTTTTAAGATATGATTGAAAGAATAAAATAGTTTCCCTTTTCAAAAGTAAACTTAATAGTTTCATGAGAGGAAAAGTGTTCTTAGATAGTTCCATATTGCCAGAAACAGAAGAAAATTTAACTAGCATAATTACCTCCTCTTAAAATTACTAGAATTGTGGTAAATTATGTTTATAAAACCTTTTTAGGAAGAAAAAAAAATCAGATTAAGCCTGTATGGTATTCAAAATAAAACCCTATTCATTCTACCATCCCAGAAGAAAAATAGTAAACTTTTCAAGAAAACTTACATGGCCAACTTTATGTTTAGTTAAAAAAAAATCTAAATTGTTTTAGAAATAAGAAAAATGAGGAAAAACAAGTAACTTAAAATGCTAAACACATCAATATAATAAATGACTCATTAAAAAATGAAAGATAAGATATATGTGAGAAAAAAGGGACAATGGCCAATAACATAATCCAAGAATACTTATGTAATTGCTAGATATTGTTAAAGACTTAGTGTGCATTCATTTTAGGCAAATACTTAAATATTATGTTTAATACATGAATAAAGATAGAAATATGAGAAATAAATATAAAGGAAGAAAACCAGGCATAAATTACTAATAATCTGTGGTTCTAGAAATGTTTTATAACACAGGTATAACTACAATGGTAATTCTGTATGTGTTGATTTCTATTCTCCTCTTCATCTTTTATGGAAAAGAACTATGAGAAAAATTGCACTGAGGCTTTAAATAAAATATTCCCATGGCCTAAGAGAGAAACAGAAACTACAGGTGGCTCAGGAGAAACAGTCAAATGGTAACTTAGTGATGCTACATTAGAAACGCACCTTTTGAACAGAAATTGGCTCAGGCTTGGATGTGGCAGATGCTCTGGGGAAAAGAAGAAGAAATCATGAATTTTTGGAAATGGATAGATTTAATCGAATTTTTACGTTAAAATAATTCATAGTTTGGAATGTTCACAATCATCACAATCTTCTAATTAATTCATATAAACCAAATGCTGCAAAACCCAACACCTATAATACACTAAATATTCATACCAGTCTTTGGTTCCCTACAAATTCAAAGTGAGACAAACACCAATCCTATTTGCTAAAACATTCATTTTAATCTTTAAGGCTATTCTGTACCTTAAATGGCAAAGTATAATAAACATTGCTTCCTGATTCCCGAGACTGTCCTCAATCGTATAAACTCAGTTCTCAATCTCTACTAGCTTCTGCCTTTTCTCCTAATATCTATGACCACATCCATGGTACTTGGTTTCTTTGTGAAGAAAGTACATATAAGTATAACATACAAATACTTGCTTATGCTGGTTGAATAGAGTCCCTGAGAATATTTTGTATTTATATTCTTAAGTGTGTATGCACATTAATGTATTTGGTATGCAAAAAAACTAAACTAAGTTATTTCACTAGGCCAGTGTTTCTGAACCTGTTAGTGCTTTCAATGATAACAAACAGCTATGGCACACATGCCAAAGGCTCACCACCACTGCGCTAAGATACACTTTCAGTAAAGGCAATGACTACTGTCCTGTTACTATCTTTGTCTTAGCAAAGTTCCTGACATTTTAGAAGTCATATGTAATCAGCATGAAAGGAAAAGAATGAGGAAAGATAGACAAAAAGCCATGCGTACAACTTGACTAATTACAATTTCAAACAAATTTTAACACATGCATTGTTTTTGCACTCTGTGCCTTTTCATGAGCATGTACTAAACTGTAACAGTACTTGGTTTGAAGCATTTAGCCCATATAATCACAACAATAAGAGTAAAAAGTTCAAATGAGGAACTTCAAAGTTCAAGTAAATTGCTTAGGATGGAGCTGAGGCCTCCTGTTGTTACACATGATAAGATGCTAACAAAATAATCAGGAAAGCCTCAGATGCTTTAAACATGACTTGCTCAGTACTACGGTGCATGTGATTTTCAACTGCCAGATGCAGTGTGACTCCTTTCATATCATTCTGACCTGAGGAGAGCACCTCAAGTGCAGAATCCAAGACACATAAGCATGGCAGGTAGACAGTGAGTGATACTAATTTTATTCTACAAACCATGAGATTGTTTTATTTATAAAGATAACAACACAAACAGAAGACATTAACATAAAATAGTGGGTCTCTACGAGCGTAATGTAGTAATGAAATCTGATCAACATCTTTAGCATCACCTGAATTTTCCAGTAACAGCTCATTTGCTTAGCCATGGCAGGCACTGACAGAAAACTGGCTGGCATAACGAAAGGCCACAATGGATGCTAATATTTGGTTACTGCAGGTTATACCCTGTAGAGCTGCACAAGTTTCCATGTGTACGCCCAGACAGACAATTTGTCTTTTAGCTCACAGTAGTATTATACAAGCAAAGGAAACAAGTTCGGTGGAAACAGGAAGAGTGAAATTTTCCTTTTATTGAAATTTCACAGTAAGATGTAATCACTAAGGATCTACTTATTAAAACCACCCAAGATATTACTGAAAGTTTGCCAAAACCAATTTTCTTATGCATCTGGATACTTTAAGGTACATGCAATAATTGTAGCAACAGAAAAATAAGTCATAGAAAGAACATGGCATTTGATAGTCATTGGGTTTTGAAACTTAAAATGTATCTATTCTATGTACATGAGAACAAGTCCTTTAGTTTTCTATAGCTGTTAATTCTGATTTGAAGTGTGTTAGCAGCAACAACAAAGCCACAGAATTAACTTATTTTGTTGAGAACACCTAGAACAACAAGGACTCTCCACAAATTTTAGTAATGGAACATTCTATTAAAAAATGTTTTTCTGCCGACTGCCTCGCAAGCACAAGGACCCGAGTTCGATCCCCGGTACCAAAAAAAAAAAGTTTGAAATTTTGAATTCCCACAAAAAATTTAAATGTGAAATTTGAATATGTTTGTATTCCAATAAAATCTCTCAAGTACAATGACATGAGTTAAGTAATCAGGGAAAAGGGGGGCTACATGGCCTTAAAATTCCAGGGTTGAATTCATTATATAAACAGCCTGTGGAGGGGGAGGGAAAGACTGGCTCATAATTAAATGTCAAATAAAATGGTTAACACGGGATACAATAAAATTAGTTCTTATTTAAATGCTAACCACCAAATAAGTCACAGAATCATTAAACTTTGAAAAAATGTTCCTTTATTACATGCCGATTAGGTTGTCTCGCTTCTGCTTGAGTATTTCTATAAATTCATAATTTCAGCAAAAATTTCAACTCTTTTGTTAAGTGGTCTTCATTTTAGTGTTTTGCTTTGTTTTTTAGAGTAAACAAAAATCAAGCCATTCACATTAAAATATTTTGAAAAACATTTTAATATACAGTAGCTGTACATAAAATCTATGTCATCTACTGGTTAAATTTTAAATCAGTAGATTACCAAAACCCTATACACAAATGAAATTGTATATGGATTCTTTTCTAGCCCTGAAGATTAAACCCAGGACCTCTGCGCTGAGTTACAACCCCAGCACTTTTATTTTTTATTTCTAAACAAAGTCTCACTGAGTCTCCCACGCTAGGCTAGGCCTTGCAATCCTCCTCCTTCAGCCTCCCAGAGTTCTGTGATTACAGGTGTATTACACCAAGCTACCAATTATAGTCTTACAGTACTAGAACTATGATGGTTCAGGAAACAGCATACACGACAAGTGAAATCTACAAAACAGTTGAATTAAAAAAAGAACTGATTTTTAAATCAGCAAATGTTGCCCAGCATGGTGGCACACACCTGTAATCCCAGCACTCAGGAGGCTGATGAAGGAGAACTGCCATGAGTTCAAGGTCAGCCTGGGATACACAGGGAGGTCAAGGCCAGCCTGAACTAGATAGTGAGACCCTGTCTCAAAAAACAAAACTTAAAATTAAATAAAAAGTAAATATTACTAACCACAAAAGAACAGAATGAAAATATATCAGTTATTCTGTATAATTATACAAAGATTTTTTTAATGCTAAAAAATGCTTTATAAAAACACTAAATAAATGTTGCTGGGAGATCTATGTATTAGTACAGCTCTTTTGGAAAACACTGAGTATTAAAAGCTTGAAGAAAGCTCATGTTCTCTGATATATTCAACTTTTTGAGAATCTATCATAAGGAAATAAAGTCTGAAATAAGTACGCATAAAAATTCATATGCTAGTGCAAAACTGGAATTATTATTAAATATTGCTATTAAATATGCAATGCGCAAATGGTTAAAATATAAGCACATGATGAGACACTGTGCAACAATTAAAATAATTCTTAGAATTCTGCACTGCATGATAAAATGCTTATTCTATGATACAAAGCACACACAGCATGATCAGCCTATGCAAAAAAAAATGGATGGAAACACACCAACATTTTAGGGTAGCTTCTCTGTAAATGCCATTTTTTCTCTTTTGTGTGTTTTCCACATTTTATACACTGTTACTACTTTTTATAATACGGAAAACTATTTCTCAAAGCTTATTTCATGGAAAACTACTTTTCAGAAAAACGAAACACAAAAAATCTTGTTATCAAAGATGTCTGAAAAACATGGAGTTAAGAGTTACATAGTATCATAGTTCCAGGACTTCTCAGAGGCTTTAAATACACATAACGCAGAAAATACTGCAGGGATTGTTGCCTACACACGTTTGAAGAACTCATTATTTAGGAAACATTTCTCAAGTTTGGAGTTGGGGAAAGAGGGGTAGGTCTGGAAAATAATATTTTAAGGAAATAGTAAATCTTTCTGACCTCTGAAATCTTTACTTAAATCTCCCACAAGTAGCTAAAATTATGAAACTGTAACATTTTGGTCCTTAAAATTCTCAAAACCTTTTGTTATATAAATTATCTTTTTCATAAAACTAGTATTTTTTAAAACTGTATCTTGTAAGATACTCAAATACAATTTAACCAATGTTTAAGGAAGAAAACTCCATTTCCTTCCACACATTGCAGTTAAGTCTATTCTCAACGTTTTCTAAGGGGGAAAACCCTAACATATGATTATGGAAACACAAACTTAAGCCTGTTACAATTATCATTCTTTTATTCAAACAAATATTATACTGAGCATTCTATAAGGAATAAATTTCAAAAGATCAGTAAGTGAATAAAAACTGAGGTGCAGTTAAAAAACACCTATTCCCACATTTTTCTCTTCTAATCCCAATAGGATAATCTCCTCCTCTGGAACTACAGTGATCCATCACACGTCCCCTTGTGCAACATGTGAGCTTCAAACTAGAAAGGAGCCTGGCAATGGCTTGGAGCCATGGGCTCCACATTCGCTTACTGTTCTCTTTTCCCTCATATGAAGCCCTGCACAGGAGGAAGCCATGCTGATGAGATACTGGCACCTTGGCTGAGGACCATCCACAGCTTGTGGGACTTAAAGACAAAGCAATTGGAGCGGCTTGGAACAGTGTTGTTGAAAGCTGACTGGTTTTTACAAAAGTAGTAATGACATTAAAGATCCCTAATGCATGGACCGCAGGACTTCTAGCTAAACAACTGAGCATAGTTCTAACAGAGTTATGAAAAACTAGAACTGTGATACACTAGTTAGAACAAGAAACGGAAAAGTTCTTACTGAAATTAGTAATGGCTCCAACATAAATTAAATTCAAAGGAATCAAGCAAAGCTGGTTTTTTGAACACTGAATGAGTCGTACTATCATTAAATTATGCTTTTAACTAACTGATGCATTTTTCTAACACTCTTACAAAGTAACATTTTTGGGGTGTCAATAAAGTAGCCAACACATTTCATGATAATGTTTAAGAATGAGAAGGAAATGGAGTAAGATTCATAAAGATACTATAATTCATATTTCTCATTCTGTCTCAGTGACTCCTTCAACCATATTTAACACATTTAACAATCATACAAAAAAGAGAAAGGTTTTTGGTTCAACTTCTATGATATCAACTCCATCTAAGTTTCCCACAACTGGCCATCTCTGGGCCCACTGATCCACAAATATCCACAAACATCATTAATCACTTTAATTGCAAAGTTGTCAATGTGCAATAACAAACTACAGTGAGCACTCAAGACTGCAGAGGATATCTCTTTAAACTGTTTCCCCACCTTTTACTGTACTTTCCGACTAGTGTTCCCAAAACTCCAACATTTAGATTACTTATGACAACCTCTGTGGTCTTACTGAGAACATCTAAACACTATATTTACTCTGTACTTGTTTTGGCTTTAAATCTAGTTTGCCTCGTATATACTGAGTGTACAACAGTGACCAACTGGTAATCACTTCTTTATGACAGGGTGAGTGCGTTTGTTGCTGTAATCCTTTTCAGGCGGCCACAGCTGTTGAATAAGGTTTAAGAACTATGCATTAACCAGTCACGATTAAACTACAGAGCTGATGGATAGAGGAAAGGGAGGAGGGAGGGGGGAGGGGGGAGAAATTAGTTCTTCTAGATTCCCTGACCCAAATGGTTACACCATTTTCAAGGGGGAAGAGTGAAACATTAGGCTAAATCTTAAAGTTTGAGTATTACCATTATCATGAATAACAAGAGCATCGAAGTCAGCATTACAGCCACCATTAATTGGGGTCTTAGGTTTCAGAAAAAAAACCTGCTGAGAGTGTTAAAATAACTTGGACTGCTAAGAAGTTTAATACCAATATCCATATTCTCTCCTCTTTAATATATGAGTATTAAGCCAAATACATGCTAGTTCCTCCTTAATAAATATTTCTTTATTTCATACTATACTGCTTATTTTCTGTGACAGAAATTCAATTCAATGCTATATTTGGAAATGCAACCTGCATACTGATCAGTTTAAGTAACTAACTTTGGTGACAATTTTATACATTCTTTAACATCTCTCATTTGATATCACCTTCTTATCTATCAAATAATTATTGAACTTCAGGCACCGTTCCAAGGTTTGGAAATACTATACAGTGGTAAACAAGTCAAAGGAGGTCCTTCCCTCACATCTACATTGTAATAAAGGAAGCAGATAGTAAACAAGTCAATAAATACGATAGATGGACTCAGTCTATGCACTATGAAAATAATTGTAGTACTATGACATGTGAGTGATATCACCCCAATCTGTACCTTAAACAGTTAATATTTAAACATCTAAAAATCCTAAGAAAGAAAATATTTTGCAAATTAGCAATTCAAACAAATTTAGGGTAAGAGGAACTATAGATTAAAAATAAGATACCTTAAATTTATTCATAACAATTTTATTCATTATAATCTCAAGATATAAAATTATGCTCTCATTTTACAGATGAGAAACTGGAACCCAGATGGGCAAAATGGATCTCCTGAATCATCCCTCTGGGTAGGAGTTGGAGATGAGCTACCATCCAGGCATCTACAAAGATTTTGCTCTTCAGCACAAAACAAACTGCCTGCATTTCTAAAATCAAAATCAACCCAAGCAAAAACATCCAGAAATACCCTCTCTTATAATCCCTCACTGTGGGTGTGGTTATTTTGTAGGAAAAGCACATTATGGATATGGACACAGACCATCTACAAAAGAAACTGGAACCACACAAAATAGAGAATAGTGTTATGGAAGAATAAACTTAAATGCCATTCTACTTAATGGGGGTTGGTGGGTGGTTTTAAAACAAAATTAACTGAGGCATGCCCCAAGTCAATTTGGTGCTATTTCATGTAAAACAGGATTGGTAAAAGCTGAACTCTCCAGCGTATTCTAACAAATATGCAATACTTTGTTGTTCTTATGTACATTTATATAAGAAAACTACTATATATTATTTTAAGAATAAGTGTTTTTCTATATTCTGTAATTCCTGTGCACCTTTCTCAAAGGTATTTTCAAATATGTGCAAAATTTCACAAGATTACACTTGATTTCAGAGGGAGGATTATTTTTACTCTACATTTATTTCAAAATAATATTTCACGAAGGAAAAAATCTTTCTAGGCTTTATGTCACATATCCACATGCAAAAAAACTTTATAAAATAATTTTTTGGGGGGACTGCTCTTTTCTAACAAGTACTATTTATGAAGTTGTTACATCAAAGAAGACTGCAAAGACTGTATAGTAAGTAACTCCTATGTATTCAAGTTTAAAATAATTTGGTTTGACTGTGAATAAAATTTCATTATCACAAAAATATCATTTCAATAAAGGATTTATATAAAGACTATAATAAGCTCTAGTAAATAGTTTAGGCTTTGTGGGCCATGTGCCCCTGTAGAAAGAAAGAAGACACAGACAAAGCCTAAATCAATAAGGATGGATGTTTCACAAAAACTTTATTCATAAAAACAGGTGGTAGGCTAGATCTGATGTGTAAGCCATAGTTTGCCAACCTCTGGTTTTGATAATTTCTATAGTTTGATTATAATTAACTTTCTAGGAAGCAAACCTGGATGACCGTAGCTCTTTTGATCTCTAAGCCTCAGGATCTGTTAGGTTTTTGTCTGACTCTGGGCACACAGTAAGTGGTTAAGAAATGCAAAGGACATGAGGAAAGCATGCTTCTTGTATGTCTGTTAAACTACTTCCAGAGATGACTGGCATGTTGAACAGCAAACTGAGGCAGGAGGCCCACTCTAAATGTGAGCAGTGTAATTCAATAGGCTTGGGACCCAAATGAAACAAAACCAGGAGGAGGAAGTGGGGTATCACAGGCTTTCTTTCTCTCCCCACTTCCCAGCTATCAGGTGAGCAGCTTTTTTACCATTGCTTTCTGCTGTGATGCGTTGGCCATACCACAGGCCTAAAAGCAATCGAGATGGTTGACCATTTACTGAAACCATGAGCCAAAATAAACCTTTTCTGTTCTAGGTTGTTATTCTCTGGTATTTTGTCACAGCAATGGAAAGCTGACTATCAAACTTCCACCTAATATATCTTTTGGTTTTAATTAGGTAGAGAGAAAAAAAACCTAATCCACAAAATACTTCATTATCAATTTGAAGATAAAAGGACTTATAAAGCAAATATTCTGCCTGTGAAAAATTAAGAATCCTATGTATATTTCTCTAACCAGACCAATTGTGACACAACAATGCCTTAAAATGAGTAGGGTTCAGAGCCAGGGATTTAGCTCAGTGGTTCTGCCACCTGCTTCACTTCACAAGCACAAGGACCCGAGTTCGACCCCAGTACCGACGGAAAAAAAAAATTATCTAAAATGAGTATGGTTCACACGTGAAGGAAAAGCATCAATAACAAAACCATATTCATAATTATATTTTCAAGAAATGTAAATTGTATAAGATTAACTATTTCAAGCAAATCATGATAAGAATCCAATATTAAAAGGTACGGATATGCAGAATAAAAATGGTATACATAGGAGCAATTAATCTGAAGTCTACTTTTTTTTTTTCCTTCCTTTTAGGAAAATATAAAGCCCTAAGGAGATGGAGATTCCTCACTTTTCATATCCAGCCCATGTTACTCAGTTCTTTATTAACTCTTTGAAACAGGGCTAACAGGGAAGTGATAGTTGCAAGTCTAAGTTACTACCAAAAAAATCTAGACGATCTACAGGATCTTTGTTGGCATAATGAGGCTAATACAGCCTCTCCTGCAGAACTGTTGTAAGGATAGAATGAGGTCATGTATGCAATACACCTAGCAGAATGCGTGATGCAAAGTAAGCAAGGGTAGATGTCTCTTTTCCCCTAAGAAGACTGGTTTTTAGAGTTCTGGAAATTATTCTCTATCTGATTATATACTGCTACAATCAAATTCCCTATTAGCATAAATTTCAAGAGAAAACAACAATGAACAAACAGATGAGCAAGAAAATATCACTTGTCAGTACTACTGAATGCCAATTTCAACGAGCTCATTATGTAAATTATCTCATTTTCTCCCTAAGAAGTATTGTTCTCACTTTAAATACAGAGAGTAAAAGCTAAAATTAGCTAGCAACTGATCACAACTTAGAATCTGAAAGTAAGAAAACCAGAATTTGAACCTAAGTCCTCCAGATGTCTATATGCAACTCCACATTCTGTCTTCTAGGAATAACACCACACACAGTGAAAGTCACAAAATTAATTTTGATTAAAAAACTTAAAGCGATGAACACCTGCTAACTCTGTATTAACTAACAGCTACTCATTTTCAATCACATGCCACTTAGAGAATACCATCTTTGCTTTAATTTATATAAACCCAGAAGATACTCATTGTATGTTATATATACACATATGTCTATATGCAGTTAATATATAGAGACATATCTCTCCAGTGCACATTACACAGACTGAATTGGATATGGGAGGATATAAAAGTCAGAGGCCACTGACTGCCACCACTGTGATCTTGCTGTTTTGCTGTACTGTCCTCATTTTTCTGTAGGGACCTGTCCTGCTTGGGGAACATATCTCTTCCTTCTCTTTTCTTCACTCTTTCCTTTAGTTTCTTTCATTCTTTCCTTCTCTGCTTTTACTCTGAAAACAGCTGTGTTCACCTAATTCTTCAGGTAGGACAGAACCTGACAAGCTGGCATCTTCCAACTCAAAAGAGCCTGAAATCCCCAAACACTGCCCAGCAGTCCGACAGCAGGGGGTGCATAAAGAGCATGGAAGATCACAAAAATAACCACGGTGACTCCTTCACAATTTGATTTTGACTAAAGGTATATAAATCTGGTTGCTAAATAATACTTTTTTAATTGTACTCAATTCTCTCTATATCAACCTGTACTTTTATTAACACCCTCATGTTATGGTAAGAATCTAGCTCCTATTCGGATTAGTATGGCCTTCTATGTTAACATAATTATTTAAACCATTTCCAATTGCTCTTTATTGTACCTCAGGTCATTCTAAGTTCAAGGGGAACAATGACAGTTCGGTGCTAAGTCTTTTCTTAAAATTTATTTCACCAATTTATTAATTAGTTACACAAATATTTATTGAACCTCTCTAGAGTATGCTGTTATACATATGGGGAAAAGTAGTAACTGAAACAGACAAAATCCCATCTTTGAAAGTCCTTACATCTATTTGAGAGAGGGACACTAAGAACAAGTAAAGTATGTCACATTATGGGCTGGAGATGTAGCACATTGAAATAGAGCTTGCCTAGCATGCACAAGGCCCTGGAGTGTTCTATAGCACCACAAAAAGAGCAAAGAAAGGAAAAAAAAAAGTCATGCAGCAAGGAGTGCGACAAAGTATGTTGTGGTGTGTATTTTAAAAGGGCCCCAGGCTCACTCCCCACCCGATGGTGCTACTGGGAGGTGGTGTAACCTGAAGAAGGTGGGTCCTAGAAGAAGAAAGTGAGGTCATGGGGTGTTCCCTTGAAGGGGACACTGGGACTTTCTTAGTGGTCACTGAGATCCTATACTAGACACTCACAACTTAAAGGAGGAAAGGAAGGTTTATTTAGCTCATAGTTATAGTCTCTGGCCAGCTGACTCCAAGTCAAGAATGGCATGGGGGAAGCATCAGGTGGAGGAAAGCTGCTCGTGTCATGATGGACAAAGAGACAGGGAGGAAAACACACCCTTCTAGATCACACTCCATGACCGGCCCTTTCTGGCCAGGCCCCACCTCCTCACATCACTGTAGAGTGATGGCTGTAGAGTCCTCATGATCCAATCACTTCCCAAAAGCCCTGCCTCTGAGCACATGAGATTTTGGGGGTCACAACTGATCTAAACCATAACAGGTAACCTGGCCCCTCTTCTTTCTCCTTTGACTTCCTGGCCATCATAAGGTGACCTACTCCCTGCCATAATGTCTGCCTCACCACAGGAGCCAGATGACCACTCACTTGAAAGCTCTGAAACCAAAAAATACCTCAAAATAAACGTTTCCTCCTTCTAAACTGTTTATCTCAGGTATTGTGTTAAAGCAACAAAAGGCTAATGCACAGTATCATAAAGCAACACAGAGGAAGGGACACTTTGTTTTATATAAAGAAATCAGAGGAGGCCTAACGAGGGTAAAATCTGAACAGAAACCTGAGGTAGAGAATTCAAGGCAGATCAAATAGTAAATGTAAAGTCCCTGAGGCAGGAACATACCAGTGGAGATGGAAAGGTTCCAGGAACAGCTGCAGACAACTAAGGTTTAGAAAACACAAGGAGCACAGGCCCCACAAAGACCTACTGTCTTTCACTCAGAGTAACATTAAGAAAGGTCTCTAGGCACAGTACCTTACCAAAAGAAAGTTAAATCTAAATCTCAATGCTGAGCAACAACTTAACCTGTGTGTGGTAACCTATACGTATTTGCACTATATAAGTCTACTTATTAACTACAGGAAGAATCATCAGAAAGTTTTTCTTGGGGGGGTGATAAAGAGGGTATCTTATTTCAATAAAATGTAAAGGGATAAGCATTCCAGTATCCAACACAGCTTTATTAGGAATACAAAATCAGTCCGCTATCTTTTGTGAAGAACATATGAAATTAATACTACTCATTCCTTATAGTATCAACTTAGTTTTCCCATTTATTTAGCATTTAAAAAATAATTTCGTGTTTGGGGTTTCTTTTTTTAATCTAGAGGCAGTTACTAGGGAAAACAAACAAAAATGAATGATAAGAGAGGCTATTTTAACCATAGATAAGCTATCTTTATTTAATAACTTTAAGATGAACCCTTAATTTCACATTTATAAGAAGTAGAATCTTGTTCAACACTCTCATTCTGTAATCTTAATTCAATATATTCAAAATGATATTTCAATCTAGTAAAAGAAAATTTAAAGTCAACATAATTTATGAATACTTATTTTTTAAAGTTTTTATATTAGTTATGATTTAATTCACATTTACATCATCACAGAAAAAAGAAATAAAACTCATTCAACTATTTATAAGGAAACTTATTTATAGAAACTGGATCATCTATGAAAGATGACAGCATTGCTTATATTTCACTGACAATTTAATGGATTTTGTTACATAAGTTAGAATAAAATTCCAAAGTTTTTCAGTATTAACAAAGTATCAGTATCTTTTCTTTTCTTTTTGGTACTGGGAATCAAACCTGGGTCCCTGTGCTGGCGAGGCAGGCAGCAGAACCACTGAGCTAAATCCCCAGCCCAATATTTTTTTCTTTTTAACCGAGAAACCATATAAAGCATATATTGCCCATTCTAATATCTTTTCCACATGACAGATAGAAAATTTGAAACTAAAGCCAATTAACAACACATGATGCCTAATTCAACAAAGGTTGGATTATACTAGAGATCTAATGTTCCTTCCCCTCACCAGTGTTTGAGTCTAATGTATTAGAAAGTGTACTAAATTAGTACTTACTAGCTAAGCCATTCACATGTGTGACTCACCATGGAATCTCAAAACCCAACCTGTTCAACAGACAAATCCTCTGATCAAAAGCTTGAAAGCTGTGGCTGTGTCAAAGTGCTGCAAAAGGTTCTCAATTTTTATTCTTAGCTTTGGAATGAACCGAGACCTGACCAAGAACAAACAGATCACACTGGCACCAAAACAGGCCTACACAATGAGTAGCACCAACCTAGACAAATATTTTCAAACTTGTATAAATCACATATACAGTCTGAAATACACCTTATATCATGATCTACCTAGAACAAGTATGAACATATATATAGTATAATGTGCAGACAACTAAAATGTATTCTATTCTTGTCCATTTCATTTATAAAATAAAGACAAGCAAGTGGGTAGGGGTGCTGAAAATACTAATATGGACTAAAAGGCAGAAAAGTCAAAAACTGGAGATTTGACAAGGAGATCACTTAATTGACAGGAAGCTGAATGTTCACTGAATTATACTCAAACAGCCCATTTTTAAAACAACTATAAATTAGTATGAACTGTTGAGAAGTACTTCAAGCAGTAATATCCTCAAAGGCACACACACACACACCAAAAAACAGGTCTAATGACAATAATTAATGCAACTCTGGCTAGACTATGTTTATAGAGCTCATCCTTAACCAAATTCGCTTTTGACATAATTATAATAAAAAAGAACAGAAATGCTGACTACAGATTACTATATATGTTGTTTCAACAATGACAATCTCTACCAAGTCCTTATAAAACTGAAGCAGACAATGAAGATTCCCTGTTGTCCCTAAGTAAAAATGTACAGAAGCTAACAATTTATGGCAAGTCATCAGTAATCGAAAATATATTAGATTCATCCATAGGAGAAAAAACACACCTTCTAATCTGATATTTTCCTAACATGGGCTCTAGTGATCCCCTACAAGACCTCAAAGAGAACTGGAACACGAGAATCCTGTCAAATTAATTCCCTTTCTTTATGAAATTCATGGAAGGAGCTGGGACCTCACAAAAGAGGACTAGTGCACAGAAAAGGCACAATATGGCCTAATGCTTTACATTTTTTAAAACCATTTATAACAAATGAATGATTTATGTAATTGTCATCAAAAAATTCTTACTCCTCTCAAGATAATGATTCTTTTCTTCTACACCATTTTGATTTATAACTCTTTTAGGTAATTTTCTAAACTAGTCTTACTGACTACAACAGTGAGCTTTTAATTCAAAGAACTTTCTCTATATCATATCAGAGTTAAATGGAATGGCTGTCCAGGGGCCACACCTGCAGGAGCTGCATCTCTGTTTCAAGATTCTTGCACAGGAGAAGACGACTACATTATCTGCCTCACAAAATCTCAAGTTCATAGGAACTTCAGTTCCTCAAACTCACAGGAACATGAGTTTCTCTATCACACAGACTGCATTATACACTATCCGTTTTTTATTCTGGAAATCTGTTTGTATTAACTAATTATATTTATGACAAGGTAAGAAAGAACTAAACGTGACCAGCAAATAATCCTGACACTAACACTGGCTTCAAAAGCAAACACGTAAGTTTTCTTCTGGTTGATTTGAGAAGCAGTTTACATAGTCCCCTAAAATGTCCAGCATTCCCCTACTAGGCTAAGAGCAGGTTAGCCAATGTGTGCCATATAAACACTAATAGTGTCAGCTCTGTCATCTTCCATGATTTGAAAAAGTGAACATAAAAGGCAGTTTAATTTTCTTTTGTGAGCTAAGCTTTTTACCAGACAAGAGTCTAACAATAAACACAACATAATTTTGTAAAAGCTACCTCTCTGGTCTTTTTTTCGCAAAATACTGTATCAGTCCTTGGCTGCCATAAAAATGGGGAAAGTATGGGAGTAATGGAAAATGGGATAACTCAGTCTCAAATCATCTGTAATAAACAGAATTGCTCTTTAATAACCAGAGAGAAGCTCAAGCTCATAAGTCCTCTAAAACATTTTAATCTAACAACAACCGGGCTTGGTGGTGGCTACAGTGGTTTCTTAATGTTAAGATGAAGAAGAAAGCAATTACATGTCAAATCACCATAATGAATTCAGTGGCTCCTTTTCTGCATTCCTCCCAGATCCTTCCCTGGGCCACAGGTATGAGGACACCAAGCTCACCATGCACGTACGTGCACTGGTCCTCAGAGGTCAGAGGACAGTAGAAGCCTAGGCTACCTTCGAAACCAAGACAGAGACAGAGTCCCCACAGATAAGAAACAATTACACACTGGACAGAAAACGAGCTATCCTCCCAATTCCCATGAAGACATTCAGCACATTAAAGCAGTCTTCAAAATTGTTTTCAACTTCTCAAGAACAAAATTTATAACACAAAGAGAAAAAGCCAAAAGCATTTATGTTTCTGTATATCCAACATATCCTTCCCTTTCATTTGCATCAGTAGTTATAACCTTGAGACCCACTCATACCTGGCAATAAAATTTAATAATTAGAGATCAAAGTAGCAGCTGTGTTCATGGACCACACTCAAGGCTATGGGTGAACTGTATACCTCACTGATGGGATTCATATTTAAAGAAAACGGAATTTGCATTATAGTCTTTGTTCCCGTTTTGACATGTACTACATCTAAAAGTTTGGCTGCTTTTATCCATGCCGGCTTTTTCGTCTGTCTATAACATAAAATTGCAGTTCAGCAACTTGCTGAGATCTCTTGTTTTCTAGGGAAAACTACCCCAAAGCAAACACTGGCATCTGCTTATGCTTGGGTGTTTCTATGAAACAAGATGCAGCATGAGTCACTGTTGCTGATGAATTGTGTGCCTTATGTGAGCTCTGATGAAAGAAAGCAGCAGTTAAATGTGGTAGGATATCAGTAAGTATGTAAGAAGGACCATCTGAGCCAGGAGTGGTGGTGAGTTCCTGTAATCACAGAACTTACTTGGGAGGCTGAGGTAGGAGGATTGCTGTGAGCTTCAGGCCAGCCTGGACTACACAGTGAGTTCAAGGCGAGCCTGAACTACATAGTGAGACCTTGTCTCAAACAAATCAAAAGAAGAAAACAAAACAGAAAGAACGTTTGTAAAAGAACAGCAGCATGGTAAACTGGCACTAGATAGAAAGTCCATTTCAGATCATTGCAATTTTCCATTTCAGAACCCAAAGAAGTATTTGCTGCATCTAGATGTCTGCTGTAGTATGCATTTGATAAAGTTAGGTACTATGAAAACCAGGCTAGTTTCTAAGATTTGGCAAAATGAATGGCTCTTGAAATAAAGACCCACATATACCTTGACAGGTCATCTGGAATAACTTTACATTGCCTCAATATCAAAGTAATAATAAATCCTTTTTTAGTTTTTTATGTTTCACAGTAGAAAACAGTAAGGCAGTCTGTGTCAAGATTTTCCTACTAATCACAATTTTCCTATTAATCTAAATCCCTCATCCTATAATATAAATTAATTTTCTCTAGTCTACCACAAATAATCAGGAAAATCTGTACAGAAAGAAACTTCATCATAAGTAGCTACAAAGATGATACAAGACATAGTTGTATTAAAAACACCCAAGACCAACATTCACCTGTATAACTAACTAAATTTTTACTGCTCCAAATGACAGCTCATGAGGAGATTCAGCATATTTAACACAGTACAGAACTCATTTAGGGTCTCATCTAGAATAAAGATAAAGCAGTAAAGCAAACCTAAAGTACAAATTTTTATTCCCCAGTTAGGTTAGTATTATCATCCTTGGTTACACTTGAAATATTTTACTGTCTAATAAATAAAATAAAAGCACAGCTTATTGGGTTGATAGAAAATTCACCATGTACTTCACTGGCTTCCTGGTACACAACCTAAGCATATTTCAGGACAGAGTCTGATACAGTTGAATCCTATTATATACAGACAGAAAAACTGAAGATCAGAAAGAATAGGTTGAGTACTTTTTCACCGCCATTTCCACAACGCTTGAACACTTTTCTGTGCCTTTATTTCTCATTTGCAAAATGAGTATAATTTCTACTCATCTACCTCATCCCACAAACTGATGTCAAGAATGTAAGATTATTAGGGGGCTAGGGATTTAACTTAGTGGTTCCGGCACCTGCCTTGCAAGCAAAAGGATCAGAGTTCAATCCCTGGTACCAAAACAAGTAAGATTATGAATTTTATGTGGAGCTAAGCAAGACATAGGTCTTAATATGGTCTTAACACAAGTAAATTAATCCACGTTAATTTCTGAGTTTCCTCATCTGTAAGAGGTTAATACAATGTAGATTATTTGAGATTTACTAGATTTGAGGATTAAATGATATAGTATGCATACATTTTCTTACACTACCCTGATACCTTGTAGGTATAAGCTAGTTTGCTTATCATCTCCATACATTTATAAAACGAGTCTATTTAATATTACAATCACTATACTGAACTTTCATGAGCAAATTATTAACACTGTCATTCTTCTAACTCATCAGTAGTAGCTAAAAGATTCAAACAAAAAATCTTGTAAGAAAACAGTAAATTTACAAGCAAAAGAATTTCTCACATATTCAATTAGACCAGTTATATAATGAGATAACACTTGATAAACTTACAAACATCAGGGATTTTTTCTTTCCACATATACATACACAGGTTGAAAAAAAAATACATATATATATTTCTGCTTAGAACCAAAAGCTTACCATAAGCTTACCGAATTTATTCATCTGCCAATGCCAAATCTACATGGGCTCTCAGTGGAGAGCTGAATTTCTTTATACTTGTAAGAACTGGATTTCAAACATGCAGATAATAACACAACACATACAATGCTCTATAGTCTGGTGAAAAGGGATGGGCTGGTGTCGCTAAGTCCACACAGAGTGTGGTTCATACACTTTTGGGACCCACAATCACACAAGTACTCTCTGTGGACTCTCTGGATTTGCGTCAATTTTAATACACTGAATTCTCTCAATTTAGCTTGCCACTGAATAATGACATTGCCAAAAGAATTAAAAGGTTGGCTGCTGCTGCTTGCTACCTTCTGCCTGCCTTGCCACTCCCTGAGCTGTTTCTCCTTTGTGATGTCCCTCTGCAACATCACCCTGTCTCATAGCCAGCTGACCATCGACTGAAACCTCTACAAATTGTGCACTGAAATAAACTTTTCCTCCCTTTACTTCCAGTTCACCAAAGGCAAATGAAGCGGGCAGCGAGATGTAATAATCCGAAAGTCAATCACCTGGATTCCCTAACCTGGTAACAAGGGAAGTAATAAAACAAATGACAGAGGCTCGACAAAAACTGAAATCAGAAATAATTTTTTAAATAACAGACATACTGACCATAACAAAAAACATTATTAATAACTTTAGAGCAGACAGAGACAGGAAAAAAAAAAAAATAGAGGAGCTCAGGAACATGATGGAACCCATGAATGCCCAGGAAAGAAATGGATTCCATTAAACAGTTTCAAAGAGGTATTCAGGGGATTAGGCTGAGAGTGCAAATGAAAAACAAAATGCATAACAGACACTGTAAAATACAAAGAAAATATTCAAAAGGGAAGGGGAACTAGGTGGGGGGTATGGAGGAAAGGAAAGCAGGGAAAGAAAAATAGGAAAAAACAGCAACAAAGCTTAGGTAAATATGGAGGGGTAGAGAGGCTGGAAGGAGGGCAGGGAAATAGAAAAAAATAAATAAAACCAAGATACATTATGTACAGGTACAAACTCCCAATGATGAATTTGATCATAATGTATACCTATGATGTATCAATAAATTCAATGAATAAATACATGCAAAAGGATTTCTCACATAACCAATTTTACTAGATGACAACTATATAATGTGATAATATCTGATGAATTTACACACATCAGGCATTTTTTTATCATCAGGGATTAATAATAGAGATTATTTGGAAATACTAAGGTAAATACAAGGAATACTCATTGCTTGCCTCTGATAAAAGAGGCCACCAGATGGAATTGCTGTTTTTTATTCAGTCTGTTAACTCTATTTAATTATTTTCTTTTTGCACAAAGTATTTTGATAAACATAAAATTAGTTTTAAAATTATGTTTAGATCGTTCCAAACATGAAATAAACTTGTAACAACGATAAATATGATTGAAAAATATGTGTTTAAATTTTTTAAAAGTTTTACAGAAAAATTTATTATATTGCCTTTAATCCCCTTCAAATGCTTCTCTTTGTTTTTAACACACGTATTTCCATTGACCTTGGCACTGTCTAAAGCATTTCTGGAAGTTCTTTTTCATGTCTTTAGTTGTACTATGCTCACTACCTGGATATTCTGACTTGATTCAAAATGTTTCTTTTCCCAGGTCGTTTGAGTTTGGGGAAGAGCCACAAGCCACAGGGTGCTAGATCCCATAAATAAGGTGGATGAGGAAATGTCACAATGTTTTGATGGGCCTGCTTTTCTGGCTGAATGAATGGCTCTTGGCAGCAACATTCAAAATATTTTTGATCACACCTCTTAAAGACACAAAAGAAGATGTACTTCAGAAAGTGTCAAGAGCAATAGAGTAAGCGCGTAAAAAGTGAGGAGTATTTTGAAAAGGATTAGAGGCAGTGTCTTCCACTGTAATAAATTTTTAAAATTTAAACATTCACCATATTATTTAATCACCTATTGTACCTATCAAAAATAATTTATGGCTACTATCAAATATCACAAGAAAAATGTGACAATTTTTCTATTTACGAAAACATAAAATAGCCAACATCACCTTGCTACATTTTCAAGCTATTATCCTCCTGTTTGGGAAGCACTGAACTGACTAAAACACTTTAAAATATTGGCTTGACTATTCCCACATCACATGTGTGTGATGTTGCCCAGCTGTGCCCTTTTCTACTGCCACCATATGAAACTAGATAAGTATTTTTTAGCCAATTTTAAATACCATTGTTTTATGATAAAAATCTAAAAGAAAAAGTTCTTTTCCTTTTGTGACTTTCCTTTGTTTTTCTAAAATTAATTTTATTGGTACACTTTTGATATATTTAATGATCATATTCATCACTAGGAATTTGTACCTGTGCACGATATATTATGTATTATTTTTCTTTTCTCCACTCCCCTCTCTTCAACCCTTCTGCCTGTCCTCATTTACAAAAGCTTTGTTTCCATTGTTCCTTTTAGTCTCTTTTTTCTCTTTTACTTTCTTATATTTTTCCTGCCCCACCCCCTGCTCGCTGAGGAACTCAGGGCCTCACCCCTGGTGGGCAACTGCTCTACAGCCACAGCCCAGTTTCACATTTTTTCTTGTGGAAAATTTCATATGGTGACTTCACTTGTATGCTGAAAAACTATACATTAAATGCAATTTTTACCTAAGGCACATTTTGTTTTATTTGAGAGTTTTTGTGTACCTATTTTCATTCAACAGGTAAACAAATGCTTACTGGGGATCACATAATACATACTCAGAAGTTAACTTTAATTCTATTTCCTCAGGACTCAAACATAAATGCACAATGTTTATAGACCTAGAATTCAGTCTGTTCATTTTTATTTTAAAAAGACTAAATGTCACATATTATCCATTTCATAATAAAACAGCTTTTAAACAATACTTTCATTTTCCCCTTTTTTCAACCACAAGAATGTTGGTCATATTTCTTTAAACAAATCTCACTCAACACGACAACTTGAGGGTATTTTTAAATTATACATTACACTTTCAAGAATCAACTGTCATTAAACATCACGTATTCTAGACTAAGCACCTCAGACTGAAATAATTAGCTTCAATCAAACATTAAAAAAATAGTCATCAAAGTGTCTGTCTTACAACTGAAGTAGTAAAAACATGTACATATCCACAGGTCATCTCAGTTGCAGAATCACTGTTAGGCACTGGATAGCTATTGAGCAGTTCAGGCACAGTCAAAAATCCAACTTTTCTATACAAACTTTACTATGCAATCACTTTGCCTATTTAACATAAAGAAATAACCAGGAAAAAAAACAGCCTGTTTGTAGAGAATGAATGACACACTTCCTAAAGCAAAAAAAAAAAAGGAAGCTTCTTCCACTTCATTTCCTCCTAGAGAACAATTCAGACTCAACTGCACAGGAAGACTTTTCTTTCTGAGCGACCTCAGTTTTTATCACTTTTTTCTTTGCCTGCCATACACCAGACACAGTGGCAGATTACACAATTATTACCCTAATTGTATTCCTCAAGTTTATGCATACTTTAACATCACCTGTGCCAAGACTCTGTTGTGGGTATTTTAAGAGGTACCCCTTAGCTGAATAAGCAATGAATCCTTTTGAGGATCTTAACACTCCTTTGGGGAGATGAAATGAACATATAGCATGGGACAGGGTTAAGTACAGGGGCTGTGACTCCAAGATCACAATCTCTGGGGGTGGAACTCAGTAACTTGCTTCAATCGTTTAAGCTCTAAACTCAGTTAGGTTTCAGGCCCTGATATCACTTAGAGAAAGTTAAGGGATGCTTTTGATTTGTTGTACATTTGCAAATTTATTAGGGTACAACTTTAGCGCAAGTAATTTAAGTGGCATGTGGAGTAGAAAGGTTCTGCAAACAGAATTAATCATCAGTCCTCAGATTAACTGTCCTATCTTTAGCACTTAGCAGTATTACTGACATACAATAGGTACACAATGAGTTCAGTAACTGTTAATAAATGAAATAGTTCCACTCAAACACACACACACACACACACACACACACACACACACACACACACACAAACTGTAGGTTTAACTGAGCTAGAGCCAGATGAGCTAGAAAACTGAGATGGAATGATCTTTTCTAGCAGAAGCATTTAATGATCATGTAGACCCAGATCACTGATTTCACACTGTCTTTAGCTTTATATTTTGATATATCATAGGGGACTTCAAAAATTTCTAAACTCTTGAGTTTTGTTCTTTGATAGGAATTTTTAAATTGACAAATTACAGTCAATCCTTAGTTCTGTTTGTTCATTATTTCCTGTTCTTTTAGTTCTCAATCTAATGACTTTATTCTCACAAGGACTTAATCTCACTCCTAATAGAATACATGTCCAAGAAAAGTTACATATAATTTTCATGAATTTCCCATTGGGAAAGCTTGTGCAAAAAGGAGAGCAAAATGCTATAGTGGGTAATTCTGAATTACAGAAATAAAACCATCATTATTTACAAATGTCAAAATTATTCTCTTCTGCACCTCAAGTACAGACAGATTTTAGGACACGGTAGAATTTCAAAATTAGAGTTTTAGAATTCCAAATTCTCAGAGTTCCAAAATTAGACGCTGCTATGGAACTGCAAATCATCAAAGCTTCTGTCAATCTGTGGTGTTTCCGATAGATTTGTTGAATTGTGCCAACTGAGTTAAAGTGCCACTAGAGATAATACTGTACACCAAAGTCATTCTCAGAAGGGATGATAAGCTGCAGACATTGTTTCCTTGTATCTTTCAGGGTGTGATAACAGCTAGAGCTTAAAATAATCTTACAAAAAATAGTACATGCAAAATGCTTCCTTTAACAAGTGCCTTTGAAATTTCTCATCTGTGATTCATTTAATTTTTACATACTAGAAAATAATTCAAAGTTTCTACTACTAGGCAATGCATCACTATTTCTGAAATACCCTAACTTTGGATTTTTGAGAAAAAAACATATTTTAAAAGTAAAAAGAATCCCAAGCAATCACAGATTAGGGTAAGGATACTTAAATTAGAGAGTTGTCTTGAATTAGCTTTAAAAATAAGTAAAGAAATTGTATTTGAGTAAAAATTCTATTGAAACATTATATAATTATATTACACTATTATACAATTCCCATAAAACTTTGGATGCTGGATACTACTACTACTGACTTCAGCAAGGAAGCACATACACACACACACACACACAGACACACACACACACACACAAAACCAACTTTATATTCTGCAAATCATTACACAAGTACTTGGTACTACTATGATTTTACTAAACATTTACCAAAGGCACAAGAATTTTAGAATTGTGCTGTGTATAAGACATCACTAGAGGGCTGGGGATGTAGCTCAGTGGCACAGTTCCCACCTGGCAAGCATGAGATCCTGAGTTTGATCCCCGGTACTAAATAAAACTAAATGGCATCACTAAACTCCAAGCTTTCTGATCACACTACAATTTTCTAATCACAATTTTCCTAGCAATTGTAAAGTAGCTGACCTAGGAATACTTAAAATGCTTGAGAAGGAAAAAGTAGTCTGGGGGAAAAAAAAAATCTTCTATCAGCAATAAAGAAGTTACCTCTGACAATACGAACAAATTAACTGCAGCTGAGAAAAGTGACTTCCAACTCACTAGGGAGAAGGGTATGCTATGGGTTTACTGCTGCTACATAATGCTAATAAGTAACAGGTGATACAATTAAATAGCTTTTCAAAGAAGCAAAATAATACCGGAGGGTAATAAGCTCTATTGGCAGTAATAAAAGATGATCAAGGGAAACAACAACTAAACACCTGATTCCACCTGAAGAACTGAGATGTGCATCTACAAATGTAAATAGTACATAGTATATACACTGACTTACACTTTGCTTTTTAAGATAACTTTTAAAATTTCAAGTCAGGTGTGCTTGCACTCACCTGTAATGCCAGCACTCACGAGGCTAAGACAAGAGGATGGCCACAAGTTTAAGGCCAGCTAAGGCTACAGTTCAAAGCCAGCTGAAACTACACAGGAAGACCCTATCTCAAAAAACAAACAAAAAAATCAGCTTACCCTGGGGATATTTCTATAACTATAATAAAAACTTGCTCATTTGAAATAGATACATAAAGTTTCATTAAATGAGTGAACCAAAATACACTGACTTTGTTTCCTACTTCTCTTAAAGCTTTAATGATTTACTTTAAACATGCTGCACTGCATACATGTGTGAGTACCTACACAATAAAGTTCTAGACACGGAACTGGCAGGTGAGAGGGTATATCCATTCTTCATCTTTGGAAGGAAACAGATCTGAGACAAGTCCATCAAAAGCCTTTTTGGGGAACATATATAAATAGGCAATCTAGGATGGCCACATTGACAATATTGGTTCTGTCTCTTCAAGAATAGGGGATGTCTTTCCAATTTCTGGTGTCCTCTTCCGTTTCTCTTTTCAAGATACAGTTCTATAGTTTTTATAATAGAGGTCTTTCATTTCTGTAGTTAGGTTAATTCTCCAGTATTTAATTTTCTTGAAGCTACTGTGAATGGCATCATTTTCTAATTTTTTTCTCCTTGGGTCCACTGTTGATGCATAGGAACACTACTGACTTTTTTCAGTTAATCTCTTATCCTGCTACCATGCTGAATGTTTATTATTTTTAGAAGTCTTATTCATATAAGGAAGAAATTGAGACCAAATAGGAAGAGTTTGGCCAGTCACTGGACAGCAAATTACCATCTGCAAGGAAACTACACAGCAAAAGTGGTGCACTGTGAATGACCAATTTATCTGTGAAGTGTAAAGAGTAGGACTAGAAAAAAAGTAGGTGTGCCCTGAAGATGATAAGATCAATTTCTAACATGTTTTTGAAGCAGAATCCTGTGAGTTATTTACAAGGAGTAAAGAGACCCTTTATATCTAATGTCTTTTGGCTCATCCTGTTATTTCCTCCTTTATTTTTACTCAGAAAAATGTTATGAAAACCAATTCTTTTTCTCCTACTAAATTAAAAATTAGGTATATATGAGTTATTTCTACTGAATCTACTCGGTAATATCTCCCCAATTTCCTAGAGTGGACCTCTAAATGGCTATGGTAAAGTAAAAATATTATTCTGTCTTACTCCTATCATCCTGCTAGTAAATAATGTCAAAGCAATGATTTTGTTTTTCTGGTCGCAAAGACCTCTTTATAAAAATGTCATGACAAACAGATTTTTTTTTTTTTACTTTTTATCAATTGAAAAGTACACAAAGACTTTTTAAAATATAAAGTAAACACAAAAACAGATTAAATAGAAAATTAGGCAAAGATACACTAGCATTGACTCAACAAAACATTACTGAAACTACATTAATTTGATACTACTCAATTTGTACTTCAAAGTAAACAAGGATCAGAGTGATCATATATAATAATATAAAAGGCAGTTCTCTAATAAAAACTAATAGTTCTTAATGTGTATTTCACTACACAAAGCACCCAACTACAAATGGCAAAAACATGAACCTGAGGGGCAAATCATAGACCCACAAACATTACTTAAAATAGGTTCTGGAATGAATGCTGAATGCCAATTCAGCATTAAGGTAAGGGCTCTCCTGGATTCAAATTCTCAATGAGCTTCTGATGAATTATTATGTACACTATTACTCAAACTTTCATTTCTTAATCTTAAAAAAAAAACTGTTCTTGCACACAAAGAAAAAAACATGTGAAGGAACAAATGAGGCAGCAAGACAACCAGGGTAAAATTAGAATCCCATAAAGATAAGCAGTGTCCAAAAACTGCCACCCTCGATGAGGAATCATACACATCAGCTGTGACCATGGTGAGAGAAGTAATGATAGATAAGCGAGAAACAGAACACACCTTGTTTCTTGTTTTGGTAACAGAACAAACAACTGAGAAATTACTTGATATCACTCTACTTTCCTAGAAGTGAGGAGGGATGTAAAACCCTGACCTTTCCCTAAAAGCCCTTAATGACTCTGATGCAGAAAATATCTGAGAGAAATGCAGTTACCTACATAAAGTACTAGCAAAATAAAGCAAACTAACCTGTTTAAGGGGAAGCAGAAAGAAGTCTGAATTTCACTCTGGAACATAGATATTGACACAGACACTGGTGCAGCATCAGCTGGACCTCCAGTCTCATGTAATCTATGTAATTACAGTCAATTCCATATGAAGAAGGCAGAGTGAGCCATGTATAGTCACCTGTAATCCCACTATTCTAGGAGGCTGAGGCAGGAGGAAAACAAGTTCAAGCCCAATGTGGGCAATTTAAGGACTTAGTGAGACTCTCTCCCAAAAATTAAAAAAAAAAACAAAACCCAAAAAAACTAAAGGCTGGAGCTAGAGCTCAGTGCAAAATCCTGGATTCAATCCCTAGTGTCACACACACACTCTCTCTCTCTCTCTCTCTCTCTCTCTCTCTCTCTCTCTCTCCCCTCCCCCTCTTGAAGTGGCAGACAGAATAATGGCCTCCCAAAGATATTCTTGTCCTAACTCCCATAATTTATGAATATGTTACATGCAAAGCAGAATTAGGGTACCAGAAGGAATTAAAGCTGCTAATCAAATGAGCTAAAATTATGGAGATTATCCTTGGATTTTCAAGTAAGCCTACTGTAATTATAAGGCTCTTTAAATCCTAGCACTCAAGAAAGTGAGGCAGAGGCAGAAATGCCAGCAGTTCAAGGCCACCGAGGGCTATTTAGCTAGTGACTTCAAGGCCAGCCTAGAATACATAATGAGATCTTATCGTAAAAAAGCAAAAATTAAATCTAACTGTATTGTATACCGGAAATGTACCGATAAAAATATGCATTTTTAAAACAGCAAAAACTAAACAATACATAGAAATGGGAGACAGAAGAGTCGAGGTTAGAATGGTGCAACATGAGAAACTTCAGTACTGCCAACTCTGAAAATGGAAAGCACACACAGCCCTCAAAATGGAATGCACAAAGAGGTGTATCTACAAAGTGAAAGGGGAAAAGAACAGATTCTCCCCTAGAACCTCCTGAAAGGAAGACACTTGTGTCAACCCCTTAAATTTTTTCCAATGAAATCATTTCAGATCTTGGCCTCCAAACCTGTAAAATCTGGGGGATTGATTTTAGCCATTCAGTTTGTGGTAGTTTGTTACTGCAGCAAAGAAAACTAATACACAAAAAAATTTTATTTGGAAAATCTTTATGAAAATGTTGAAAGTTTTCTTAAATAGAGGAATCTGTTATCGATTTACTCCACAAACTAATTTATTGACAATTATCCATCTCCGAGGTTTCTGGAATAGCTGAACTTTTCACCAAATTGAGAAGAATGTTTTTCTCCCCTTAAGCTCCAAGATCACTAACAATTAAATGTAAAACCTATCTACTAGAACAAAAGCAGTTCCTACAGAAGGCCCCTACCGACCTAGCAATCAGACAGGAATTAAAACAGAAGACATTTTCAGGCATGTATTCTTAAAGGTCTAACAAATATGAGAACTAAGACCTTCAGTTATTTTAAATTATCAACAATTTATCAGAAAGAGATGAGGACAACCCTAGATCTTGATTAAAAAAAAAAAAAAAAAGCTATAGCTGTTCCCAAGTCAGTCTTGCAATATGTAGATGGTATAGGGTATAGTGTTATATACCCCCTCGGAAGAGCTTTCTAGCCAAGACACCTGGGTTCTGCTGAATTTTCTAACAGAGGTTATCACGTTTCTAGGTCTAAGGCACAACTTCACAGCCTTGAGGTAAAATACTTAGGCCTTATCATATTTAAGGGAACCCAAAACCTGGGCAAAAAAAAGGAATTAAACCATTTCTTTCCTCTTCACAGCCCAAGACCCTAAAACCACAAAGGAGATTTCTAGAAATTACAGGCTTTTGGCACTTTTAGATAGTAGGATATAGTGAAATTTTGTGACCCATCTATCAGCCTAGAGAAAAACCTAAAGGACAGCCATATTTTCACCAGGGAACCTGGTTCCCAGACCACATTCCATAAGTTCAAACAAGCACTTCTAAGCGCCTACCTATAGGACACAGCCTCAGTTTGTATGTTAACAAAAGGTAAGACATGGCTTTGGGAGTGTTTCTACAAGATCAGAGAGCTGCTCAACAGCCTGTAGAGTATTTAAGTCATAAATCAGATATTATAGATTTAAAATAATTTAAAAAGAATCCTGGGCTGCAGATTTAACTCAGTGGTACCACCGCTTGCCTTGCAACCGCAGGGTCCTGAGTTCAATCCCTGGTACTAAAAAAAAAAAAAAAAAAAAAAAAAGAAAATCCTGACATAATAGTTAGAACATGCTCATTCTCTTTCAAGAGGAAAAAAGCAGCCATTCATGTTTTTCATTATTGGTTTAATTTTCTGCTTGGCAATGCAAATGGAGTCGGTCATAGCCTTTGTCTCTACAGATATGTTTTACTAAGGATTGCAGATCCATCTGGAAAACCTCCTGATCTTCATTGTCCTTCTACACCTGAGTTGTTTAAGATTTAGTTCTTGAGCCACACTTAAAAAGACACTCTTTCGTCCCTTCTCCACTGCCCTGCCCCTGAGAAATAACACAGTTCTCAACAGTATCTAATTCAAGGCACTTCACCCCTCTGTGGCTGCTGGATTTCAAGACAAAGCTTCCAGGATGGTGAGTTTCCCTTTCCTAGAACCCTTCCAGAGTAAAGCTGGCCTTCACTTATTTCTGGGCCATAAAGAAAACTGGTCTAGGCTTAATCCCAAAACTCTTGAAGACTAAATGTAAATTTTAGTCCAGATTTATCTGTCTTTCAGCCCTCGGGTGAAATTAGAGAATGAAAAGAACAGCTAACACAGCTCTGGGTACTTCCTTGCACCTCTAGTCAGCCACCACTGGTACTGGATGAGATAAAGTCTAAGGGACAACTTGGATTGGGTACAGAACAAGAGTGATAGATGGCGATGCCTTCTTTAACCTTTGTTTCTTTTCAAAATGGAAAAAAAAGGTCACAGGTAGACATCTGCAGCACAGCAGGCTACAGCCTTGGCAGGTTTTCTTCCCTCACTACATGGAATTCATACGTGGCTCCTAGGAGTGTCACATACCTGGCCTGAGTGGATGCCCACTGGAGATCATTAAAATTACTTATAACGCTCTGTCCCTCTAAATTGTCCGCTTAGGGCCCATCTTATACTGTTTTTGCTTTCAGCGGTACAGAACACTTTTATTCCTTTTTTTTTTTTTTTACTGGGGATCGAACTCAGGTCCTTGCACTTACAAGGCAAGCAACAGATCCCCTGAGCTAAATCCACAGTGCTATTCCTTTAGATTCTTAATATAAGAGATCTTTATTAATTCATCTGCAAAGTTCGGACTAGTCTTTCTGATAACTACAAGCCTAGAAGTTATAAAACTTATTTCGATTCAACTTGGCCAAGTACATCTGATTGCACTCTGGTTTATAACAAGTTGTCTTATGTGTGTGTCAGTCTGTTCAATTTGCTAAAACATGTACAGCTCTTTTCTTAGTTTTTTTTTCCTTTTGCAATTTTGGATTTTTAAAGATGTTTGCCTATAACTCAGGTGGGCTTATAGATAAAAGTCACTAAAGACATGCTTACCCCAGGTTGCCAGATGATCCAAATAATGTCAACTGGTGTTACAAATACAGTACATATTGTTTATATATAATAACTTGGGAATCTTTCATTGCTCAAAATAATGTGTTAATTGTTATGATCTGGCTTTAATAAATCATCTAAGAACTTGTTAAGATGCAAAATACTCTGGGGCTTAGGAAAACTACTGGACAGGGCTCCCCTTAGTAAATGAAGGAGAGGCTTCCTGGAAAAAAATTTACTCTAGCCTTTGTTCAAAAAAGGGACCCCAATAATTTCCATAGCATTGTGGGAAATACATTGCTAAACATATTATTATTGTGATATGTGTACATTGCTCATGGTCAAACGACTAGTTTTCTATGGCAAAGCAGTAAGGTTTTATTTAAAATGCTCCCAGTACAAAACAAAATTAAAGCACAAAGGGTTTCATGTAACTGATACTTATTGTTATATTCACATCTTCTGGATGTACAAGGCTTCCAGGATACTGCTTATGGTAATGATCTTTTTGACTCTGCTATCTGCCTTTCTTGCACTCCAGCTCCTTGTGATAAGAGATACACATCAAGCCAGAATAAGATAACAATCAAATAATAGTTTTCTTAAAAACTTATGTGATGTATGTCATACATGTCACCACGCTTAGGGATGCTCAGTGGCCAAACAGTCAAAACGATGTCACACACTAAAATTCGAGGTTAGACAAATCCTCGGTAGAATGGGAACTAGCAGAAAGAATCAACAAGTGGGATATCATCTTATTAAAAAGCTGCTGCACTACAAAAGAAACCATCAACAGAACTAAGAGACAACCTACAACATGGGAAAAAATTTTTCCAGCTGCTCCTCAGACAAAGGACTAATATCTAGACTATATAAAGAACTCAAAACAATCAGCCCCCCCAAATATAAAGAACCAATTGAAAAACGGGCATCTGAAATGAACAGACATTTCTCAGACAAAGAAGTAAAAGCAGCAAGTAAATATATGAAAAAATGTTCCACATCACTGGTAATTCGTCATTCGAGAGATGCAGATGAAAACAACATTGAGATTCCACCTCAACCCACAAAGAATGGCTGCTATCAAGAAATCAACCAATAATAAATGTTGGCAGGGTTGTGGGGAGAAAGGAACCCTTCTCCATTGTAGGTGGCAGTGCAGACTGGTGCAACCACTATGGAAATCAATATGGAGATACCTCAAAGAGCTGAGACTAGAGGTTCCATCTGACCCAGCCATCCCTCTGCTGGGTATCTTTCCAAAAGAATTCAAAGAATCATATCACAGTGATGTATACGCAGCACCCATGTTTATAGCGGCACAGTTTGTAATAGCTAAAACTTAGAAACAGCCCATTTGCCCATCAGTTGGAAACTGGACAGAGAAGATGTGGTTTGTCTATAAAATGGAATACTATTCAGCCATAAAAAACGAGAAAATAGATTCATTCATAGGAAAATGGATACGTATTGAGGATATACGCCTAAGTGAAATAAATAAGTCACACATGTGTAAACACCAAATAGTTTCTCTGGTGTGAATAAACTGTAATGGTACATAAGATCCTAATGAGGTAACTCACATTGTGAAATGAGAAGAAAAGGGCTAAAGGTGTAGGGAAGGTGGAATGGGTAGGGAAAGGGTAATAAGGGAAAAGAAAAAATGTGAGAAAATAAAAAGATGGAAATAGAGTGTTTGTAAATGGGGAGGTAAGGAGGGGGTGAAGGGAAGGCAGGGACAAGGGGAAAAAAATGAGAACCAAGACCTGTCATATAGAGGTACCAACAATGAATGTAACTGTGCTGTATCCCTAAAATGTACTAATAAACTCAACTAAAAAACATACAGGTTAGACATTTGTGAACTGCTAAGGTACATTTATAGGCCAATATGCATGTTTTCTTTATATGGTATCCTCCTAAAGGATAACAAAAGAGTTTTCTTCATGTGATTTAATGTCTTGGGATCAGATGGAGGTGTTTGACTGAAATGTTACAAAGAAAATGTTATCATGATTGTCATGCTAAAATACTTTGTGTGACTCTTGATCTTAAGTTTCTCTGTAATATATAACTTTTCTGTTAATATTTTGCAGGGATTCAACTACTAGAGCAATTATGGTTGATAAAAAATAACAGCCCGTCTAACTGTGCTTTATACTTCAAAGTGCTTGAGTCCAGACAAAATTATAGAAGTTAAGCTACTAATGTCACTGATCTTGTCTTCTGGGTGTTCAACAACTAAAGTTTGGAGACCAAAACTAGACAGGTAACTGGGCTATGAGGACGGCCAATATTTTGGCCCTGGCCCCTCAGGGTCTACAAGATCCAGGACGCGAAGGAGCCTTTCCTAGAGGATCCTACGTCTTTGGTAAATCACTCAACCTCCTGAGCAGGGACATTGCTGGGCATCACAGGATACATATACTGTGTGCCAAAGGAAGGGCACCATGAGGGAAAAGTCTCCCATGCTTTCACTGATACCAAGCAACATGGTCAAGCAAGGCCATGACACATCCTGACAGCTGCTACTGACTGACACAGGAACTGGGAGGTGTTGTGTAAGGTTCCAAAATGATGCCTGAAGAGACTTAATGTTGATAACAGATAGCAAGAGGTTCATACTGACTGACACAGGTCTCACTTTAACTTGGTCTTAAACACCCAGAAGAGAAGAATAACCAAAAGAGGTATAAAATAATGCCATAGTAACAAAGCTAGATATAAAAAAAAAGGGCTCCAATCACTGACCCCCTTCTGGCAGGTTCCAGCTCTACCAGTAGCTGACCATGGGTATGGATCATTAGGAAGAAACTATGGTAAAATCTACAAGAGCTCAGTTAGAGTTTTATATTTCTTAGGGAAATTTGTTCTTCAAACTGTCTCTTACCTTACAGCTAAAATTAGAGAGACTGATGACAAAGTATCAGACTTATAGATAAGCTCTATCAATGAAAGAATCTAAGACCAGCAGGTTCAATCCTTATTTCAATTTCTAAGTGTGACTTTCTCCCCAACCTGCCCTTACATTCTAGTGTGCTTATGCTTAGATTATGCACACTCTCATTTCTTAAAAGTTTTGTTTATTCTTGCCTAGAAGCTGCCAAACTCCATGAGATCATACAAATGGAACCAATGACAAATGTGATAGACTTCTTTTCCCTGGATCCACCAGATCGACCTTGCAAACAGCTCATACCTGCTAAAGTATACAATATGACTCCTATGTTGGATTCTGAAGTCTCCTGGACCTAGTTCTTATCCTCTTTGTGGGCTATATTCTCATAGCAACCCTACTGACCTGATAATTTTGCACATACATTCTTAACTGTTTCTTTGGCTTTGTCTCCTCCAAACTTAAAAGCTATGCAGCTACCAAGATGACAGTGCCTGAAGCCTGCCGAAGGAAGGCCTTTAGATAGACCCTCTGTAGAGTAACTCTAAGTGCTGATCACAATTATGACCCTCTTCAGCTGGAAGTAGCCAGAGCTGTCTTTGCCCTTTGCCCCTCACTGCAGTTAGGGGTACTTCTTCAGAGGGGGGAATACTGCAGATAGCTACGTTAGATATCTTGAAAGCAGTTAGACAGGGCCACCCTCAAGCAGCCAACGCACCAAGGAGCCAACATGGAAGACAATAAAGACACATTCACTAAAGGCCAGAGTGGTAAAAGGAGAGAAACTACTATACCCTTGTGTTTCCCCTAGGGATAAATAGTAATCGAAACTCTAAATATAAATACACATGAATCACCTGGGTGGGGGGCCAAGGTCTTAACCCAGCCTTTCCAGGAAATAACCCTGAACCCCACCCTTACTAAAAATCCTTGTAGGCTTGCTATGTGACTTGCTCCCCCATGTGACCCCCGTTTAATCAATATTACCTGGGTGACTGTACTTGTAATCTTATTGGTTGGCCATGGTTTTGTCCCACCTCATGACCACCTTGTAGTTTTTCACTGGGTCTTAATAGTTTTGTCCCACTTTGTACCCACCTCATCACATGGCTTTGCTGTATAAAACATCTTGGAGAAGTGGAGTGAGCAGGCAACCCACTTTCTAATCTCCCTTCTGTCTCTTAGACAGAAGCTTCCTTTCCCTCAATACATTTATCCTACTCTTAAAAAAAAGAAAAAAGGAAAACCTAGATGTTACAATGCTAATTTATATAACTACAATACAACCCACGTACATTTTAAATCCATTAAATGTGCAGGAAAAGTACTATGATGGAACAGATTAAGCAAAAAAATTAAGTAATACATGAACTAAAACGTTGAAGTTTAAAAACTTAACAACCCTGAGGTTTTTGTATCTCTTCCCACAGATTAAACTGAGCTTTGTATTTTAAAAATCATTTCAAATTATAGATGGGATGTTTTATATAATTCAAGATCTCCTGCTTTAAAATATCCTCTGTCTATGAGAGCAATCTTTTTAATTCTTAATATCAGATAAACACATCACATTAATACGATTCCCTTGAGGGTACAGCATCAGGAAAGAGACTGACTCTTCAAATAAATTCCAAACATTGTCAAGTAGCTTTTGTTTGATATCAGTTTAAAAAATCAATGTAAGGAAAGAAAAAAAAGCACCTACGTACTAGGTCAAATTTATATTCTTTTTCTACACTGATACTTCCAGTTTCAAACTATTCCACTTGAAACAGAAGTGTGGCTGTGAGTACACTGATGCTAGAAGAAATGATGTTTGAATGGTCTGTGGTAAGCTACAAAACATTTTCTACTCCAGAAGGAAACTAAGAGTAGATACAATACTGGCAATGCATCATCACTCAGGTCATAATAATCCATCACTGCATGCTGTTCTATGAAAATGCATTCTTCCTGAAGCAAGTATCACAAATACCAATGGTCAAAACTAATCCTGTGTCCATCACTTGTATCATATGCGCAGAAGCAGAAAGCTTAAAAGCTTTCTAAATGAGCATACAATGTCACAGGATTTTATGTTATACAATCAGTAGTTCTCATTCAGACAGATTACATTACAACTATAGTTTAAGGTCCGTTACAAAATACTAAGAAATAAGACATATTTCAAAAAGCACTTTTCTAAGAAATATATTCTTGAAAACTGCTCAATTTCAGCAATTTAGTAGGATAAGAGAATACAATTTTTTATAAGAAAATGGATCAAATATATACCTGGCAACCATGACCATATCAAATAGGCTCACAAACCTGTGAGGAAGAAAGCGTAAATGATAACAACTAGACTAGGGAACTTTGTCTAATCCAGCACCCGGCACTCTCAGCAAGTACGTACTAAATAAGACAATAAAAATGAAAGATGGGTGTGTTTCCTGTCTGGGAAGTATCTTTAAAAACTGGAACACAGTGTTCTTAAAAAGAAACCATGACCTCCACCAACATTAAGAAGGAGCTCTCTTCCTAAGAAGGAGCTACTACTCACAAATCCCAAAAGTTCAATAACCCAATGATGTGATCTGAGTGACATTCTCCCTTGTCATTTTTCCCTTTTTGGTACGTATGTCAGGCACTGTGTAGGAGGAATGGCTTTTGCCCCTTTGAGGAAAAACATATATAAACAATAAAACTGAGCCAGGCACTGGCTAAGAGGAATGGCTTTTTTCTTTCTCTTGAGGAGAAACATACACAAACAATAAAACCAATGTGTGTTGAGTGAGATACCACAAATAGGCAAAGAAAATATTTGGCCTGCTAAAAAGATACTATATATGTACATGGTTAAGGAAAAATGATGTTATTACAATTTTTTAAATGTAAAGGAGACGCTTTGTCATTGGCAAAGAACTGTTTGAAAAGTGTAGAATGTATTACAAAGTTAGAAGCATAAATAAATCAGAAGAAATTCACAGATGTTAGAATTATACTCCTCAAAGTATATGTTTAATTTAGGGAAACTACTTGTCACACGCTCACACTTTCTTAGTTAAACTACAAAACAGAAACTCCTAATTTATGAGTTAGCAAACCAAAGCTCTAAAAATTGACACAACTTGCTCAATGAAAGCAATGACTTCAAGATTAGAAATATGACATTTCTGATTCTTCTCAATAAACCAGAACACTAAGCCTATGCTGTTACCCAGGTAGCAAGCTGCATTTTCTTCTGTTAATGTTAAGCATGGAAGGGAACACCTGTCTTTACATTAAAAGATTCACCAATAAATCACATATATTTCCCAAAACAGAGGCCACACAACCAGTGGCAAAAAAATAAGCAGGCATTAATTCATCCTTAATTTGAAAACTAGATAATGTCCCACAACAGACCGTCTCCAGATAGAGTAGAGTATGTCAGTACGGCATCATAATGAGATAGTAGAGAGATACAGCACTCCATAATAATGCCTGGCCAGTAACAGATTCACCATGTTTTCAAGTGCCTCCCTGTAATGGGGGACAGTAAGAGGAGGTACCTGTATGGGTTGAATGGCAGGCCTCCAAAATATATACCCTTGTTCTAATACCCAGAGCCTGTTATTGTTAACTATTTAGAAAAGGGTCTTTCCAGGTGTGACGAAGTTAAAGCTGCTTAGGTGAGATCTTCCCAGATTACCCAGGTAGGTCCAAATCCAATGATAAATGTCCACAGTAGAGACAGAAGAGAAGGCACAAACATATGAAGTGAAAGAGGCAAAGTGACCACAGAAGCACAAACTAGAATGATGCAACCAAAAGGAATGCCAACATTGTAAGTACAGGTGAAGATGCAGAGAAAAGGGACCTGATATATCCTGGTAGTGGGAATGTAAATTAGTACAGCCACCAGAGAAACTGTAGGGAACTTTCTCAAAAAATAAAAAATAGAACAAAGTAATCCAACAATATCACTACTGGTTATATATCCAAAGGAAATTCATTCAGTATTGTGGAAGCAGTATCTGAACTCCCACATTCATTGCAGTGTCAGTCATAATAAACAAGAAAACAGAATTAATCTAAGCATCCATAAATAGATGAAAAGATAAAGAAAAGGTACTAAAAAATCATCAAAGATTGTGTGTATGTGTGTGTGTGTGTTTGTGTGCGCGCACGCACTCAAGATTGAACCCGGGTCCTTGAGGATAATTAAACACGTGTTCTACCACTGAAGTCCCTTAAAATAAAAAAGAAAAGAAAATCTTCCCATTTGTGAGAACAAAAATGAACCCAAGGAACATTATTTTAAGCTACAAAAGCCAGACACAGAAAAACAGCACATATTCTCATGTGTGGATAAAAAAGCTCAACTCATAGTAAAGCACAGAATGGTACTTATGCGGGGAGAGTTTGGGAAACATTTCCCAAAGGATATGAAATTTCAGTTAGGGGGATTAAGTTCAGGATCTATTGTACAACAGTGATTATAGTTAATAACATATCGTATTTTCCAAAATCACTGATAGTACAGATCTATTCTACAACGTGGTCGTTATAGTTAATAACAATGTGTTGTAATTTTGAAAATTACTAAGTGGATTTTTAAATGTTCTCACCACAAAAATGCTAAATATGTGAGTTAATGTACATGTTAATTAGCTTGATCCAAGCATACAATGTATACATATTTTAAAATATCATGTCATACATAATACACATAATTTTTATTTGTCAATTCAAAAGCTTAAAAATAAACTTAAAAAAAAAAAAGAGGAATGCTAGCTAATAGCCACCCAAACAGGAACGAGGTAAGGAAAGATTCCACAGGGAACACAGCTCTGTCAGCAGCTTGATTTCAAACTTTTGGCATCTATAACAGAATAAATTTCTGTTCTCAATCTCTCTGTTTGTGGCAAATCATATGGTTGTCACAAAAAAGCTGACATTATAAAAATAGGGTGGCTGGCTTAATAAAGAAATGAGAGTCATTTTCTCCACAAGTCATTTCCCCACTGCTTCAGTGTGACAATACCTTAAAGCACAATGGTTTACTCTATTGCAGAGACACATGGGCCACTCAAGCAGCCCACGAGGTCTGCTGAGCAGGCAGGACCCCAAACTCCTCTCACCTAGGTCAGTTGTATCACGAAGCACCTTCTCTACAGGATTATGGTTACCACACACCAGCAGGCAAATGAGATACAAATGTAACCCTTCAGTAAATTCAAGCCCCCTAGAAGGCTCCAAAAGCAGGGTTTCTGGTTTATGTTGGAACATAGAGAGGCCTCTTCTTTTAAACTCCCATTTCCCTGATTTCACACACTTATCTAAACAGTATGTAAGAAAAAGAACAGCAGGGAAAGATAGCAGCAGATCTAATCCTCTGCCCAAGGGTACCTATAACACCTGAGAGCAGAATGTGAAAAAGTGGAACTTGGAAACTCGATGAACACAGTTTGCTCTACTCAACCCAATGACAGCAAGTGAAGACTGGCCACTTTGTGCTCTCCAGGAAGGAACTGGCTGCATAACAGAAGGCATATTTATCCATCAGCTAGGAACTGGGTCCATAACCAAGATCTACAAATGAGGACATTTAAATTATTCTTTCCAGGAAGGATAAAGCATGTAAGACTGACCCATAATTAAGTTGTTCTTGTTGTAAATGGGTTGTCTTAGCCACTCTCGTTGCTAGGGCTCAATAGCCAACATCAACAAATTAGAGGAGGAGAGGCTTACTTTGGCTCACATGTTTTTTAGAGGTTTCAGTCCATAGCTGGCAGGCTCCAAGGCAGAAGAGTCATGGGGCAAAGGCCTGAGCAGAGAAGAGCTACTCACCTCATGGCAGTAGGGAAGAAGACAGAAGAGGGAGGACCTGGAGGGGGAGACACACGCTGCCAGGTCATACCCCAGCGACTGACTTCTTGCTACCATGTCCTACACCTCCTAAAGTGACATTTACCCATAGTGCCCCAGAATCCAATCACCCTTCACAAGGCCAACCTTTGAGTGTATGAGGCTCTCTGAGGGCATCTAGATAGAAATCACAGCACTGGGCATGGCAGTGCACTTCTGTAATCCCAGCACTCCTGAGAGCTGAGGTAGGAGAATCACAAATTGGAGCCCAATCTAAGAAACCTGGAAATTTAGTATCTCAAAGTTGGGGGGGTATGCTGAGGATGTAGCTCAGCAAGAAGGCCCTGGGTTCAATCTCTAGCACACAAAAACCAAACCAAGCAAAACTCAGACAAAGAAACACAGTAACAACAACAAAAAAACTGTTCTCCTTAATGGCTGGCTAAACATCACTGTTTTGTCTAGCATCAAACTTTTATACATTAGCCTCACTTATTTCTGCACACTGATTTAATTTTTTAATTGAAGCCCTTGTAGAAAATTTTCACCCTTGGAACATTCAGTTCAACAAATATTTTAGCATACAACACATGGTAAATTTGCAGGAAGTGTCAACAGTACTACTGAAAACAAGGCAGGAATGAATGGCCTTGGCCCTTAACATAACTGAAGTGGCATATGTGAATTAGGTTTTATGTGGATGAGATTTTTGCCTCCTAAGGGCAAGATGTTAGGAAATTGGAAGTATTCTACACCATAAAGAGTGAATGTTAGGAGCACTAAGAGAAGTCACACGCTGACCTTCTCTCCCAAATTCCAGATTAAGTTATCTCAGATATTTTTCAAAACACAAAGGGAAGAGGACGTAAACAGGCAAATGACATAGGGCTCTTCCAGAAGCTTGCACCATTGTGATGGCCTCTCTCCCACTAACTCCTGTACAGGTTTGACACTTACCCTTCCTGTCATACATCGTCAGACACTCCTAAAAAGCAAGGGCTCCTTTTCTTTTTCTTTTGTACACCAATTAAAGCAGACTGTATGAATAAACAAACGTCTGGCAAATATTTGTCAGAGAATGAATAAGTGTTACTAATGGGAGGCAAGAAGAGCAGAAATTAAACAAAAGGAACACCACAGTTTTAAATGAGAACCAAGGAACAAAAATGAGGCACACAACTAGTTTGGGGACTCTGCTCAGTCCTCCAAATCAGAAGAACTCCCACTCCCCTCCACCCAAACCTCTTGCTGCAGGGCTTCAGAAGTTTCTACCTATACTTGTAAAACACGCTCCCAACGAGTTTCCTCTTCCCCCGCCCTGCTGCTATCACACAGAATGCCTGTATTATTAACCCAGACCTCAGGCAAATTACTTAGGGCATTCTCCTCCCTTTCCTCATCTTCAATAAAATATTATATTAGCATCATTTTTCTTGTTGATCCTAAAAAGGTTAAATAAAATACACATAAAGCAGTTAGGAAAATCTCAGCTTAGTATCAACTATTACTGTCATTATTAAATCATTTATTATTCCATTACCAAAAAACTATTCAGTACTTTCCCATTAACTGAGACAAAAGCCAACCTTTTATTTATGGAGGCAAGTATCTTTTATATTCTGAAGCCTTCAAATCTTTATCTGAAGCCTTCAAATCTTTAACCATCGCCCTCTCTCCTCATCCCATGAACAATTTCTTTTCATCCACACACAGTGACAGAGCTGAGATGAGATGGCTTGGCTTAGCCTGTCTTCTCTCTGAAGCACACCCTCCTTCCTCCTACTTCCTGGGGCATCTTTGACTCCTTCAGACTCCTTCCTCTGGGCCCCACATGCTACTTGTAGATACCCAAGTTCTGAAAATCACTGACCTGTATTATTAAAATTGTCAGTTTACACATCCGTTTCTTAATATTTTGATGGCTTGAATGAAGAGATGCTTGCAGAAGACAGGGAGAAATATTCTCCATGCATCACAGACTCTGATCCAGTCTGTCCCTACATTCTTCCATTTTGTCATTAAGTACTTTTTAGTCAACAAGTTCAATCAGCACACACACCATTTTCTATACTACAAAGGTATCTGAGAGTATGAATTGTATGCTACATATACACGAAGAAAGTAAACCATAGAGAACCCAGTTTGTCTTGTCACTCATTCACATGTTGCCAAAGTTTTTTTTTAAATACTGTAATATTTTCAAATTTTACCTAATTTATGCTTCATTTGAATCTCCAGCCCTTCAGCTCCAGTTGATGTCAACTTCCAGCCCTGTCCCCCTCTCCCCTCTGCTCTTGATTCCTTCAAAAGCAGGAGTGATTTTTGTACCAGCTTATATTTTGCCTTGTATTTTAATCACAGAATTTCTCTGAACTAGGATCTGTCTTCTACAGAATCCCAGCAAACTTTCTCATTGTCTATAGTCTAAAAATTCCTTTTTTTTCAGAACATCAAACATCAGGTGGCTTAGTCACTTTCTTGTCACGGGACAAAATACCCAATATCCACAAGTTAAAGTAGGAGAGGTTTATTTTGGCTCAGTCTCGTGGATTCAGTCCAAATTCAGCTGGCTCCAAAGCACAAACAACACGGTAGAAAGGCAAGGCAGAGGAAAACTGTACATATCACGGGGGTCCCAAAGTAGAGAGAGAAGGGATGAGCCAGGGACAAGATTTGGACACCCCTCCACCCCACACCTCCAGTGACCCACCTCCATCCAGGACCCATCTCCCAACAGCTACCTCGGCTGCTCTTCGTAGAGGAATCCACTGATGCGTACAGTACCTTCAAGATCTAATTACCTTCCAAAAGCCCCACCTCTCAGTACATGAGAGTTTGGGAGGTCATTTAAGGTCTAAACCACAACATCCCATCACTAAACAATACTACTCTGCCCTTTCTTGACATCATCATTCAGGCCAATACATATGAGAGGGACTGTAGTTCAGTATTTTTAAGGTTTCTATTTCCACTGAAAGTCATATAAACATTTTTTCCTCTTGCAGCAATTCAATTATGTGTGATTTACTAAACTTCCAGACATATATACATGGTAACTCAAAGAAAGTAATACAGGAAAAGGATTTAAACAAAGTATAAGGAAATGAGAAATACCCTGGTTTCTTTTTCTTTTTTTGGTACGGGGGATAGAACTCGGGTCCTTGCGCTTGCAAGGCAGGCCACCGAACCACTGAGCTAAATTCCTGGCTACGCTGGTTTCTTTGTGGTATTTCTATAAACCAATTTTCTAGTAAATCTAAAATGTCCCACTCTTAGCATAAAGATACTAAAAAAGCACAGAAATATCAAAAGAACACTATACTGAGACCACAAATTAGATGCAAAAAGCAATATGATAAGTTCCACAGGCAGGCAGGTGGGAAGGCAGGCTAATGCCTGCATGCCCTTCCTTTCCTCCTCCACAGCATTGTGACAGTTTTAGTGTCACAGAGTTTTCACAGGTCAATATACATACATATATTTTCAAATATATTTCAAAGCATATCCTTTCAAACATATGCTTTTTTCCAAATATAAATATATATGTATATGTATATTTTATTCAAATTATAAACTGAGACCAATGGAGTTGGACTAGGACAGCTGAAGTGCTTCCAAGTTTAAAATGTTATGAATCTACAAAGTTTGCTCTTTATATTTAGTGCTGCATTTTAATTCAACTGAAAAACTTTCACAGATGAAGAGAGTATTACAGATGTTTTAACTTATCCAGAAATTATCTATATCAGAGGTGCTGGGAAAATGGATAAGTTAATACTAACAGTGGAATATTCCATGAATAAAGCAAAATTTTCCCAAGAACACTGACTCCTTGCTAATATCGTTCATAGAAAGGAAAGTGCTGTACTATCAAATAAATGTCTCCACAACTGCCTCTTTCTCTGCCTCCAATGAAACACATCTAATGGCAAAACTCCTTACTGTGGTGTATTTCAAAGAGCAAAATGAACTTTTCGACTTGAAGCATTTATAATATTGCTAAAAGTCAGAAAACATTCTTTAACTTCTATATTTAAGGAGATAGTTTGATAATGTGGAAATACTACATTAGAAAAAGAAAAAGACCTGAGATGGAATTCTGCCTTACTTACAAGTTGTGTGATTCTGGAATACTTAACTCCTTGTAAAGTAGGATAATAATGTCAGCCATACTAAACTGCTTAATAGCAACAGGTTAAATGATGGGATGCACATACATTTCCCAGCTCGCTAACTTCTTAGGGTAAGAATTTAAGATACAAGTTTTACTTACTTTACTTTGCTTACTCACTAAATTCCTATGGCGTACTAGAAAGAACCCTGCAACTGCTTCACTAATGACTTTTAACACTTCTCCAGTGCCTCAAAAGAAAACCTATCATCCAACAAAGTTCTTAAAAACAAAGTTGTTATAAGTTTCTTTAAATAAAAACAGAAAACTTTTCAGAATACTAAAATAACTTCAACTGTACGTTACATAGCAAGGAAAATCACACACACACACACACAAAAGCATCACAGCAAAGTTGCACGATAGGAAGACTCCACCTTTGATGCCTCAGAGATGACTCTGACACCCTATAGTAAACTAGCTTTTCATTAGAAAGTGAAATCTATGCAAATATTATAGAATCTGATATGTGAAAAAAGAAACTGTTTCATATTTTAGTATATCAGAGATTCAAATTCTACTCTAAAAAAGGTAGTCAGTTAGCTTATCTTCCAAGAGTAAAAATACCCTCACAGTTACAGAAACACTTGGGACTAATAAATAATTCATTATGTTAAAGCCTCGCCTACATAAGATAATTCCTGTAAAAGAAACAGATCTGGAAAAGTCCCTCACACTCATTATAACAGGATGAATTACACAGGAAAACAGTCTATAAACTTCAGTAGTAACAGCCAAGATAAAGGCAGATTGGATTGTGAAAATATTTTAATTCAAGATTATCGGCCATAAATTTTTAATGTAATGTGGAAATCGACCCTTACTGTATTATCCAAGAAATGAAAATTCAAATACACAAAATAAAGATTCTTCATATATATTTTAATTCTAGAGAAAGATTTAACAGGGATCATAGCAAATAAGAAAGTATTAGAAAGGACTGATGACATTTGGAACTCTATTTATAAAGTTGACCTTTGGTGAAAACAGAGGCTTTCAAATACGTTAAGAAAAAAATCTGACAGTAGCCAGACACCGTGGCACATGCCTAAAATCCCAGCAACTCAGAAGATTGAGGCAGGACAACCACGAATTCAAGGCCAGCCTGGGCAATTTAGTGAAACCCTGTATCGAAATAAAAAATAAAAAGGAGTGGGCCTTAGACCCACTTCAGAGGCCAGGTGGGGTGGGCAGTGTCTGACAGTATAAATGCTCTGTCATGCACATGTTTTACAAAAATCACACCCATTTATTTTTCAACTCATATAAAGCATAAGCTATTTCAGTCTTTGAGGCTATAATAGCAACAGCAGCCACTGGAAAACAGTTGGGAATCACTTGAACTTCAGTCCTTTCAAAAGCTCCTTAAGCTATGGACAAAATTCTTTACTCTGAATTTTAAAGAGGCTGCTGCCATTGAATACAGATCAAAGGCCAGTTTGTAGCTCTTTATTTCACTAATAAAATTCTCATGAGTGATTTCTAAACTTAGGCAAAAGTAACAAAAATCGGTTATTTTAAAATGTAGCATTCTATACAACCCAAGGCAATACATATGTACACAGCAAATAAATATGCTATGCTTAAGCCATGGTGATGGGCATGGGAGAATGCAAAAAATATGCATGGTAACTTCCTTCAAGAGATGAGTGTGACCTTGCTACCACTTAATCCATGAGCATGCTTCTCCTTTCACACATGGAAGTGCTATTTTCATACAAAAAAATGTTATTTCTCAGGTTAATAAGATTTTCTTCACTTGCAAATGATAATAAAGATGAAGTTAATTTGGTGGGATCCAGTGTTATAGAGGCCTCCTCTTTTCAATCTGCTTATAAGTAGATGTTGCAAGGAGAATCCTTTTGTGTTACTCTACTCCTTCCACTGTCCTGTGATCTGTGTTTCTCTGTCTGTAGTTTCCCATCACCCTCATACTGTACCCACCTGCTTCCCTGTCACTGACGTGATGGGGCAGAAACCAGACAGTACAGCGAGCAGAAGATGAAGGGTAAGGCAAAGGAGTAAACATCGAGCCTGGGCCCAAGCAGGCTAAAAATCGGAGCTAGACTGGACTACTTTCTTTAATTCTTTCCTAACAAGACCATGGTTGTAGCTTTGAGAAATTATAGTTCACAAGTTTTACTTTCTCTCATTTCGCCTCTGCTTTCTATTCTAAGCCTTACTTAGGCAGGTTACTGAAATCCTTGCCTGATTAGTCTCCCTGCCTCTGGTCACTCTCCACCTTCTTCTAAATCGTCTCACTGAAGAGCGCCCTAAAACTATCAAGTTTCTGATCAGACCTTGTAACACACATCAGTGTCTAAGACCCTGCAAAGCAGTCTTCTAATCACACCTTCCGTTCATCTTTACCTCTATTTCCAGTTGGTTTAACAAGCTCATCCAACAAAATATCTGCTGTCCAGCATGACT
>NW_022900944.1:4094282-4114585 GCF_012274545.1 Fukomys damarensis | reverse complement strand
ACCTGTAGGAAGCCTTTTCATCTGAACAGTATCATGCCTTCCCCAAACCCTGTAGCACATTCTGTCTTATCCCAGTAAAGAGATTACAAATTCCTTAAAGGTAAAGATTCTAAATCTCTTCATATTTATTGCTTACACTGCTAGTTCTAAGAAAAATCTGCAAGAAAAGTCCAAATTTTTATTTGATGAATATATTTTTGAACTAGACCTCAATAATTAGTGTACATGAAAGGCTTTAAAACCAAAATCCATCTTTAAGTATCACAAACACAGTCCAAGAGTTTGAAATTTTATTTTAATATGTTTCTCAGAGAATTATTTTAATGGAAACATGAATTTGAATGGGAAAGTGAAAGTGAACCACTTTCTGGTTGTTTGTCCTCTGACTTAATACACAGGAAAAGATAACTACATCTGTACTGTTCCTCTAATAAGATCAAGAAAACTTAGCAGAATAAACAAGACTAGATGTGTACTAGTTTCGCTTTCTGAGGTCATTTATCCTGCGAGATGGGCTGTACATTTTTGGATATGACAATAAGTTTGAACCAAAGCAGTAAGCAGTTACCAGTAAGCATAATGTTTATACCCATTACCCTGTTTGAAAAAGCTTTTATTATAAGACCAAAATGCACTAATTTGGATGAGAATCTTTTCCCAAGTAACTACCTACCCTGACTTCCCTCTCATTTTCTCCCTATTTCCCTCCACTCCCATACATTTTTCTTGCTAACAAACAAAACAAATATGATATTCTAGACATAATTTTATAATGGATACCATATTAATACTCAACCATTGGGGAGAAAAAAGGAAAGAAAACTTATTTGTATTTTGTCTTGGGTTCTTTACACAATGCTGTTTCATTTAACTGTTACAAAAGCTCTAGAAGGCAGGTGTAACTATGTTTATAAAAGAACTGAAACTTAGTGCCTAAGGGCACTCATTGAAGGTTCTGAAAGAAGCAGGATTTGCACTAAATTAGCCTAATTTCAAAACCAGTATGATCGCCATTCTCCTCTCTTTAAAATCTCTATTTCATGGCCTTCTTGAGAAACTCTGTACATACAAAGAATTTGAAATATTAAAATTTTTTTCACAAGACTATTTTAGATATGAGTCAAAGAAATTATAATACTTAAGCCAGCCTTTAAACGTATTATTTCTTAGAATGCTTGTCTCTCTTGCTTCTGAAGGAAAACATATACAACATAAACACTTTTCTGTCTAGTTGACTGGTTCTTGACACTTACTTTTTCTTTTCCAGTCAATGTTATATTGAATAAATAACCCTTAAAAACAAATTTTTTAAATGCTTGAATTGTTACTCACAGAATACATAGAAGCCTACTAAAGAACTAAGTCTTCAAACTGTAATGTAGAAATAAATTAGCCAATATAGTCAACAGCCTTATAAAACTTGCGAGAGAAAATAAATACAATTCTGATTTAGAATGTGCAATGACATATACAACTCAATAACCAAATGGCCATCCTTACCAGTGGCTCACACTTATTTAGCCTTTTTTCCCCTTTCTTTCATTCTAATATACAGGATCTTTCAAAGCACCAAGTAATTTAGTTATAATCGACTACAGAATACTAGCGGGTGACTATGAAAATAAAGAGTATTGTACTTTTTCCTCTTTGGTACTACACCTCAAACCCAGGGGTGCTCTATCACTAAGCTACATCCTCAGCCCTTCTTCAAGTTTCTGTTTTAACTTTGATACAGGGTCTTTCTAAGCTGCCAGGCTGGCCTCAAACTTGCAATCCTCCTGCATTCCCACAAAATAGATGCCAGTACATGCTTGTCTACGTTAAATGACTGGGAGGACAGGGATATAATAAGATTTAGTCCTTTTGAAAGATAGTCACCCTCCCACCTAAGAATTAAAAAACAAAACTAACGAGAAAACCAAGCAAAACCAAATTCCAAGACAGACAGGCACACAACATACCAAAGAGAAAAATGTAACCTGTACAGGATGATTAAAATAAAAGATAATCCAACTAAATGTGCTTTAAATCACATCAACTAAAATATCCCAATAAAGAACTGAAACTTTTTGATTAAAAAAAAACTTTCTATCAATCCCCGGTACCCCCCACCCCGAAAAAAATAATCTTTCTAAAATGCTGCCTTGATGCTACCAGTGAAAGTAAAGCAGAGTTGGACTCAGAAAGCTAAGAGTAACAGGCTATTAAGCAATCCCTTTAAAAGACAACAGATGGCTAATAGTTTCAGTCTAATACAAAAACAGCTACTTTTTCTTTTTCCTTGTAACTCAATGTTTCTTTTAAATTTTTCCAATTGCTCATTCATTAATAGAAGTTACTGGGCCTCTAGTAATTTTTTTGTTGCTTAAAGGATAAAGAAGGGGAAACAGAAAGTGAGTAAGTACATCAATATTTTTAAAAACTCAAAGCCTTCTAGAGCTTTCATTTCCAATCATAACAAGTTATGCACTAAAGGCAGTTAGAGCACAAAATGAATAAAAGAAGCCACAGCGTGCCTCTACTAATAATGTAAAAAAAAGGAAGATTAGAAAAGCTGTGATCCCAAAGAACACATAAAAATACAAAATAAGGATATAAAAGCACACAATGCTTTTCTAATTATTAAATGCCATTTTAATATCTCTCTGACCTACCTATCACCTTAAAGTCAGCAGAGCAATACAAGCCCACTTGCTAACTGGCACAGTTTTAAGATTACTCCGATGAAGACAGTCCAGTTTGCTGATTCTCAGCCAAAACAAGCAAACTAAATTAGTCTGATCTGAGGCAAGCTCTAAGGAACTTATCCATTTATAGTTGAAAAACGAAAAGAGCCAGAATTTTTATTGCAAAAGGGATTTTATAAATCACCCATGAGCTCATTTTTATAGTCAGGAAAACTAAGTTCCAAAAGTTTAGCGATTTGCCTCAAATCATACAGTAAATTAGTAGCAAGTTGATCTATGCTCCATGCAATTGCTGAAATAATTTCAGTCAAAATCTTACTGGGCTGGGTGTGGTGGCACATGCCTATAATCCCAGCACTCAGGAGGCTGAGGCAGGAGGATCGCTGTGAGTTTCCAGGTCAGTCTCAACTTCATAGTGATACTCTGTCTCCAAAAACAAACAAACAAACAAAAAACCTTACTCACAGGGCCAGGGATTTAGCTCAGTGGTGCGAGCACCAGCCTTCCAAGCACAAGGTCCTGAGTTTGATCCCCCATACAAAAGAAAAATCTTACTCCCAGAATCCAACTCTAATATAGTCAATCATTACTAGACATCAAAGCTCTTTAATGTAATTTTCCTCTTTTGTTATGTGAAACAATGTAATTTAAAAGATCATGTACTTTGTCTTGGATGGAAATCCTAACTAGCCAGTGTGGTAGTATTTACCTGTAATCCCACTTACACAGGAGGCAAAGGCAGGAGGCCTTGCAAATTCAAGACCAGCCTGGGCAATTTTCCAAGATCCTGTCTCAAACAAACAAACAAACAAGGGTCGGGTAAGTAGCTCCATGGTAGAGTGCTTGCCTAGCATGTATGTGAGGCCTTGGGTTCAATCCCCAGTACCAACTGATAGAAAGACAGATAAATAGATAAGCAAGCTGGGGGTACAGCTCAGCATTCCCTGGGTTTAGTCCCTACAAACCACAAAATGAATGAACAAAAATTGTTCTTGAAATCACAGACAAAATCTATTTGATACCGAAAAATAAGTATACCACTGTTTACCTGATTTTGAGATAGGAGATTAGGACAAGGCAAGCTGGTTGAACAAGAGGGCGGAACCTGACAACTACAGAGGGCAGAACACAAGTTTCCCAAGCCCTGCAACTGGGACCAGTCAGAAAAGTGCCATTTTTAATTTTTCACTCACATCTGGCATAAAACCAAATGAACCTCTAAGAGCAGAGTGTGGCCCAGCGGGTATCTGATAATGTCCCAAACACAATGTTCAGATGGGAAAGGCGAGCTCTAGGAACAAGATGCAGGAAAGAGCTCAGCAGTTAGCCTTAAGGCTGCTGCTAATCTGCTCGAGATGCAGCTCTCACTGGGCAGAGCAAAATTCCTCTCTACCAGTAACAAATTTAAATCTTCGCTATCTTTTTCTCATGTCTTGTCCAATTCTTTGTTCAAGACACCGAGAACATGGAAGGAATTTTTCTGGGACCCTAGAAACTGGAAACAATTGCCTCAAGATGAAAAATACTTTAAAATAGGATTTTTTAGTCCACTTATGGTAGTACTAGAATTAGTTCCAGTTACAGAAGAAAAAACAAAAACTCAATCCGTTTCAAGGGTAAAATACAAATTAAAATGTCCCACAGCTCTATGTTCATTAGATACCCAGAGTATAGTGAATCAACCTTATTTTGTAGGCTATGCCAGGAAAATATGCCTTATTACATGCCTCCTAATTGGACCAGATAGAACTACCAGTTATAAACAGCCTTAAGCAAGTATCTTTGTCTTAAGTGTTTCTTATCTAAAACCCTTTTGAGTTTACTGACTTTGAACCTAATGATAAAATTTTAAAAATCACACAATTTTAAAAAATTAATGCATATATAATATTTAATGCAAAAAAATTCACAAGACTGCTGATAATTTTTATTTTTTTAAAAAACAGGTTTTCTCTTTACATCCTTGGGGGTAAGCAGAAAGGAATAACAGCTGTTAGCAGAGGTGCAGTAGACAGAAAAGGCAGTGCCTCACTAGTCTGTTCTTCCTCCGGCATCCCTTTCCAATAATGGAGTCATGCCTCTCCCAAACTCAGCTCTAGCTACAGCCAAGCAGCTATAACTGAGCAAAGCTTTCTCACATTTATCTTCATAGGCCACGAAAAGTTTTAGTTCGAAACTTCCCAAGGACTCCCCTACAACTCTGACATCAACTCCTGCCAGTCTGCCTTCTTCACCCATTGCGCCCTGATGGGGCCATGCATTAGTGCATCCCTTTTTGGGACACTCAAGCCCACAACCTCTCTGCGCCTCTCCTCACCACTCTACTTTAAATTGCAATTCCCTACCTCTGCATTCCTTAGTATCTCTTACGTGCTTTTTCCCCCTCATAATGTCAATTGCCCCCATGATATACCATGAATACTGCTTTCCTGTTTATTGTTTCTCTGGCCACTAAAATGCCAGTACTACGAGGGCAAGGATTTTTGTCTGTTGTTCACTTTTATGCCTTCATTATGTATGAAAATGCCTGACACATAAGTTCCATAAACACCTGTGAAATAAATAAATGATTCCAGTTTGGGGTAAATAATGTTGTATGTATTCCTTCATTAGCTATCAAAAACATAAAACTATACAAGATGTTGTCAGATACAAATAGTACAAAATACATTGTCTTTGCTTTCAAAAAGTCTTGTTGGAGAATTAGGAGTAATATACATGGAGTAATTAGTTAATGATATAGGCACCATTAGTATGACCAGTAACTAATTAGGTTTATTGGTATGAGACTATGGAACCAATCTTATTCTTTTTTATTGTACCTGTTATATAATACTACATAAATAAGGATTATATGAAACTGCTTCCCACAAGTTCAGAGAGGTAAAAAAGGAATAGTTGAAATGTAGGACTCTGGGCAAGAGATGGGGTTTGATGCTGGTTTTATGCATGATGGCACACAATGGCAGTGAACAGGTGGTAGGCATTCCAGATGAAACAAATTGCATGACAGGGCATAAAGACATGTGAGAGAAAGTGAGAGGCCTACCCTAAATAGAACAGAGGGTCTTCAAAGACGAGTAGTGGTGATCTGAATAGGACAGTTTGAGTGAGACTAGGTTAAAAAGAGTACAATCTTCTGAGCCAAGGAGTCTGGTCTGGGCAAGATCTAGGGACCCATCTACCAGTCTGGTATACCAACTTCCCATGTGAACCCTGGATTCCTGCTCAGGTTCACAGCAGCAACTTTCTGCGGACGCAACCAAGACTACCTCCTACTCCTGTCTCATTCCCTTTACTCTTCTACACAGCTTTTAGCCAAGAACTAACCAAACACAAGAAAGGAGGAGCTAAAGCCAAACTTCTCCTGCCTCAAGGCAAGACAGCTTCTACAGGGTAATTTTATTTCCAAGTTTCCTGCTGGATCCAATGCAGCTAGCTATCCCCTGAAATCACATCTGCCCATCTCTGATTCCCCTGCTTCCTCACACACCTTCGCTCTCTTACAGGTAACATTTGAAAGGAGACCTTTATGTCTCACTCACAGAACCCCCATCTTAGATTCTGCTTTTAGGGAAAGGACTAAGACAAGTCTATCATGAAGATTACATATTCACAAAGAAAACTACATGTTTACGAAGAAAAAGTTGCAGAGAGAAATTGTATGTAATTCAATTTGGAATCAGAACAATGGTTAGTGAGGGACAAAGAAGTGAGTGAAGGCCAATTAAGGATGTTGCTCAAAAGCAGAAAGTGGCCCTGGAATAGGAACAACTCAAACATAACTCCTCGATGTCTTTTTCTTACAAAGCAAAAAGTATTCCTTCAACAACACTGTCAATGTTATACCACTGAGTTCTCTTAAATATATATATATATATATATATATTGAGAAATTTTCAGAAACATAAAAAGAATTACAATAACAACAGGACTCTAAAGTTCTATCTCAGGTCCCTGAACATCTACATTCAAAAACAAGAAGATTCAGTATAATCTCCAAATGTTTATAAAACATTGATCTTATACATTGGTCTGTTAGATTTTGTACTTTAGAAATTTGAAAGATTCTTTATTAGAGTCAGTAGCAGCTTACTTAAACTGGAAATGTGTCCAAACAGAGTAACATCTGGTTTTCATCTATTCTTATGAAGCCCAGACTGTTTGCAATAGAAAATAAGATATGGGTCCTTAGTTAAAAGAAAAACAATGTGAAAACAAGCAGCCTAGTTAGTATAAAAAAAAAGATAACAGCCCAGGAAAAGCGTTTATACCATTGTATAAACTCTCAATTTTTGAATGTGAGAAACGGTGCATCATCATTTAAATTTGTTTGTTTGCTAGATATCTTAGACAAGTTAAGCTTCTTATGCTCTTGGCTCCCTTTCAAAATTCAGACTTGGCAAAAATGCCTGCAAATAAAAGTGACTATCTTCAGTTAATGAGTAACAACTTTTAATGTTACATGTCTCAATATACAGAACACAAGGATATTACTGAAACAGAATGATTTTATCAATATTTTTTCTCTCTGACTACTTTTCTATGTATTTATATAGCTAATAGCTGTGAAAATGTAAATATATATAACAATTGATTCAGCAGACCTACTGAAGAAAGCTCTCCCACTAAAGAGGCTCCAAAGAGCATTAGAAAGTTATGATACATGAAAGTGGATCTAAGCATCTGAGTCTCTCAATGGAAAACATTTTTTCTCTTCAATTGTAAATTGATACTCATCCCAACAAGCAAGCAGAATTTACCCTTCAATAGCCCTTGCAATAGCAATCCCAAGAAGAGCAGTAGTGAAGAGCAGAGAAGCTTTTCCAACATGCTTCCCACAGAACACTGTGGAAAGAACACTCAGGAGAGGCTACAAGAAACATTGTCCAATAGGTTTTGAAGGTGCCTCTTATTTATTTCCCTTTGAAAAAGTCACAATATGTTTGGGAACTTAGAGAAGACTGTAAGATGCTTTGGGGGTAGGTGGTGTTTTCTCAATTTGATACATGACAGAACACTTTCTATAACCATCAAAAAGACTGTTTAAAACCCTCCATAACCACGTGGTACATGATCATGCCTCCCTTGTAAACCTAAAGGTCGAGAGCCATCACTCAATCACCCTATCTCCACTCCCTTACCTTCCTACCTTAAACGAAGTCTAAGATGCTGTAGTGTTTCCAACTTCATAATTCATTATAATCAAGTAATTTAACCAAATATGTTCTTGAATCCTACTTTCCAGAAATGCTGATTCAGTTATTTTTAACACATACTGTAGGTAATTTCAATTCGGGTCAAATGCTGGGGCGCTCCAAAAACCCCAGAACAACAATATTATGATCAATAACATGACTATTTTATGATTGAAGCCAGAGTAACTTGAAAAGAGACAACAAATTATGTTGAAAACTCAGCCTTGAAAGGACTGGTAAAAATGAAAAAGGTAAACTGAGAAAAGTTAAACTTCATTCTAAAACAGTATTCTCTGATACATTACTCAAAATATTAAGGACAAGAATTTTGCCCTACCATAAGAATTTTTAGCTTGTGCTTCACTAAGAAATGTCAAGAATTCTTGAATTCTCTGAAACTAATTTTTGAGTATGTGAATTTATGCCTTTATATGGAGAAATGATCCATCACTTTCAGCAATATTCATACTGCTCAGTTATGAATGAAATGAAAAGCCATTTTTTTATTTATCTACTGGAAAAAGTAGTAGTTAACACCATGAATCAGACACACAAAAATATTCTTCCATGTAGTTTTCTCTCTCAGAGCCAAACAAAAGCAATTTACCTTTGTAGAGTCATATTTAAGGAGCTTGTACAACCCTTAATCTTGTTCTGGGCTTCCAGATGAGTCATTCCATTTGCACTTATTCCATCAATGCTGAGGACCACATCTCCTATTCTTACATTTGCCTGGGATGCCTTGCCACCATCTTTTAGCTGAAATAAATACATTTCATCAATTGAGTCATTTTTTAAAAACAAACACAAATTCAGATAAAAATGTTCATATACTATTACTTGCTTAATATGTAAACTTAAAATTCAAAGTACTTTCGTGTTGATTTTCTCAAATTCTTACTGTACAAAACAATTTATGATAAACGTTTTCTGATAACTTCTCCATTTCTTTATTATGCAACAACAGTATGTGATCATCATGAATTGAGGGAAGGAACCAGTCGTGAAAACTTTACAATTTAGCAGAAGAAAAAGAATATAATCTCAATGCCCCCCCTCATGGGGTTTTTATACTCTTTGAAATAATTTTTTAAACTCTATTAAGCAGCTGTATTTTTGAGCCCAAAAAGTCACATATGGGGAGCAAGTCTTTCCCATTGAGTCCAGTTTATATCCAATGTTTATGAACTGAATCCTTTCAGATCAAATATCCTTAATATTGGCTGTACTTCCTCCTTTAAGCATTAAAAGGAGGGGAAGGAAACTCCTTATATATGAGAATGCCAGATTTTTTTGTATATCACAGTCCTTAATCTCTAGTCTTCCTTCCCTTGTTCAATAAAAAATTCTTTTCTTTGTGTTTGTATTATTTAGTGTCATCTTCAAATTTCATGCATATATATTTCATTACTCCAAAAGAAGCAAATGTAAATCATAAAAGAAAAAAATGTAATTTTCAGATACCTACACACATGAAAAATAATACAAATCAAAATAAACAATTCTAATTCAAATGATAAACTCAGTGTTTAATAAATACACACAGATTATACTGAATATTGAGATACTAAAAGATGGGAGAGACCACTCTCCCCATAGAAAAAAAGAAAATAACCAGGAATCCTCTAGTATTTGAAACTAAAGATATAGAGAGTTTTATGTTTAGGATGATGAAAAAGTTCTAAAAATGGACAGTATAGTGTTGATGGCAGCACATTTTGAGGATATTAAATTAATGCAACTGAACTGTATGCTTAAAATTATAAGAACAATTAACTTTGTTATATATACATATATAATTACCTCAGATTTTTAAAAACCTAGCCATTTTAAAGAACATTTAGTCAAATTTCTGATAAAAACAAAAACACTACATACCAAACAAAAAAACCCTCATTTTGGGCTGGGGATTTAGCTCAGTGGCACCCTTCTGCCTCATAAGCACAAGGTCATGAGTTTGATCCCTAGTACCAAAAACAGAAACCCTCAGTTCACTGAACAAGAGTTTACTGCTGGATTTCACAATTTGAAGGCCATGGATATATAATGGATATCATATGCTACATTTTATTACTATCAATTGTCAAATGCTTTCTTTAAAAATAATAATCAAGGCAGACAAATCTCAGATACAAAAGCTTTTCGATCTAAAAATCAAGAAAATAGTATTGACTGCTAGAACCATGGGGAAAGAAACCTTATCTGTTTCCTCCCCATATGACAGACCTTCACAAAATATACCCATTTTACTAGATGACATATATGATTTTACTAGATTAAATAATGTCTGAACTTTTGGAATCAGTACCTTATTAATTAAACATTAAAGGAACTATTTGTTAATGGAAAACACTAACTGTTCTTCTCTCTTATACAGAACTAAACTGAAGTACCTTTATAAAGGAAACTTCCTACAGCCAGCTTTCACGTCCTATGCAACTGTGGGAAAAATCACTTATGTCACAGGTCTATTATAAGTGGAAGGGACAACAGCTGAATAAGATGTTAGCTATTAGTTTTCCCTTGACCTCTGATTACTACTCTGAGAAATGCAGGGGCTATGCTAGGTGATCTCAAAGCCTTCTAAGATACTGCCAGTTTTAGAAGTCTATTATGTGAACTACAGGTACAAAGTTTTAAGTCTAATCCTAAAATGAGAGTCAAATCTGGAACATCTTCCTGATGGGACAAAGAAACATTTATTCCCTGCTAAAATAAGAAAATAATTTAAACTTTGGAGTCCTGATAATGAGAGAAAATAGAAACATAATAATAGTTTCTCTTAGCTTTTATTTGGGCCAAGGGCAAGTATAGAAAAAAGTAACCAGAAATAGAACTGCAACTAAATTATTTATCCTCATAAGAAGCAGCCTTAAAAAAACAAACACTGAAACTAAAGAGCATTTGCACTGAATATACCCAAGAGAAGCAATTTCCAGTCCAGCAGTAATATACAGGTAACAAAGAATATAGGAAGGAAATAAGCACATGAGAGACAATGCCATAATCAGATAAACTTTCCTTATTCCTTTTTTGTGCCAGTGCCTAGGAAACCCTATTTTCTCAAGTTGTAATGTAAGCTAGTGATACACAGCCACCTCTCTGTAAAAGTCTTTTATGAAGGCGGATGTGGCTCTGCAACAAGAGCAGTGAGCAGTGGCCTGTAGGTAAAGACAGCTTTCCAGCTCCCCCGGCTGCTGCAAGCCTGGGCTGGGTCTGAGGTCCTTGCTTCTGCTTCAGGCAGTGCGAGCTTTGCCCTCACCAAGAGTGTTTGGATTTGCATTCCAGCCCTCAGGAAGGGAGTCCTGAGGGCACCCACCCCTGGGCAGCAAAGACTGGGGGAGGCTCCCTCCTGTTTCCATTACTCTGAAGTTCACCTGACTCTGGAGAGCCCACCTGCCTCAGCCTGCCCTGCTCTGGCCACCTGCATGCCTCACCTGTCTGCACTCTCTGCTCATGGAAACAGTATGTCTTCCTGTCTATTCCATGTTCAATGCAGACCCAGCCTCGCCAGTGAAGAGCATTCCTTGGGCTCAGATCCTGATAGAAGAGGAGTGTCTTTATTCTAGCTAGCATCATGGTCTTTGGTGCTGCCACACCCAGAGTCTGCTGGGAGGGAAAAAATGGGCCCGATGTAAACTGAGCTAAATGACCCTCAGAGGTGAAGCTGGAACAGTCTGGACTCTTCCTGTATAGGGGACCAGAAGGAGCTGAAAATGTCACATGAGAAAAAGAAGTCACCCAAGGGATGTAAGCTTTTTCTCCCTCTTGTGGTGTGGGTTTTCACAGATTTAAATTTTCACATAAACTCCTTTCTCTTTAAAGTTTTCAGTAATATGAATCATATTAAGCTTTCAACACTGACATCTTTTATACATCTCTAATTCCTTATTCTCTACACAGGCTTCCTACTTGTATGAATTAAATTTAAGGCACGAAGATCCTGAACTGATGCTGTAAGTGTGTACTGAGAAGTGCTGGGGAGAAACAAATTTAAGGTTTTTGAGAAGGTAGCACCCACCTCACTGACTACACCCCTATAAGCTCCATTTTTCCCCACTGCCACTCCCCAAGCCATTTACTCATCAGAAAGACAAGTGTTTCTTTTCTCTTAATTGGCTGGTATGCAGCATTATTATGAATTGTGAGCAGCCAAGGAAAGAGTTATTTGTATAGCTCATCTTTTCTTACTTTTGAATAGCTTTCATTTGTTTGAAGCACTAATAACTTTCTGTCATCAGTCTATCTTGTACATGTTACAGCCAGAAGTGTGTATTTCATAACTGTACAATGTGTAGGAAGGAAGCAGTCATAAGCGACCCCTGGAGTCAAGCACAGTATAAATTACACTAATCACAAGCAAATGCTTCCCCTTTGATCTTCAAATACATTTTTCACTACTGCTGTCCAATTTTCCATCAACTTAATTGAAGATGTATGCTTCTTTAAAAAACATTACTTTCTGATCTCATTGAAGTTGCAAACAAATACAGCTGCACATACTGGAACTACCACTAAGTTCAACTCCTGGTTAGTGATCTGACATGAAGCTATTACAGGACAACTGTAAGCTCTTCAAGAAACTGCTATCTTTCCTTAGCCTCCCCATCAACTTAGGAAAGAATCTTGTATGAATCACATATACTCACCTCTGGAGATAGCTGCATTTTAGCTCTTTTATATATAGTTACAGATTACAAATTTTCTCTGGAAAGAAATTCGTCTTTAGTAAGTAGAACGGAAAGACTGTGTGTGTAGAAGGATGTACATGTAAGAAAAAGGGATTGGTGCCTTTGGCTTCCTTAACTTATATTCACTAGGAAACACCCAAATATAAATTTTCTCCTGGCACTTTATGAAGAAGACCTTCTCACGTGTCATTTACTGCCCTGAAAAAGAATGAACTCAGGAAAAGTGGCAGTACTATTTGCTGAGCATCAACAGTGAGTCAGGGACTGTGGAGGTGCTCATCAGGGACTGTGGAGGCTACTTTAAAGATGGAAAAACAAAGCTTCAAAATGGTTAAGTGACTTGCTACATTCACACACCAAGTAAGAACACATTACTGAGCAGACTTTGAAGTCAGGTAAACATGAGTTCATATTTTGTTCTGCTATTTGCTCTTTGTATGAATTGAAGTAACTTGGCCTCTGAAAGCCCCAGCTATCTCTCTTGCAAATAGGGACTATAATTTCACATGTATCACAGACCTGCCAAACTGATTAAATAAAACACTAGCACAGCACGTACCACAAAATGTACAACAAATGCTCACTATTATTTGTTCATCATTATACTAAGCCACAAAATTTGCATGGGCTAGAAGTATTCTACAAGGACCTACAGAGCAGAGAAGTCAGCTTTTCAAACTGACCAGTCAATCCTGGTTTTCTTAAAGAAAAGCCAAATATCTCCTTCCTTCATTCTCTTCCCTCTGCTTTTCTAAGCCTAAACTTTCCTTCATTCAACAACAGAGATGGACTTCCCATTGATTCAGAAACCTAATTCATCTTCCTTCACTGCTTACTACTGAGTATGGGCTTTTCAAACTCCATTCACCCAGAATGGTGACCTTATTTGCCACTTCCCAAAAGAACTGTATGTTTCCAAGTTAGGGGTCAAGGAGAGGAAGGAAGAAAACCAGAAGATACACAGGAAAACAAAGAAGGGCATCAGTATGGATCACAAGAGAAGAGAACCAAGACCATGAGAGAAGACAGAATTTATGAGATACCTCAGGTGTTGAAAAACCAGATCTAGGCCTTGGCTCTGGGTATGCTGTACATCCACACACATAATAATATATAAACTGGAAATAGTATCAAAATAATCACTGTAGAAAAGATTTTACACTTTGTTTTACATTGGTAAAATGACCCATGACTATAATTACTTAAGTATTATCTAGAGAAAACTCTCCTACAGTAATATTTAGGTGCATCCTCCAAGACATCATTATTATTTTCAAATAAAAATAAAACTAAAATTCCTCAAAATTCTTAATCTCCATACACATATGTAGTTCCAGCAGTATCCCTTTTGAAAACATTTCAACAAAGAAAAAAGGAAGCCCTACTGTTTAAAAAATGCATAGAAAATAAAATGTTAATATCTCACATGGCAGACCATTAAGATACATATACCAAAAATATAAATAGAAAACATATCCACAAAGAAGTATGCTAGGTTAGAACTTATGAGGTGTTAGATATTCCTGCTATACTAACCCCTTCCCATAGCTTTTATCTCTTACAAGTACCTCAATCACAAAGGAAAAACTTTCACTTTAAAAAATAATAACCAAATACGGCAGAGAGTATTTTGAATAAGTCTAATTTTTAAGATTCCTAAAATGATTATTTGATACAGTTGGTGTATTTACACTAAGCTTTTCCATAAAAAAGGCAAAATGTTTAGCCATAACAGTAACTCTAATGTCTTAGAATTCTCTAATGAAATTCATTTAACCTTCAAAATTACAAGAACTGCTCAGTATACACGCAAGAACCTCATTTTGCCTTTCCCTATAAAACTCAGAAAGTAGGTATCAGGAACAGAAATGATTTACTAAAAATATGCAAGCCCAAAGCCTACTACCAAAATCAGTTTTTAAATAATACTATCATTTTAATTGTCACATGTTTACTAAACAAAACAATTCATGCTAATTCCAAAGACATATACTTGGGTAATTATCCCTTAATGTACTATGGGTAAGAAGCAGGAGACATGACACTTACATTATGAGTCACTACCAAAGTACAAGTGTTCAACCTTCAGCATATTTTCAACAAATATGGAATGCTTAGAAACACATGACCCTAACACCATGGGTATGGCTGGTATGCGAGAAGACTAAGTAAATGTTAAAGAAGAACAATAAATATGATAGCTACAAGAAGAAACACTGAAATTTCCCATGTCAAACAACCATGGGAACCAAGCATAGGAAAATAAAAGCTATTGTTTTTCTAACTGTACTGTTACCAAAATTTGAAGAAATCTTCTAATAAAATTGTATCAATTGATGAACAGGATTTCCTTGGGGCAGAGAAAGCACTGAGAAAAAAATTTTTTTTAAATCTAATGAGCAACCTTTAATTTTGTTTTACTATGTATTTTCCAGAACTAGTTGCACAATAAAATATTTCAATTCAGACACATGAGCCTGTGTGGTTGAAATTTTCTAGGCACCGCATCTATCTCCCACACACTTTCCAGGGTACAATAAATATGACTGGTTATGTCACTGCCCACCCACTAAACACCTAAGAATGTATAGGTACTATATTATGCTTATATTAGAAAACTTACACTGAACTTGTTTTCCTGCCAGTTATATGTACTACTCAACCAACCAAAATATCACGAATAAATAAGATCTCAGAGGAGTTGCTTCCAGCAAATGGGGCAGAAATAAAGAAAATTCACGAAGTCATGCTTTTTTAAAAATTCATAAATGGGCCGGGGATTTAGCTCAGTGGTTCCACCGCCAGCTTCTCAAGTGCAAGGTCCCAAGTTCAATCCCTGATACCACCCCAAAAAAAAATCATAAAGGCTTTTTGTCATATCTCAATTTGTTTGCTATTTCTCCAATGCTTATTAATCTATAATATACCTACAATACTGTACTTGAACATGTGATGTCTTTCTATCTTACATTATAGTGCTGTTATAGTGCTGGTACTTCAACCAACCAGTCTACAGATGGTACTCAAATACATTTAAATGGATATTGCTATGAATGTGGACTGTTCCCAAAGGCTCCTGTACTGCAAAGCATGATCCTCAGGAAGGCAACATTGGGAGTTTGTGAAACCTTTAAGAGACAGAGCCAGGAGGCAGCTGATTAAGTCACCAGGTGCATGACCCTTGGATGGGATTAATGTAGCTACTGTGAGATCCCAGTTAGTTTCCACAAGAATGAAAAGTTATGAAAGAGCCAGATTGGCCGGCTCCTACCCACTGGCTTCCTGTCTCACGACGTGGTCCTTCATCAGATGTGGATCCCCAGGGACTGCCTGATCTTGAACTTTCAGTCTCTAAAATTGTGAGCTAAATCAATCTTTCTTTATGAAAGACCCAGTCTCAAGTATGTTATTATAGAAATGGAAAACAGACAAATATAGATATCTAATGTGAATATACTCCTTGAAATTTTGAGATTACTTTTTCTTTCTCAAATAAAATGATTTGGCTTTTTGTAGGTTAGAAGAGTAGGGAGACAAAACAAGCAATCACTGACATCTCTGTGAGTAAATGTATAAAATTCTTACTCATGTCAGCACTTTAACTATGAGTTCTACTTTCTGGTTTATGAGTCAATCTGTACTCATTTTCACCCAAAAGTTGGAGAACATACCTTATATGGCAGCAATGGGGAGAATAACTCAAAGTCTGTCTCTCTATGCCTTAGAAAACCAAACAGAAGGAAGGAAGGTGATCGTCTCTTTCCTTATAAAGTCACTGAGTTACCTACCTCAAATATAGTGCTTGTACTATTACTATTTCCATAGACTAACTGTACTTCCTATTGTTTACTGAAAGAGCATTTTATTCTGCTTTAAGGTTAATATAAAACAAGTCTTTTTAAAGTATGATTCACTACAGAGATGACACATGTCACTTTCATTTTATAGCTAGCTAACCCATGTGTCTACATAAAAGATTTAATGTGCTCTGCAGTAAATATGTGGATATTACCCTAACAGAAATGCTAAAAATATTGAGGTTTATAAAATGGTATCCAAAAATACCTCAAAAATCAATAAATTTGTTACATAAAGAGAAATCAGTGTTTCTATGCCCTGTACTCTGAAAATAAAAGGAAATAGTTTTAAAAAAGGGTCACAAATAATCCAAAAGGTTAAAAGCAAAGTAGTTTACCAGGGAAGAGATTAACACTGATAACTACCCATAAGGTACCAATCCTCCCTCTCCACCAGGTTCTGTTCAAAGATGAGATGACTCTTCTGAAACTGTATGTACATATATGGGACTATAACTTGACCCAAATTAATTTAAAAAAAAAAAAAAAAAAAAAAAAAAAGTCAAGACCTTATGAGTTAATGAAAGCTTAGAACAACGTTTTCCAAAGTGTGGTTCCTAACCACCAGCATACTTCTACAACAGGAGGAAAAAATTCAGACCCTTCAACACATGCTAAAAATGTTTCAAAACAAAAATTCTATTAGCATCAAGAACATTTAAGAACTTTAAGAATGAATATTTAAAGTGATGCAAAAATCATGACTTTATATGCTAACAGTAGCAAAACATAGCTTTAAAAACAAGGGATTCCCTTTTTAAAAGCTTTATACATAAACTTCATAGGATAAATCAACATTTAATAAAGGCCTATTCCAATAAGGCACTAACTTCAACTGGAACAAAAGCATAAAAGAACAGGCATGGCCCTTTCCCTCACTATTTTATACTGTTTCACTTTACCATTAATACAATTCTCCATAAAGCAACATTCCCCACACTACCTGACATAAAGATGAGTTTTCCCTCAATCTCTCATGAGGCAATTATTCTGAAAATTTTAAGTTACTCAACAAAGAAAAACATTGACTCATACAAAATATATGCCCACATTTAAAAATTATAAGATACAACAGACATAAAATCACTCTGTAAAATACTGTAAAAGTTTCTATATACTTTCCATTCTAACTTATTTCATATCTAAAAGTACATCTCATAGTGTTGTTTGCCTGCAAAACCACATTCTGAGCATGCTCTTTCAATACAATGACTGTATTTTGTATTTCGCTTTAGGTTTATCATGCATGAACTTAAACATACAATAAATATCTGATAAATTACAACATTGCAAATGAAAAATATTTCATGAATAAGTTATTAGTAACTTAAGTCATTTCCCCTTTACTTTCTTGTCTTATAGTAAACATAAAGTAATGGGTAATATTGTATATTTATTTTGGGAAACTTATCTGACTTTTTCTCTAGAAATTTTTTCTTAAAAGCTTTTTAAGATTTAAATTTTTGCTCTTTGCCAGGGATTTAGCTCAGTGGTGCCACCACGTGCCTCATAAATGCAAAGACCTGGGTTCACAGAAAACACCAGAGTAGCAAAAGCCATTCTAGGCAACAGAGACACTGCAGGGGACAACAGAGACAATTGCCAACTTGAAACTATACTGCAAAGTCAATGTGATAAAAATAGCATGGTACTGGAAAAAAAAAAATGAACACAACAAGGATCAGTGGAATAGACTGGAAGATACAGAAACAACTCTAGATGTACTCAGCTATCTCATCTTTGACAAAGGAGCCAACCATCATCCCTGAAGGAAAGATAGCCTCTTCAATAAAATGTGTTGGAAAAACTGGATTTCAACTTGCCAAAGACTAAAACTAGACCGCTATCTTTCACCATGCACTAAAATAAAATCCAAGTGGATTAAAGATCTAAATATTAAAACAAAAACTTGATGGAAGATAAGTTAGGCAGAACTCTCAAAGACATCGGTATAGGAAAAGACTTCAAGAACAAATCCTCAGTAGCAAGAGAACTAGCACAAAGAATCAACAACTAGGATCTCATCTTATTAAAAAGCTTCTGTACTACAAGAGAAACCAACAGAGTTAAGAGACAACCCACAATGTGGGAAAATTTTTTTATCAGCTGTTCCTCCAACAAGATCTACGATCTAGTATATATAAAGAACTCAAAAAAATCAGGCCCCCCAAATATAAAGACACAATTCAAAAATTGGCATCTGAAACGAATAGACAAAGACGTAAAAGCAACAAATAAATATATGAAAAAATGTTCAACATCACTGGTCATTTGAGAGATGCTGATGAAAATAACACTGAGATTCCACCTCACCCCAGAAAGAATGGCTGCTATCAAGAAATTAACCAGTAACAAATGCTGGTAGGGTTGTGAGGAGAAAGGAACACTTCTCCACTGTTGGTGGGAGTGCAGACTGGTACAACCACTGTGGACATCATATGGAGATACCTCAAAAAACTGGGATTAGAGGTCTCTTATGACCCAGCTATCCCTCTGCTGGGTACTTTCCACAACATTTAAAAGAACAGTACCACAGTGATATATGTGCACCCATGTTTATAGAGGCACAGTCTGTAATAGCTAAAACTTGGAAACAGCCCAACTGCCCATCAGCTGGAGACTGGACAAAGATGTGATTTTTTTTTTATAAAGCGGAATATTACTCAGCCATAAAGAATGGGAAATTAGAGTCATTTTTAGCTAAATGGATGCACAATGAGGCCACACTCTTTAAGTGAAATAAATAGGACACACGTGTAAATTCCAAATGGTTTATCTGGCTGAAAAACTAAAAGTGTAAATAAGGTTCAAATTGTATAATTGATAATGTGTAATAGGAAGAAAAGGGCTAAAGCTGCAGGGGTAGTGGGAAGAATAGGGGAAAGGAAATAAGGGAAAAGAAAAAAATATGAGAAAAGGAAAAATGGAAACAGTCTTTGTAAATAGGGAAAGGTGGAGGGGGTGAAGTAAGGACAGGGGTATGGGAAAAAAATAAGAACCAATACACATCACATAAAGAAATAAGATCCCAATGATGAATGTAACTGTACTGTATACCTAAAAAGTACCAATAAACTTAATGGAAAAAAAAAGGCCTGGGTTCAATTCCTGGTACCAAAATAACAACAACAACAACAACAACAACAATAATAATAACATCTTTTAATTTTTGCTCTTTAACATTACTGTGCCATCCAGAACATTTGTGGACATTTATAATTCTACAGACTGTGTTCAAAGTATATGATACCCACATCCTTTTAAGCCTCAGTATTATAAAGAATATCTGAAGGAGATTCTAGCTGAGCCACTAACAAGTCCTGTGACCCTGGGCAAGTCATTTACTGCACATCACTGGTGTTATTCTGCTTAGCTGTATGAGATGAGTGAACCAAGTATTTCAAGGATCCTTTTCAACTCTAAGATATAATAAATATTTATAGAATTTAGAACTTTTTGTTTATCTAAAAGTCATCACTAATATCCATTTTTTTTCTTGGTCACTCAAATTATCTTATTCTCCTACTGCTTCATATATATTATTTGTATTTCCCTATATCAAAACATTAAACAGAATTCTTGTGATTTGGATGAATTCGTGTAAAACCAGTTTTGGGTTTAAGATGGAAAAGACAAGATCATTGTGAAAATGATTAAAACAGAGGAAGAATTAAGACTATAGACAAATGGTAATCAAGACTAATTTGCACACCTAGATACCAAAATGGAAATTATGAAAAGATCTGGAGTTTGGTATCATATGCAGAAAATATAAACAGCACAGTAAATAAAGCTTCAGAAATCACCAAAAATGCCCAAACTGAGGAATCATTACAAACTATGAAAGTATACTAAAAAAAAAAAAAAAAA
>NW_022900944.1:4085647-4093153 GCF_012274545.1 Fukomys damarensis | reverse complement strand
CCTCTCACTATTGAAAATGAAATGTGTTTACTGTACCTGCCTCACCTTCCTTATAATGCAAACTTTTCACTTCTGTGATTAATATGCTGATAAGTGGAAGCCAGTTTGACTCAGGAAGAACCACACATAGGAGTCTAAGTCATATATTATTTTTATGTGACTCTGTACTTTACACATTTGAGGTGGTCCTTGGAGAAATGAAGAACTTGAGCGCCATAGGGACGGAGTCTATGTATTTTGAATGTGAGATAGGTGGGAATTTACAAAAAAAAAAAAAAAAAAGAGAGAGAGAGATACGGTAATCACGTATTCCAAGCATAAACAAAAAAACATGAAAGGATATGAAAGGACTAACATTTCCAAGGAATAGTATGTAATCAAGGGTGTCCACACCAAAGGGAAACTGGGAGCCAAGAGTAACAATGCTGCCCAAGGTCATACAATCAAAGGCACAGGCTGTGACATGAAATAACTTCTGAAGGATTTAAGTATATCAGCCACTTCTATATTAACTGGTGTGATTTCACTCCTTATAACAAATTGCTTATACCATACAACTACCACTCCTGGATGCCATATTCTTTCCAAGAAATCCATGTTGCCAATTCCTGGTTTTTTCCAACACCTTTTCTGCTATCCATGTTTTTATACTGCTTAGAGAAGATGAGGAAGTCTTCACACTATTGCAACCCGAAGAAGTGTGGTCCCAGGTTCTTCATAGAGCTGTATGAAGCTAAGAACAGTTATCAGTGTTTGACCTAAGGACCCAAGCTTTTTACTGCTTTGGGATCCTTTTTGTTCCAGCTCTATTTAGCTCTACTACGCCTTATGGTCTCCTGTGCCTACAATACCAACTCCCTCTCCCTCCCCCAGCAAACGAGCTTGCACAGTAAGCTTTTACCAAGATAGCACCAAATGTGGGTAAATCCCTTCTCCTACTTTGGCCTCTCATCACAAAGCACTGATTTACTCTACATTTCGCTCTCTACAGACATCAACTGCTCAATCACAAAGTGCAGCTAGGAATGGAAAGAAGCATTCTCCTGTTAATGCCACTTTTTGTATTACTTTTTTAAAGTAAGATAAAATAATCCGGAGTAACACTGAACAATTCTTGTTCTGATGCTGTGGGGTACACTGTGTTACTGTGCTCTGGGTAAGAATGGACTTGGCAGGGAGCAGGGTGCAGACAGCCTATTAGACAAAGCCTATTAAGCAAGGTCACTGCTCCATTTGTGCAGTCTTTACAGGGGTGAGAGCAAGGGACTGCAAAGGGCTAAGATTTGGGGATGCCAATGCACTGTCTACTCTTTCATCCTATTTCCCACTCATTACATCACCTGTTTGATGAATCAACTCACCTCTCCCCTGCAGAGTAACAGTCAAGAGTCACTCTAACATAAGGGTTTGATGCAGGCAAATTTACGATCTATACTGACTTTTCTCTCTCTATATAAAAAATATCCCTACTACCCCAGTTGATCATTATTGGTTACATGGAGACTAATGTTTTATTATAATCTTTAATGGCTGAGGTAGGTTATATTCGTTCAGAATAGAGTTCCATTATTTCAGCAGATGGTACACATATCGCCACACAAGTTATCAGTGTATATACAATGTATGTTTGCAGTAGAACACGGGTAGGTAACATAGTTATATTTTTTAATTGTTAATAGTATGCACACTCAACAGATACTGACCATTGTAGGTACAGCGATGGTAAGTACCTACCACTGAATGATCATTTCCTATCAGCACTAAGCTAGACATTTTCCTATATTCTTTGTACCTTCCATTTCTACACATACGATGGCAAGGACAATATAGCAAGAAAAAATGGTAAGATTTTTAAAAGGTCATTTGCCCTTCTATAACACAAGTTAACATTTTGTGTGAATTTTTTTCAGTATATACAAACATCTATCAAAAAGCTAAACATCTGAAATATAACATCAGGGGTAGAGAGGTTGAAGGGAGGGAAGGGGAATGGGGAAAAAATAAGAACCAAGATATATTAGATAAAGGTACAAATTTCCAAAGACGAATATCATTATACTATATGCCTAAAATGTACCAATAAAATTAATTTTAAAAAAAGAAATAAAACTCCAGGAAAATCCACCTGCTTTCCTTAGTTATTATTCTCTGCTGGCAATTTTAATAAGCCATTTCATCAACTTCCAAGCAAAGTGAAAAAGAGTGCACAATATTATAATATTATTTGAGTTGGAAAACTTGTCACTCCTCTTAACTATCCCATGAGCTCTCCAACTACAATATTCACTATTACAGATCTAAAATAGATTCTAATGTGCTCACATATGATGTCTAACACCTCAGAAATACTCAGATGGGAAATACATTCTTTGCAAGATGTTTTTTAATCACTGGCACAATTTATGGACTAAAAATGGTTTTGGCACAAAACCAGAATAGTAACATAAATTTTCTCTAAGCATTCTCCAAGGAGTTGTAGGAAGTTTTAAGAGTAACAATTTTTTCCAAATAAACTATTTTTGTTGTGTTGTTTTATTTTAACTGAAAGAATCAAAGGAGGCAGGAGATATATTAGCCATCTTACCCTACAACAGAGTCATCTGCAAACCAAAACATTTTCTCCTTGAAGCAGTGTAAAAGAAAACAACAACAAAAACTGGCAAACACAATGCAACCTTAATTCAAATGGATTTTAGTATGTTTATTTTATTTAAAAGTCTAGAATTACATTTACATGACTGATAATATGTACGAAATTTGCTTTCCCAATTCTCACATTTAAAAACGCAATGAGGACTTGGAATATAGCTCAGCGGGCAAAGCTCTGGCCTAGGATGTGGACAGGCGGTCCTGGGTTTGATCCCCAGCACCAAAAACTAAGAAACTAGTAACACAAGTTCTATTTCTTAGAGCTGATTAAATATTTGTTTCTGCCACATTTTTATAGGTTTAGGAGGTATACATATCACACTGTAGACATCCAGAAATATTTTCGGGTAAAGAGGGTAGAAAGAAGAAAACGCTGAACTGTGGAAGAAACACTCAAACTTTCTTTATGAACTTGAAGATAATACAAAGTATACAGGGACAAATTTATAACAGTATTTAGATTCAAAGCTAAACAAAATCAAAGAGAAATTCAAATGCAATAGAATTTGAAGTCTGACAAGAAGTCCACAAAAATAAAACCAGGGAAGTTTTGAAAGGCTATGAGTCAATGGTGGGACGACTTCTTTAAAACCAGTTAGGTAACCTTAGGTTATATTTTGGGAACAATAAGAGCACTACTCATATAAGGGAAAGTGTTAGTCCTGCTGTATTATACATGCTTAATCACATTAAATGCTACATGCTGAATTTTCACACCGTGAGGTCTAATCTCAAGATGATATTTAGGTGTGGGGCTTTTAAGGTGATTAGTTCATGAGGGCTCCACCTTTATGAATAAAATTAGTGCCCTTATGAGACTCTAGACAACTATCTTTTCCTGCCATGTGAGGACACAGCAGCAAAGTACCATTCATGATAAACAGACTCTCACCAAATACCAAACATACTGGTACCTTAAATGTAGGATTAATGTACCCTTCAGAATTGTGAGCCATAAATTTCTCTCGTTTACAAGTTACCAGGTTGTGGTATTTTGCTAGAGTAGCAGAATGAAAGGTAAAAACCAGTAACAAAAAGTGGGATGCTGCAACAACAAAAAGTGAAAATGTGGAAGAAACGTGGGAACTGGAAGAAGCTGGAGGTACACGCTAGACGCCTACACTACTTTGAATGTATACAGTGCTATGGATGATTCTGATGAGAGCTCGGAAGAGCACTGCTGTAGAGAAAAGCTCTATCTTTATGGTTCAAGTGGTTGTGAACAGAATGTTAGAAGAAATAGCGAAGCATAGTAGCCTCTTCCCCTTATCTACAGGAGATAGGTTCCAAGAGTTTCCAATAGAGCAATGCCTTGTGCAATCTTAGGGATAGGGCTACAGAACTGTTAGCACCACAAGTATGTGATTCCAACCTGGGAGAGCTGCAGGCAGCTGACTCCAACCCTGGACAGCTACACAGTAAGCTCTACCCAGCAAAACCAAGGAGGAGTCCCCTCCTCAAGCCTGTAATGACCCCACTTTAGCTCCAGTTATGTCCAGAAGGTAGGACATTTAATCAGAAAAGATTCAAGCCTTAAGATTTAATGTTGTTGCATATTAGACTTACTTGAGATGAGTTAGCCCCGTCTTATTTCTCCCTTTTGGGGTGGGAATGTCAATTATATGTATGTTGGAAGCATGTACCTTTGCTTGATTTCACAGGTTCACAGCTGTAGAACAACTTGCCTCAGGGTAAATTATTCCTTGAATGTCATTCATATTTTATTTCAATGACAATTAGATGAGACTCTGGACTTCAAATTTTTGAATTAATACTGGAATATAATTAATACTGGAATGCTTTGGGGGGTACTGGCTATAATGAATGTACTTTGCATGGATTTTAAGGGCCAGTTTGGCAAGCTATGGCCTGAACATTTCTGCCTATCCCACCCTTGCCATTCTTATATTGAAACATAATCTCCACAGTAATTTTAAAATGAGGGGGGTTGTTAGGTTGTAAGATCCTGAGGGCTCTACCCTCATAAATGGATTAATGGCTTTCTGTATAGGAAGCCTATGGGAGCTTGTTAGTCTCTTTGCCCTTCACCAAATGTGGACACAGCTAGAAGCCACTACGAAGCAGAGTAAGCCTTTCCCAGGCATTGAATCAGCTGACATCTTAGATTTCTCAGAACTTCTAGAACTGTGAAAAAAAATTTCTCTTTATATATTATCCAGTCTAAGATATTTTGTCAGCTATTTGGCTGGGATATATCAAGGTAATTTGTATTAGAGAAAAAGTCACAATGAGAACAGTGGAAAATCCAGAAATTATATCACACCACGAATTACTTTTAAAATAGATAGTGTTGAAATGAATGGTGCAATATAATGATAGCCCAGAATTACTCTGTTTTATACAGTGTTTTAGAAAACAGTGATCTCCACACTTGGCTGATCAAACTGTGGTATTTATATATACATATGATCTTTATCCCTGGTTTCTGGCATGTTTCTGAAACCACTAGACTCTCTGGAGTAATAAGAATGCCCTGTTTATGCCAATGAGATGACTAGTAACTCAGGGCCCCACTTCTGGATGGGGGCTGGTCAACGGAAAGACCAAGGCATGACTAAGGATTCAGGCTTTCAGCTCAATCCTGAACCTACCGGGGAGGGGAGAAGGGATGAAGTTTGAGTTGATCACCAATGGCAAAATACATAACCTATCTTTCCTATATACAAACCCTCCGTTAAAAGTCCAAAAAGACTGGGTTTGGAGAACTTCCAGAGAGCTGAGTACCTGGAGCTGCCTAGAGAGCAGCATACCCAGAGAAGGCATCTTTTCCATCTAGCTATTCATCTGTATCCTTTTTAATTATCTTTTATGATAAATGCATAAACGTTAAGTAAAGTGTTTGCCTGAGTTCTGCAAACTGCTCTAGTAAATCAATCCAACCCAAGGAGGTACTGTGGGAATCCACAATTTATAGCTGGTCAGTTAAAGGTTAGGTGGAAAGCAACTGCTATAAACTGCTGGGGCTAAACTTTCATCCTGTAGGATCCGATGCTATCTCTAGATACACAGCATCAAAACTGAAGTGAAGTGGAGGACATCCAGCCAATATTCTCTGGAAAACTGATTGCTTGGTGTGTAGTGAGTAACTGCACACATCTGATATCAGAAGTGTTTTTGTTGAGTGATGTGAGTGTAGGAAAAACATTTTGATTGTGAATTATTCCCCATTATCTTTTAAAATGTCTTGACCCTTTTGTAAAATACAAACTATAGAGACTCATTCAAGAGGGACTTTAAATTTTTAAATTATTTTTTAATTTTTAATTTTTATTACATGTTTCATTCCCTTCCCCTCCCCACTCCTTCGCCCTTTCCCTTCTTGAACCATCTTTTGGTCCCCTTCTCATTTGCAAATGATCTATCTCCCCATTTCCTGTTATCTTCTATTTTGCTTTTTATTTATATTTTGGGATTCACATGTAAGAGGAACCATGTAATATATTTAAGTTTGTGTGTCTGCTTTATTTTACTTAACATGGTTTGTAGTAAGTTTTAAAAGTCTGAGGGAGGACCCATGGGTGTAAACGGAAAACTTTAATTCTGAGCACAGTTACAACCTTGGAGACATTCAGAACATTCTGGAAATAAAATATACTTCTTTGAAAAGTAAGATAATTTCTATTATGGGCTCACAATAGGGTCCATATAAGAATACGGGCTTCTCAACAGAAGGCAGACAGTGACATGTCATTCACACTGAACAGGGGACATATAAACATATACTTGTATTAGTCACTTTTTCATCGCTGAGACAAAATATCTAACACCTACAACTTGATAGCAAAGGTTATTTGGTTCAGTTTCAGAGAGTTCACTCCTTGCTGGCTGACTCCTAAGCAGAAACAGCATAGCAGAGGGCATGAGAGAGGAAAGCTGCTCAACTCCTGGCGGCCAAGAAGCAAAAGAGAAGGAAGAGCCAGAGAGACAGGCTAATCCAGAGATGAGTGTAAGCACACCATGATCCAATCACATTCGAAATCCTGACCTCTGAGTACAGGAGACTTTTAGGGGACAGTTTAGATCTAAACCATAATAGTACTCACTATAAATGATCAGACGCAAGAACACCATTAAACAATTTTAGTTACATACTGCAAACGGTGTTTCTCCCTGCAAACAGTACAACCATCAAGTTGTGATTCTCATGATGCTCCAGTCACTCCAGATTGCAAACATTTGTTTTCTGTAATAAATGCTATAAAATGAAATGTAAGTTTCAAATCTAGCTAGAGTTTGGAGTATCTAAATAGATTAATAAATAATAAACATAGCCTTAAAAGAAAAGATTAGAATAACTCTTTGACTACTATGATAATCAAATTAAAGAAAAATATAGGAGATCTCAAGCTAGACAGAGTTCTTATTTTTCAGGACATGGTAAATTATTTACATACAAAATATTTAAATTAGTTCATAAAGATATAACAGCAATGATTCCATTTTTTAAATGTGAAAATTAAACAATTCTACATGTAACAAATACAGTCTTTCATGCTAAATAAGTTTATATTACCCAAAATCACAACTGCTATTCAGGAGCTAAGAGAAACAAGCAAAACAGTGTGGAACATCAAAGGGGCAGAACTTTGAACAGTCTAGAGTTACATGCTCATATGACTTTTACTCCTTGTTTGATAAAGTTTGAGATTCACAAACTGGCACAGGTAATCAGATGTTCTGTTTTAAAACAGGAAATCATTAGAGACTGAGTAGTTTCATTAGTAATTAAAAAAAAAAAAACTGGGACAAGGATTTAGCTCAGTGGTGCTGCAGCCTGCCTCACAAGCACAAGGTCCTGAGTTTGATTGATCCCTGGTGTACACATATATATATATA
>NW_022900944.1:4079166-4085143 GCF_012274545.1 Fukomys damarensis | reverse complement strand
ACACACACATATATATATATGTATATACACACATTTATCTGATGGCCAAGTGACACAGACATGTAGGAGGAGACAGATCTCTAAAATACATTTACATATGACCTGGACAGTATCACTGCTGTTTTTGGCCTATTATGAACAAAAATGTCTTCATCCTATATGATGAAAGACTACAGTGGATTGCTAAACATTACTGTTTTAAATACACATATATATATATGTATATACACACATTTATCTGATGGCCAAGTGACACAGACATGTAGGAGGAGACAGATCTCTAAAATACATTTACATATGACCTGGACAGTATCACTGCTGTTTTTGGCCTATTATGAACAAAAATGTCTTCATCCTATATGATGAAAGACTACAGTGGATTGCTAAACATTACTGTTTTAAATAAAGTCAATTAAAAATATCCAAATTGTTCAATTAAAAATTCTACTGGCTATCTAGAAGGAAGAGGCAGGTGGACCATGAGTTTAAGCCCAGCCCAGTCAATTTACTAACTTAGAAAGACCCTGTCTCAATATTAAAGAAAAGACAAGAAAAAAAAAAAGGGCTGAAGATATAGCATAACTCAGGGTTAAGGCCTTGAGCTCAATCCCTAGCATAAAAAAAAAAAAAAAATTGTATTAATTTCAGATAGGTTAAAGAATTATCTTGTAATAATTTAAATGCTCAATTAACATTTCAAAAAGAAGTTATTTTCAAAACTAAGTACACCTTTACTAAACATTTCTGACCTGAACTTGCTCAGGAGTTTAGCCAAAAAGCTAAGGGAGGGAGCATTTTACACTATATGTCTTGCCACCCATATCTTTCTATGCATGCTTTGTGACTAGCAGCTCCAGGAGAGCATAGGAAATGATTTAAATGCCCAATATCTCCTAATTTCTTTAAAATTGAAAACAAAAAAAATTATTAAAAATATTGATTTAAAATATCAAAACTTACAAAATGACAAATTAAAAAGAAAGAAACCTTATCACACACCCAACCCTGCAAAATAAATAGCAAGTACCTGCACCAGAAGCAAAAACCACTTCATATATCAACACATGACTTGGTATGGTCTTGATGTTAACAATGGGCAGGGAGGGGGGACACCAGTTAGACATTTTACATGTATTAACTCATTTAACCTCAGAAAAACTATGATGTAGGCACTATTATTCCCGATTTATAATTGTGGAAACAACAGAGAGAAAGTTTAAATTACTAATCTAAGGTTATAAAGCTAAAAGGTCCCAGGGTAGAGCTAGAACCCAAGCACTGTGATTACAAAGCACATCTCAAGGCCACCACACTGGATGGCTCCTATCCCCCCATCGTCTACCACTCTGCCTCTTGAGATAATACATTTCACACTCCAGACAAATGCACACTTTACTGATAAGCAGTTTATTACCTAAATCCTGTCAATCTGCTCCTTCTTAAAGAAGTATGCTGGATAAAGCAGGAGGGAAATCTTTGCTCCTTAAAGTTTAACTCTGACTTACTATGTTTATGAACTCTAAGCATCATCTAACTTCTAACAGGAACAAAGATATTTCCAAACGACATATAAAGTTCAAAAACGATTTCTAACTAAACATTTCTAACTATGCAAAGATAGTCAGAAAAGATGGAGTGGGGGTATTTAAAGAAGTGAAGAAAGACAGAAAAGGGGGAAGAAGAGTCCACAAAGTCTCCTTCCTTCATTTTACATCTCTGCAGTTCTCCTGAATCTTACTCCATAATCCCACAGAGAGGCTGGAGTAGGGGGTAGACCCCCTGCCAATGTCTGCCTTCCAAGACAGGGTATGACTCATTTCCTACCAATATTTTATTCTTGTGGGCAGATCTTCCCAGTACGCCCTCCTGAATGATGATGGAAGCCTGAGGTGGGCTGGGTGAGGCGCAGTGAGGCACTCCATTATCACTGACTGATGAAATTGACAGGGAGCCCAGCTTCTCTACAGATCTGTGAAGAAACAGGCTTTCACAGTCCAGATCTGTTTCAGACCAATATTTTAGAAAAAAATAACAAAAAGAAACTGTTAAAAAACATTAATTTTTTAAAAATGTAAAATACAAGTCCTAAATTTTTATTAGATTCAACATACACAAAATTACTGTCATATTACTGTGAAGTTTGCTATAAAAGGAAAAAAATTCATAACTCTCAATTTCTGAATTTAGGTTATCACAATCTGACAACTCCATGAAGAGCATTACCAGATCTGAACATCAAAGATGATCTCTCATGCCCCAACTATCAACAAATTTGAAAGAATCAAAAATTAGGAATTTAGAAAGTGTTAACAGGAAATACCCAGAAAGCACAGATAAGACTATGAGCAACTTTTAAAATGTCTTCTCTATACTTTGTCTAAAAATTACAAGTAAATAAAACTGCTAAAAGTAAAACCTTAGAAAATAAATCTTAGTTTAGTTTCTAGCTTATTTTCCCAAACAACTTTTCCATTCCTTTCAACTGTGTAGTTCCTCCCCTCTTCACTCAACTTTCAATTTCTTGGTGTAAAAAAGAATGGCTTATGGGGCTGGGGATTTAGCTCAGTGGTTCCAGCGGCTGCTTCACAAGCGCAAGGACCTGAGTTTGATCCCCAGTACCAAAAAAAAAAAGAATGGTTTAGTTAATATTTCCTGAGGCTGGATACTGTAAATACTATACCTTAGTTCTGGAAAATCTATTAAAATGTTAATAGTGTACACTTTTGTCCCTTTGGCTGAAAATTAATCAAAGAATTCACGGATATTAATAAAGTTCACAGCTTTTCAGTCATCTCACAAGGTTTCAGATGTTCTGAAAAGAGCTGCTTTTGCCCAGAAGCACAGTACTTTATCCAGGAAAAAAATTATACTTTGAGTGATTAAGATACAAACTGACCACTTCCAAGTAATACTACTTCTAGGTTTTTTACCATGTACAAATGTACAAACTTCTTATATTAAGAGTTCTTACTACAAAAAGATTCATAGTTCCTAACACACATGAAAAATACCTAAACATTATTATTTATCACCCCTCCAGAGAGCTACAACTTTAGCATGTTGCCTAAGTTTGAGGAAATAGGCACTATGAAATGTTACTGGCCCCAGCTCAGCAGTAAAGTGCCTGCCTGGTAAACCCAAGGCCCTGAGTTCCATTCCCAGGACCAAAAAAAAGGAAAAGAAGATGAAACATTATTGGCAGATAATTTGGCAATAAACCATATATTAAAATTACACATTATTTTAAAAAGAAGAGAGACTTTTATTATTCCAAGGATTCAAAAGCCCTGGAATCAAGCATTCTGGGAAGGAATTTTAGAGGTGCCCTGTGGCTATACCCATTTGACTGTGGATCCCCCCCCACCTCTGCTCCTGGGTTCAGCCTCCACCTGTGGCAGGTTTACAGTCCTGGAGCCAGGTCACCTGATCTTCTCCCCTGAGAACCTGGAATAGAAACTATCAATAAGGTACAGAAAAACTGCAGCGGAATCCCAGAAGGAATGATTCCAACAGCCGCCATCTTTCCATCAGTATTTACCATCTTTGTAACTTCTGGAATGAGGCTTATAACGGCTTTGAAAAACACATCAGCTGCTCATTGTCCAACACTCTGAGTTCTTGTTCTCTAAAATAAAAGAATGAATTCTAGGAACAATGGAGGTTAAGAGGATGAATTTATTAAGAGAACGATAACTTCTGTCTAAGAGAGACAGAAGGGGGTGTCTAGAAAGTGGGTTGCCCCATAATTTTAAATATATGCTCTCCAATGTGACAATTGTACCTCTGGGAATTTATACGTCTACTTTCATTACAGATGAAATCGTTTACAGTTCTGCTGATGTAACATATGCGTTCTGAAAAATCACTCTATTGTGCAAAAATGTATAATTTTTTTTTTTTAAATCACAGGATTAGAGTCACAACACTGAAGCGTCACCTTTAGAAAAGACTGGAAGTTTGCTTATGAAAATGGGTTGCATTTAGGGAGTTACTCTAACATGACAGTAGAGTTACCTAAAATCAGATGGAAAACTACATCAGATGTAAATGGAGGTGGCATGTAACACATTTGGTGAACTGACTTTATATTTAAGGTATGTGTTTTGTGTATTCCTCTATGGTTCAGTTCAGCTGGGAAGTTTTTCACATTTATCTAGTGATTCTTTCACACTAAATCATAGACAAGCAAATGCAAAATTCACATTATGCTCAAATTGTTTCTAATATGTCAATCATTTAGGAAAAATATTATGTTTTCAAAGTAAACATGACTAAACTTCACTGTTGTCACATTATCTGTAATAGGTGGTTATATATGTATGTAACATTTGAACAGTAAAATAATGAGGAAACTATTAAATAATGATACAGGAGACCTATTGTTAAATTTTTAAAAAGCAAGACAGAATGTGTACAATATGCCATTTATATAACGGCAGGGAGAAATAAATTCACTCTGCCTCTATATGCACACATTTTTTCCCTAAACAGATTCTCAAAATATCGTTTAGCTAGAGTTACTAATTTGGAGACTGAGTGTATAGGAGACAGAGATAAGAGGCTGCTTATTTTGAGTTGACCAGATAGGACAAAGGTAGCAGATAGATGATTTACTATGTGCTGGTTACAGTTTCTTTAATTAAGACTTTATAAACATACTACTTATTCAATAAATATATACAATTTAAGCTTATATCCAACTAAAGGGGAGAGAAGTTATGAATAATTATTTTCACCTCCATTTTATGTTTTTCTACTTCCTATAATTGAATAAAGATCTGTGGTAACTGCAATAAAAGATAACATACATATCTCTTTACTATAAGAAATGTCTATTTTTAGAGATGAAGCTTTCTTCCGGAAATGCCTTTTAACATAAAGTATATATGTTAACCATGTGATCTAGTCTTATCTCAAGTTATTTTTAAGGTGTTCAGGTTCTCATTCATTGGAGCAGAATTTTACCAAAGGTAAACTCAGTGTGAGGGGAGGAGTGAGGGACAGGAATACACCTTTCTGGGCCACACACCCCCACCAGCCTCTTCTGGCCGGGCAAGAGCAAGTCAGCCACAGCATCCCCATAACCCAATCTTCTTCCAAAAGCTCCACCTATGAATATATGAAGCTCTTGGGAAGATATCTAGCTATAAACCCTAAGAATAGTGTTCAAGGAAACAGAACAAGAAAAATGTAGCTTCTGCCTTCATACAGCATAGAAAGAAGACTAACAATATTTACAATTCTAATATGAGTGTGCTCTTTTGTAATGTAAAGTATTTTGAGAATAATATAATCTAGGATTCAACTAGAAAGTCCAAGTGTCAGGCAAAAATAGAATTTCAAAAAGAAGATCTGTCTCTTTGAAAGTCCTCAGTGGAGAAACATTACAACAGAAAAAAATTTTTTAATCAATTAAATATATGAAATCATGTAAGTATCTCTTATTAATTTTTTCATATTTTAGCTGTGAGTAGGAGACTTCGAAAAATCATCCCTGGAGGAACTCACCTTTTAAATTTAGCTATCAAATTTGAGTAAAGAATAAATACTATCATTGTAATGTCTTCACCACAGATATAATCCACTTAAGCCTGCTTTCTAAATCACACACTCATCCTCATTTGGATTACTGAATGAATACCTAGGTTTCACTAAATAACTCTCTCTGTTCTACAGAAAGGATTTTCCAATAATAAATGTAACAACATACTTTTGCCTCTCCAGCCATGAAGCAAGTTAAAACCCCCATAAGCAGGTACTTCTGACTCAAGCAGGTACTTGAGTCAGAAGTTTTAAAGAGAAAAATGCCAATAGTTAACAATAGCCCCAAATCTTCTGATTTTAACTGCAAGATAGCTAACTAGACACACATTCTTCTCTGTTGCAGTAACATACATATACAGTTAATACAAAACAGATTTCTATTGCATATGAACCTGTTTCAGGATCTCTATAATAATTTTTTTTTTTTTTTTTT
>NW_022900944.1:4053937-4078849 GCF_012274545.1 Fukomys damarensis | reverse complement strand
TTTTGGGATTTTTTAAATATTTTTTTTTTTTTTTTTTTTTTTTTTTTTGAGACAGAGTCTCACTATGTAGTTGAGACTGACCTGGAACTCACTATGTGGCCCAGACTGGTCTTGAACTCAACAGAGATCCTCCTGCCTCAGCCTCTTGAATGCTGGGATTACAGGCATGCACCACCACACCCAGCATAATAAATCTTTTTTAATTATAAATAAACAGGACAAGCTACACTCAAAACAGGCTTTGAGCTTGAACTTCAGAACAATTCACTAAGATGTTTTTCCCCATTTATCCAGTAGCAATATCAGATACCCCAAAACTATATCTTAAATATGCATAGTCTGTTTGCCTTTCCAAATGAATCTTATATTATAAAATTTATAGCCATATTTCTATAATGCTTTACACAATTCAATGGGTGTTAAGTCATTCCTCTACTTTTTTATCTCTAATAAGATACTGATATAGATGTCTGAATTTTTATTTTCACTTTTTAAAATGAAAGGTATTCATGATAAGTAGGATAAAAAAAATCAATGACCTTCTGAACTTTAAAATACTGAGCAAAAGACTGTATTGACTTAATATATTTTTGTTAATGCATCCCCTTATAATACTAAGCAACATCACTAGGTACACAAAAACATCAAGAAAACATGTTATTTCAACTAAATCCACTTAAATGCCTTTATTTGAGTTAAATAATCTGAGAAAGGTAATCATGAAGTTGCCTTCAAAAAAAAAAGAAACTTGCACCGAAGAATAATTTTAAGCAAGGTTTAAATCTCAACTGACTCATTTGGTATGAGTTTGATACTGTCATCATCTACTTACTGTAAATCTGAAATCAGAAGAATTCAAGCTTTAGTGCCTTTTTATTTACTGCCATCAAAAAATATTTACAGTACTGGGGGTCCGGGGATTTCACTCAGTGGTTCCAGCACCTGGCTCAGAAGTACAAGGGCCTGAGTTGAATCCCCAGTACCAAAAAAAAATTTTTTTACAGAACTACTATATGATTGAAATGGTTTTTCGTAAATCTGATTTTTCTAAAACTTAATTTGTAGGCTTTTTATGATCTCATTTTTTCTAATTAAGTTAAATGGACTCTGAAATTGGCAGTGAGCTATCTGTCAAGAGGGTTTCTGCTTCTTTGTGTCAAATGCAGGCACACACCCGATAAGCTATGAACACAGTCATCTTCTGGACATCAGTCTCCTGGGCAAAATACCTTCAAAATAATTCACCTTGCTTCACTAAAGCACTTCTGAAGCAGCAAGAATGAAGCATTTTCCCAATCTCCACTTGGGAAAAAAAGCTTGTAGTGATCCTCTCATACGTTCATCAGTTTAATAAAGACTTCCACAAGACTTCAAGTCCTGGCAACATAATAGTCATTTTCATTTTTACACTCAAAACAATACATTCATTTAACTGCAGTTTGACTTCAAGAGCCTCTGACATGTCAGAACTTCATACAGACAACTGCTTAGATGGAAAGTGTGTCTTTTTATTACTTGGTGAACAAACTGGTAAGCTTAGGGTGGACGGACAACTAAATGCTAAATTTCTCTCTTTTTAAATAAGTAAGCTCCATTTTAATTTTTGTCATGCCACCTAACTGGAAATGTTAAGATCAACTTATGACTCAACCATAATTGCACTATACTTTCAGAATACTACTACTTACTAAGAAGTCTTTCAAAAAATTTTACACAATAAGTAAGACCATGCTTTTACTGTTGTGTCACTTCAGATTATAAAATGCTGAAACAAAAATTTTACTATGTATGCTGATTTCATTCATATTCTAAAATACAAGCCAAGCCTTTAATATAATCCCAGAAGATAAAAGCATATTAATAAGCCTTTCAAGTTGAAAATAGTATTAATATGAATATATTAATATATAATGACTATAGATATACTATAGAATATAATATTGACAGGAAACCTAATTTGATCCAAGCATAATTTAACTAGCAAGTACTGAGAAGAACCACTGTTGTGTGCCTGGCATGATGGAAATTCTGGAATTCAATGGAGAATATATAAAATGTATCACATACTCAGGAGAAACTTGTACTCTGGGGTTGAAACTAAGATTTCATTAAGAAGGGCCACAGTGGCTTGAGACTTAAAAGATATGTAAGAAAGTTAAAGTATACATATGCAGAAAAGCCCAAAGTTACAGCTCTCAAGGCTGTAACAATACATGAACATATACTAGACGAAAAAAAACTACACCAGCCAGAAGACATGAAAGCACATAGAAAATAGTCAAGAGCCAAGAAAAGTACATACCAAGACTGAGATATAGAATGAGAAGGCAGATTACAAAATTTTACAATAAATGCATGCTTCTAAACATTTTTCTACCCATCTCAAATGATCCCACTATTAATAGTACAATCTTTCCTGAGGGCAATGTGGCAAATTATAACAAAAGCTTAAAAATATATAAAATTTGGCTCCATACATTATTCCTCTAGGTATTACCCTAAAGAAACGAACAAGAATGGTTTCTTGACCCTTTGGCTAAGATCAAGTGTAAAAATGAACGAGAGTAAAGGCTATCTAGAGCATCAACTTTTATAACTGAAAATAGTCATCGCTGTGGTACAGAGTAGGCAAGTTCAACCCAAAGACTGCACACAGCCCTTGGAAGCTAGAAATACAGCCTCCCAAGGTTATGAACTTTTAACATAATGTCATTTTCAGGAATATTTTCATGACTCAATTTCACTGCACTTGAGTGCAGACTGCATGGGTGACAGCAGAATGCTATGTATGGCAGGCACAGTGCAGCACTAACCCTGCCTCCTGCACCTGCCAGATAGTCAACTAGAAAAGCTCCTGTAGCACATGTTACATGCATTTACTATATGACTTGGGAGGCAAAATACAGCAATTATCAGTAACAGTGTCTTAGTTACTTTTCTCATTGCTGAGACAAAATACCTGACGCCCAAAGTTAAAGCTCAGTTTGTAGAGGTTTCAGTCCCTAATCAGCTGGCTCCAGGCAGGGTGGCACAGCAGACAAGCAGAACACAGGAGAAACAGTTCATGGTGGGTGAAAGGTAGCAACGCAAGCAAAAGACAAGACAGCCTTCTTCCTGTACCTTATATTGTTTCCAGGCTACCAGGATTAGGTGGTACCAAGCCAATCAGTGGACTAATTTAGTAATCATACACCCATAATCCTAGCACCCTTGACCATGAATCAATCACACACTCTAGATTCAGCCACTTCTGAAAAAGTCCCACCTATGACCGCATGAGGCTTTGGGGGGACATCTAAACACAAACCATTACAAGCAGTGTTCAACCTATTTACACATGTGTACCTATAAAGATGGCCATTTATTGCTATCAAGCAGACATGCAGGTTGTCTTAGTTATTAAATTTGGGTAATCACTTTCTTCAAGCCAAACACTAATGTATGAGTTTCACAAAATTAAGGTCAAATAGCCCACTAAATTTATGTGTATGCTGTCCTCTTTTAAACTTTAAAAATAATAAAAAAAGTTTTGCTACTTATGTGCATTAACTGTATTATATCTTTCATACGTAGCCCAAGACAATTCCCTTTCACTTAGGGTAGCTCACATAGCCGTAAGGTTGGACACCCATGGTATAATTTTTAAAATTACACAACATTCAATAATTAAACATTACTCAGGGAATAAAAGGGTTATGGAGCCAAGCACAGAGGCGCATTCCTGTGATCCCAGCACTTGAGTGGCTGAGGCAGGCGGATCTCTGCAAATTCGAGGCCAAGCTAAGCTATATAGTAACTTCAAGCCCTGCCTGAACTACGTAATAAGATCCTGTCTCAAAAACACCAGGGGGAAAAAAATTTAAATAAAATGGGTACGGCATTAGATGTTTTTCTATGCCAGTAAGTATAAGATCTATGTATTTAAAATTTTAGTACATTCAACTATTAAGTAAAAAGCACAGAACTCATATTACTAAAGAAAATTTACAAATGACAAATAAATGAAATGATGTTTAACATTATTAATCACTAGGTAAACATAAAGTTACAATCTAGGTGTGATAGCACACCCCTATATAGTTCCAGTTACTCAGAGAGATTACACAGGAGAATCACATGAGCGCAAGTCTGGGGCCAGCCTGACCACATCTCATAATAAAATAAAAAATAACATTTCAAATGTCTCACTACAAAAAATAAGCAAGGTGGTAGAATGTTAATTAGACTGAATTAATCATTCCATGCTTTTAAATGTATCAAAACAGCACACTGTATCCCACAAGTTACAATTGTAATTTATTAATTCAAGGTAATACTGATAAATACAAATGAGGACATTTTTAAGACAGGTTAAAGATCTCTCTCTTGTTATAAAACTGATATTGCTTCCATTCTCTGATTCTGGCATACATAAGAACCTTCAATTTTAATCACAAAAAGATGATAAACTAACATTCATCTTACTGATGCTATAAAAAAAATTAAAGCACAGCTAACACTTCTCAGTTGTAAAGATTTTATCTTAGTTGTTAATGAAAATGTCCAAACAACGAAGGAACTGCAATCTATAAGGTGTGCTTTATTCAGCAAGTTAACCAGGCCCTGAAGATACTCTCCAAAGAGATTAGTCAGTAGCCACTTGTTTTTAGCCCAAAATGAAAAGCAAGCTGTTCCAAGATTTAAATACAAAATGGAAATAGTAAAAGGTTCTGTAATATGATGCAAACTCTAAAATATCTCATGAGGCTAATCCATTGTCACAGGTAAGAAGTTCTCCAAGGGAATTACTTAGTCAAACACCTGAATACTTCAGGAACTTGGAAGGGTGTTAAGTTCCTTGTCTCAAGTATAAATATTCCATTGACGCAAAATGAAGCCCTTCCAGTCAGAATCAACAGCTCTGTTCTGAATATGGTGATCATATTCAGATCGAATCAGCATCAGGGTCTCTGATAATGAACAAGCAAGGTGGACAGTAGCATATAAAACCTCCCACCAGGTTGATTTATGACAGAGGTGGGACATAACGAGCTTCTGACAGTTATGCAAAAAAACTATGGAATACATTCATGTTAGAATATAAAACTTACATGCATATAATAGTATAAAAAGAACCAGTCATAAGGTATAAAAAAACTGAATGGAAAATATTTTTCCTGAACTAAAGGGTTTTAATATTTAAAATGCAATCTAAAATTAGAATACTATTTTACACAGAATTATGTATACAGAAAAAAATTAAGAAGTAGAGTTTACTGTATCTTAGGTACTGTTGACAAAAATATTTAGGTCACTAAAATTTGTATTAGTTTTAACTGAAATTTGCATGTAAGTTATAATATTCATTAGTAAGATTAACATACTTCATATTTAATTGGGTTTTTTTGGTGGGGGAGGTGGTACCAGGCTTCTAACTCAGGTCCTTGCGCTTGCAAGGCAGGCGGCAGCACCACTGAGCTAAATCCCCAGCCCTATTTAATTGTTTTATTTATAACCACATACAGCTATACACTGGGAGGAAACAGCATTTTTAAACTACAGATACAAATACTTATAATATCGATACAAATTTTGATGCATATATTATGTTCATCAATATTATAAATGCTTACATGTACTGGTTTATAAATATACCCATGATTTTTTTTTTTTAAAGTTGCAGAGCAACATTATATTTGTAGGGAATACTGATGCACATTAGGGCATAGAAATGAAAAGTAAAATACTGGTAAGTTTACATCTATAAGGAGGGAAGCTGAAAGAGGCTGAGAAAATTTTACTTCACACTTTAAATAGTTCTATATCTTATACTGTGGACATGCATACATACACATTTTAAGAGATATGACAAGATACTACTCAATAGTCTAGCTATTGTGTAGCTAATAAGTAAGGGTCACACTAAGAGTCAAGATCTAAAATGCCTTCATCATTTACATGCTCCCTGGTATTCATATGGTAAATCTGTGACCCAATTGTTTATCACAGATATGCAGAAACCTTCACAGGAACTGCAGGACGTGTAACCTCAGACGATCAGACATTTCTTGGGCCAGACAAGGGACAAACCATCCAAGACTGATGTAGGTCTGGTTTACAGTTGCTAGGATAGGTACCACTCTATTCCCCTTTGACTAAAGACAGCCCAAATGCCCAAGAGGGAAGGACTGCAAATCTTCTAAGGCTACTATTATTTCATCAATAGAAGAAAACATACTTTTATGGCCATAATAAAAAGGGTATCTTCTGAAATGCTTGAGTCTTATGTGACAAAGTGACTCTTCATGCAAAAACTTTCCATAAAAGGAGATGAGCTGTGCTATGTACTTCACTCCCTTCACAATCTTTTACTTCCCCCTTACTCATGGAAAAGAAATTGCCCCTAAGGCAGATCCTTTTATAGCACATGCTTTAGTAAAGAGTAAAGTATTTTATGACGAATAAAATAGCCCAATAAACAAAGAGGGTGGTAAGGAAAAATGTAAACCACATACTTAATAAGAACCCTCAAAAACTCACCAGCTAGATCATGATTATATGATATTTGCTTATGTATTTTATTTGCAAGCCAAAGTTTTACATAAAAAACAAAGATGTTTGTTTTATAGCTACTCAGGGCATGCATTCAAAGCAGACATGGTGTACATGTGACACTACTATCAAAAACTAAATCAGTTTCAAAACTAACTCAAGTAGAATCAAGTTACTGTAAAAATGATATAATTTTCTAACTTTAAAAAACTGCATTTCTGTTTTATAAATGACTAAAAATTCCTATACATGGAAAAAGAAGACTTTTTCCAATGAAAGGAAGCTAATTAGAAATTCCTAATGTGAACCTGGCAAGTCAAACATCATTAAAGGAAAAGCTATTTCCTAATCATTTGTAAAAAACCAGATTGTTTCCATTCAAAAAATAGTACCAGCTACTCCACTAAAAAGTACTTTCCTCATATATAAGCACTCAATAATCTAAAAATTAATTTCACATATAGAACCACCACTCAGCAAGACAGGATGCACCAAAATCAACACCAAAAAGGTCACACTCACCAAAAGGAACATGTTGATTCAGCACTGCGATGTAAACACATGACTTAAGAAACCTGGGCTGGAGGGTAAAGAGCTAGAGCCTCAAAAACAGTATTTCTCAAACTGTCCATAAATCACCTATACTGTTTGTCAGATATACAGATTCCCATTTCCTACCTCGATAATGTTAATTTCGTAAATCCTGAGTGAGGCACAGATATCTGTATTTTTATTAAGCATTCTAGGTAATCTTAATACAGGTAAGCCAAGCTCCTGAGACTCCCCCCACACCCTCTCAAATTTCTTAAGAAACAGATTGCTGCTGGGTATGGTGGTACACGCCCTGTAGTCTCAGCACTCAGGAGACTGAGGCAGGAGACTGCTGCGAGCTTGAGGCCAGCCTGGGCTACACAGTGACTTCAAGGCCAGCCTGAACTACATAGCAAGACCTTGTCTCAAAAACAAACAAACAAACAAACAGACTGTTACAGTTTATATCCAGATGTCCCCCAAAGCCACCTGCACTCAGAGCCTGGTGCTTCTGGAAGGTAACTGGATTAAGGAGGCTACAATAGCTTGGCATTAGGAGGTGGCAGCAGGTGGAAGAGGAAGGTCCCTGGAGAAGAGACCCAAAAGGGTGTATTTTCCTCCCTGGCCTCCCCTGTCACTTTCTACTACCTGGCTGCCATGATGTAACAGCTTGTCTCTGCCAGACCCTTCCACCATGACTTCCTGCCTTACATCCAGGCAATGATAGACTCAAACCTTGAGACACAATGAACCTTTCCTCTTTAAGTTGTGTTGGTTACTGTGTCTCTGCAACGAGAAATGGATGAAGACACAGGACCAACCACAAGCACTCACAGAAAAGTCTGAATATTCCCATCACAAAACTCCATGTTATTCTACAAAGAAACTCCTGGATATCTAAAGCATGTTACAAAAAATACAATGGAGTCTTTACTCCAAATGAATATTTTAAAGGAAGCAAAGGCAGGCTAACATCTGAAAGGACAAAAGAGTGATGGGTGGGCGGGGCATACATGCATTATGCCATCCATCTCAGTACCTGTCATTTTGTAGGAAATGGCCACACTGCAAGAGGCATGCAAGCTGCAAACAATACAGACAAACCAAATGTCAAGACCACATCTGGATCCAAGGTTTTCTTCAATTTATAGTTTAGGAGAATAGTGGTCTTGAATCACTTAATTCTTGGTTATACATGATTTTCAAATTACATTGTAATTTTGTTTCTTATAATTTGGATGGAAGGGTGAGGACTGAATCCAGAGCATCTGTACTGAGCTTACATACCAAGCCCTTTTTATTTTTTATTTCGAGGCAAGGTCTCACTAAATTGACCAGCTGACTGCCTCCACCTTCAGAGTGGCTGGGATTCCAGGCCTGTATCACCACATCCAGCCTTCCTTTGTTTTTAAAGTTTGTATCACCAATGAATAACTGTGACCTATTCGGGGAAATAAAATAGATCTTCATCATTTTGTATGCCCAATCTCCATGAAATGTCACTGAATGGTTAAAATGTATAATTCCTCAATTTTTGTTCTTTTTGAAAATTTTATTTTTACTAGTACGTATTTGCAATATATAATGTTTACAATCTTTGTGTGGAGTTGATACATGTATTATGTATAATACATCTTATTTTTTATTCATTCCCTTTCCTTCTCTTCCCATCCCCCTCCATCTCTTGATCCTCTTCCCACCAGAGATAGTTATCTTCTTCCTGCTATCTTTTATTTTGCTCTTTATTTATAATTTGGGTTTCACATATAATAGAAACCATGCAATATTTAACCTGGTGTATCTGATTTATAGAAAAGAGGACATCACAAAAACTAAACTGTGTTAGAAAATATGAGAATGGGCTGGGGATGTAGCTCAGTGGTACTGTGCCTTCCTGACAATCACAAGGTACTGAGTTCAATTCTTAGTACCGAAAAAAAAAAAAGAAGAAAATATAAGAATATATTTCAATCATTAGGACTCCATGAAAACTTTTTTAAAGGTAATGAATTTTTATTCAAATACTACAGTTATATTACTAAGATTAACAAAGTGACATTAATATAAACTCAAATTACTTTATAAACTTTAAAATTCTTCATTTACTCAACTCGCAAGAAAGTTCTGTATCAAATTATCCCAAAATATGATGACGGTGACTGAAACAGTGATTTGAAATAAACTGCCTAAACTTGTATAATTTAGCTAGGAAACAGCACTAATCCCAGAACCTCTCACTTCGTATCAGTGCCCTCTCCTTATGGTAGGTATCTGTATGGCTTCCAGAATCTCTCTGCACTAGCTACCTGTCTGTGCATAAGTCACACAATTTCTCTGGGCATCCACCAGCTTCCTACTTTGTAAAATGAAGACAATTACTCCTTTTAGAATAATATGAGGGCTTTTACAAGCTATTTGTGTTTATTCTGACAGATAAATGATAATCCATATATATCATAGCTAAATACAGTAATCTATACTAAATTAACAAATTATATTTCCCTCCACATTTCATATTTTTCAAACAAATTAATTGTAATGCCTGCCTCACAAATTAAAAAGCAGGCTTTTGAAAAACATTGCTGTTAGCCAGGCGTGGTGGCTCACACCTCTAATCCCAACACTCAGGAGGCAGAAGCAGGAGAATTTGCCACGAGTTCCAGGCCAGCCTGAGCTACATAATGAGTTCAGGGCCAGCCTGAACTACAAAGTGAGACCTTCTCAAAAAACCAAAAAAACAAATAAAAAAACAAAAGCATCACTGTTTTAAATTTTATTTTCAAATTTAACTTTCCCTAAAATCTAAAAAAAATTTAAACAGATATTACAACAGATATTTCAGCCATCACTTACTTCATTCATCAATAATAATTTCAGTAACAACCCAGAAGCAGGGTCCTGTTTTTATTTCCATCTCTGTAAAATAACACATCACACAAAATGGAATCTGAACCTAAAAGACAAAGATGCTGAGCTAGCTTGACCACAACCTCCGACTGGTAACACATCACCCTGGCAGTCAGTATGTGAGTAAAACTATACATTGCACAGAGTGTACCTTGTTTCTGGACACACGCAGATGTGTCTAAGGTTTCAAACTGGTCCCTCCTCAGCTAAATGATTACATTTCAACACAGGAGGTGAGTAGAGGGAATAAAGAGGAAAAGCATTACTATTAAAACAATATTTCCGAACAAGTGGTATTCAGGATAATTTTAGACTGTGTACAGAGTTTTAGCTTTATAGTTACAAGTTTAAGATAAACACATCAAATCCATGAGTCTGCAAAGGCAAATGATTACGATTATATAAATATATAAATTTTTGTTTTAAAAACAGGGCAATAATCATGAAAGTAGCAAGCAAAGAACAAATCTGGGATATGGCAATAATCATGAGCATAGTAAACAAATGACAAATCGTGAAACATTAATGTTGAGCAATCTCTGTTTTTCTATAATAAAGTTATCCCTCAAAAGTGGTTTATGTAATATATGACTAGGTTCTTCAATGCAAAATCATAAGGAATAATTATGGAAGAGGAATTCACATATTAAAATGGATTATAAATCAATCCCAAACTATGGGTCATATGTGAATACTGATTCAAACAGTTCAAACAGTATTTATACCACACACACACCGGAGTAAAGACTTATAATTTACAGTCAGGAAAGGGAGAACACTGATACTGAGAAAATACTGTTAATTTTTTCAGGTGTGATAATGGTGTTGTGATTATGTTTTTTAGAGTTCTTACTTTTTTGAGATACATATAAAAATATTTGGATAAAATATAAATGAAATAAAACTGAGGCAGATAGAATTTGCCTCAAAAGAGTGTGGAAGTGTAGGAATCAATAAGACAAAAGAAAAAATAAAACTGACCATGTACTATTAAGCACCAGAGATGGTTATAATGACAACACTAAAAATAGAATTTTACTTTCTTTTTTTGTAACAGGGATCGAACTCAGGACCTTGCACTTACAAGGCAAGTACAGTGCCACAGACCTAAATTCCCAGCCAGAGAATTATTTTTAATTTTTTATTTATTTGGTACCAGGGATCGAACTCTGGCCCTTGTGGCAGAACCACTGAGCCAAATCCCCAGCCCCAAGAATTATTTTTATATATGCAGCAAGTTTCCACTTTAAAAAGAGAACTCAAAATTTTGGACATAAAAGGATTAAGAACAAATATCTTACTTTGAAATTAAACATGAAATACTAGATTTTCTGATAATTTATTTTTAAACACATCCTCTCTCCTCAAAAATTAAACGTTTTAAAAATGCTAAATTAACCTCTCAGTCACTATATTGATTCTGTTATAATAACATACTATGTTTTAGAAGGAAATAAAATTAAAAGTGACACCCTCTCTGTTTAGGTATTTTCAAAGCTCCCAAGATGCACAAACAAATCAATAAATTCATTAAGAAAAAATATATGGATTTAATAAATAACAATTATTCTTCCTTTTGACACCTTGGCTTGTAATTCACTGTCCACTAAATTTAGACAGTGCTCCATACCACAATTAGCAGAATAATCCTGATTATAGCTACTGATTTTAAAAGGTCAAGTCCAAAACTCAATACTCATAAGCCAAACTAAGTTACTTTACTCTTCCTCAAGACTAACGTAATTATAAAAATGAAAATCATGGTAAATCTTTGCAGACCTGTATATAAAAAATAATTAACAGAGATGCACACACCAATACTGACCTTGTAGTTATGTTAGTTAATATCAAAAACCCAAATCAAAACATAACATCCTTTTACTTTTTAAAAAGAAAATACAATGGCTTTGGATGCCTTCAAAGACAATTAAAAACAAAAGTACCTTTTATAAGGGCTGGGGATTTAGCTTGGTGCTGCCACCTGCCTCGCAAGTGCAAGGACCCAAGTTCGATCCCCGTACCAAAAAAAAAAAAAAGGAATACCTTTTATAGTCAATATTTTTTTACAGTCAAGATTTTAAAAAAACGAAATAAGTTATTTTAAACAGCATTAAAATAAGGTTAACAACCCACGCCAAAATTAACTGCAGATGAATTTGATTTTTTAAAATACTAGAACCTAGAAAAAGATACTAAACCTCTCAATGGAAACTATTTCCTAATCTTGGAAGAAATACTTTAAAAAAAATTTTTTTTAATTTATTTTGGGGGGCCAGGGATTTAGTTCGGCTAAAATCATTTGCAATATACCTCTATCATAAGATATTACCAACTATAAAATCCTTTTCTTTTGGATGCTGTGAATCAAACTCAGGATCTTGTGCATGCTAAATAAGTGCTTTACCACTGAGCTATAATCCAGCCTGACTATGCCATCCATACGAACAATAAAAACAATTACATTTATTTTGGAAATACTCTTTGCCAGGTAATGTTTCAAGTGCTTAGAAATATGAACTGAATCTTCACAGAAAGCCTATAACACAAGTATACTGTTAATCACTCCATTCTATAGATGAAGGAACTCAGACCCAGGGAAGTTTTGTAACTTACTCATAGTCACCCACCAAGAAGCTATCACTATTGGGATTTGAACCTACAATGGCTGGCTCCAGAGTAAACAGTCTTATTAAATACTGTAATATTCTGCCTATTTCTGTATTTTTTACATTTCTTCTAAACTATCTACAAATAAACAAAAAAAATTAGGTATAGGGCCAGGGAATTGCTCAGTGATTCCACTGTCTGCCTCACAAGTGCAAGGACCCAAGTTCAATCCCTTGTACCAAAAAAACAAAACAAAACAAAAAAAACAACAAAAATTTAAGTATAGAACCAACATTACAGAGTAAGATACAACCAAAACAGGGATAAGGTTCTTCATCTAGCCATGACAGAAAGACCTAAGATGTATCATTATAGAAAGAATGGCATTAAAGTGTTTTTTAAAATATTCATGAAAATGTTCACAGTAGTTTTCTTAGAATTTGGATTTCAGGTACTGTGAGGTGGGTTTGTTTTATTTTATTTTTAGCATTTTTGTTATTGTTTTCTGTGTAGTTGAATACGTGTATGCCTTTTGTAATAAAAAGTAAAGTATTTCTTTTTGAAAATTATTTTTTTTTCCTCATTCAGTTTATTGGTACATTTTAGGTATACAGTACAGTTACATTCACCACTGGGGTCTTGTACCTTTATACGACAGGTCTTGCTTCTCATTTTTTCACCATACTCCCTGCCCTCTCCTCTGTTCCCTATCTACAAAAACTTTATTTCCATTTTTTTCATTTTCATATTTTTTTATTTTCCCTTTTTCCTTTCCCCTACCCTTCCCACTTCCCCTACACCTTTAGCCCTTTCCTTCCTATTACACATTGTCAATTATACCATTAGGATCTTATTTACAATTATAGTTTTTCACACCAAAGAAACGATTCAGTATTTACACATGTGACTTATTTATTTCACTTAAGAATATAAGCTATATGCATCTATTTTCCTATGAATGACTCTAAGTTCTCATTCTTTATGGCTGAGTGGTATTCCATTTTATAGAAAAACCACATTTTCTTTATCCAGTCTCCAACTAATGGGCAAATGGGCTGTTCCCAAGTTTTAGCTATTACAAACTGTGCCACTATAAATATGCATTGCATATATCATTGTGGTATGATTCTTGTAATTCTTTTGGAAAAATTATTTCTTAAAAATTAGTCAAAAGTTATTATTTACCAAAAAGGGGGCACAAGCATGCATGCAAGGGAGAAACAACAACCCTTAATTAATATATTAAGAATTTTTTTGGCAGTACATTACTGGGGTTTGAATCCAGGGTCTCTGCACTGAGTTACATCACCAGCCCAATTATTTATTTGTTGTTCATTTATTTAATTTTGAGACAGAGTTCCTAAGTCACTAAATTGCCCAGCTGAGCCCAAACTTGTACTCCTCCTGCTTCAGCCTCCCAAAGAACAGGGATTACAAGCATGTGATACATTATACCCAGGCAATATGCAGGTGTGTATATTTATGACACATTTTTAGTTTAGATATGATATGTCGTCCAAGAGTTACCTAATAATTTCAATGATTCAAAAGCAAACAACAGCAAACATGTGTGGTGCTAAATGTGTTTCAACAGAAGGCAGAACTGAATTGCTTTAGAGATCTTAAACTAGGGGATGATTTGCCAGTTCTGACAAACTTTACAAGGTCTTTTAATATAAAAGGCTATGAGCCAGGCATGGTGGCGCAGACCTGTAATCCCAGCACTCGGGAGGCTGAGGCAGGAGGATCACTGTGAGTTCAAGACCAGTCTGGGCCACATAGTGAGTTCCAGGTCAGTCTCAACTACATAGTGAGACTCTATCACAAAAAAACAAAGCAAAACAAAAACAAAAAACCCACATACACACAAAAAAAATATGTATAAAAGTCTACATGTTTTGTTAAATCTGTTCAATTTAGTTAAGAAATCACATTACCATTACTACACCAATCCCTGAGGTTAAATTTTAGTTCTCACAATTTAAAGAGCCAGTAATACTTTGGTGCCTGCTCATTCCTATCAAAATGCTATTAAAATTTCATCTGGGCACCTTCAAGGAAACAATATTTCACATTTTTTTCTATTTAGTCACCTTAATCCTTAAGTTTATCATCAGTAGAATCAAACATTTCATTGTTATGCAACAGATCCAGAACTTTTCATCTTATACAACTAAAATTATACTCATTAAACAATTCCCTTATCCCTGTTAACCATCATTCTACTTCTTTCCTATTGTTTTATTTGTATTTTCCTTTTAAGTAAGGACTATGACTTTAAGTTAAAAGGAAAATTAGTCCTAATGCAAATAATCACTATCATTTTGAAGAAAGCCAAATTCGACCAAGAAACTCAAGCCTAGATGAGAAACAAATAAACAGTGAAACTTTACAAAGCCTGTTATATCGACTTCCAGATTTTGTTGAAGAAAAATACCTGCTTCATAAAAATCATTGTAAATTATGTTTTAAAACAACTACCAACCCTGGAGAAACATATCATCTGCATTCAGTTGGCTTTATCATCCAAGCGAAGTGAAAAAGGAGCTTTCCTTTAGAATACATCCTGCCCTCTACACAGCAACTTCCTTTGATGAGGAAATTTCTAACACTTCTGGCCTGTCCTCCTTTGAGCAAAAATAAGGGGGCGGTACACAAAGAGTAGTACAGCTGATTATGAACGTTTTAATTGGGGTAACTCTGATGAGCAATAAAACATTTATCTTAAAAGGAACAGCAGTTTATTGATGGTAACAAAATAAAAATATTTTGAAAACACTGCTTTACCAAAGAAACTATTTCACTATTTTTTAATTTAAAATTTCAACAGGAACTAGAAAGTCTAGTAACAATAAGAGAGGCCAAGACAACTGGCCTATGGTTTCCAGTTCACCAGATAAATTAGCTGTCTCCAAAAGGTCATTCATTCCAGGTGCTAATGAAATGTTTTAGCCCTCTTGCACTGCATGAGACCAAAGTTTCACAAGAAATAGTCTTGAAGCAAAACTTTCAGATGTTATTTAACAAAGTTCTAAACAGTCTAAAACATTTTACATACAAACATGCCATTAATAATTTGCATTTTAATTTGGACGTTATTCAATGGATACTGAAGTTTCTTGGCCTCCTTTTTCAAGATGAAAAATAAGGCTAAAGGCAAAATCTTACAATAAAGACAAAAATAATTTAATTTCACCATAATTTTTAAAGTAAATATTGTTAGGATGAAAGCAATGAAAACAAATGAGCAGTCAACCACTCATAAAATTTATTACCACTAAACTATATATATATTATTAAATTTACATACATAATCTGACCCCTCTTCCCACTCTTCCTTTAAACAGTACAAGAAAACAAATACCAATATTTTTCCTTGAAACCTGAAATACTGTTAATAATTAACAACAGTCCTTAATAAAATGTTTCAATCAGCAGATGTTTCAAACTAGAAAGAAAATATTTACTGTGTACCAGAAACAAGTGAAAAATATAAGTTGACAAGGTCCTATTTTAATCTTAGGGAAAAATGTTTCTGTCCCAGAAGCTTCCCAACTACCCAGCTTTAACCTAAAAACATCTTCTAGGGCCGGGAATTTAGCTCAGCAGTTCGGCGGCCTGCCTTGCAAGCGCAAGGACCCAAGTTCAATCCCCAGTACTCCCGCAAAAAAAAAAATTAAATAAAAACATCTTCATTCTTCTCTCTTTGCTCTAGCCATTCACACCTTGCAGTTCCTGGAAGTAACAAGCAACCTCTCACATCAAGGTCTTTCTCTTTGCCTAGAATGCTCTTCCCAGGACTAGTCTCTGCTCAAATGTCATTTATCTGGCAGGCCTTGTTTGCTCACCGTCTACAAATTAGTAATTCAACCACCAATTTCCACTACTCCACATACCATTTTATCACCAACTTTTTTATTATTATCTCTTTCTCACCTCCTTAAAACAGATCTGCAAAGGCAAAGACTTTCTTTTATTCATCCTAGTCTCCAGTTGCTAGGACACTATCTAGCATATTACAAATGTTCAATAAATATTTGCAGAAGGAGTAAAATAAAAATCAGTGAAAAACACTAATTTACATTTATTTGTATGGCTACAGTTCACACTTTAGTTAAACTCTATACTTCGTAAAATTTATAGAGCATGTAACAAGTGGGATCACAGAGAGATCTCCTAACTTTGTCTTTCATGGTGACATTTGGGTCAGGCACCTATTCTACATTCAGGTGGCTCAAGCCAAGGAAGCAGATAAGGAGTATGAAGTCCTACACCCAAAGGCTGTTGATATTGTGAACATCCCTGGAAAGCAAAGGTAGAAATGATAAATGTGTTGCTTAGCTGCACCAGTCCACAGTTCATTTTATATATTCTCTCTTACAACTAAATTTATCCTTCACTGGAGAAAAGGGTATTCCTAAAGCAAGCACCTTTGACCAGCTTTAAAAGAATATATATTTAAAAGAATGAAAAAGCTTTTTCACACCACTTTAAAAGAATAAAATTGTGCAATGTCTAATTGGAGCTATTACAGGCACTGATTCTCCTTTCAAAGTTATTTGAGAGCTTCTGCTAGATCATAACAAATGGAAGAAGGAAATGGATCATTCATTTAACAAACAGTTACTGTGTATGCATTATAAAGGAGACACCTCTTGAAGTAATTCGACTGCAACCTCACAGTAGGGTAAGCATATGTATGCCTGTGAACACGTGCTGGGAAGAATGCTGCCAATATATCCTTCAAGAAAGAAAATCACAATTAAATTTCAAAAATATTATTTGAGAATAATCTTGAAATACCATTTCAAAAAAAAGAAATACTATTTCAATAATTGTTTCATTTATTATATAGGAATAGAGATACAGCTGTGCAACAGAGTATTTGCCTAGCACATGCAAGTCCCTGGATTCAACTTCCAGGAACTTGGGGGGGTGTAAACTTTATTGTTAGTATTGTCATTAGGTAACCTTAACTGAAGAGTTACTGTGTGTGAGACACTGTTCTAAGGACTTTGCATGTATTAATTTATTTAATTATCTCAAAAACCAAATTATGTAATACTATTTTTACTCCCACTTCACAGGTAAAGAACCTGAGGCACAGCTAAGTAATGTAAATACATACAGCTAGTAAATTATAGAGCCAGGTCTCACACATGCATTCTGCTCCAGAGCTGCCACTCAACTATACTCAACAACCTGTAGAATGCAGTCCAATAAAAATATAATTCAAAAGTGGAATGCTAGGAGAAAATATAACTCCTAGGACTGTGATAAAATCAATAAAAAAAACTAATGCATTAGTTTTGATAAAATATTCACAGATGTCTGACCATTTATCATTATAAAATATGACTTTTAAGACTAGAAATTAATTACTGAAGTATCAACTGTCAAACAGCCTTCTATTAGACAACTCTATTAGACAACTCTAACCAAAGAAGTTTGCTTAAAGCTCAGAAGTAAAAAATAGCCTCCTTAACAAATGGTGCTGGGAAAACTGGTTATCCACAGGCTGAATATTGAACCTAGACCCATTATCTCTCACCATGCACTAACCTAAAATTAAAATTGGTCAATGACCTAAATATTAAAAAAGAAATACTTGCCAGGCATGGTGGCACAGGCCTGTAATCCCAGCACTCAGGAGGCTGAGGCAGGAGGATTGCTGTGAATTAGAGACCAGCCTGGGCTACATAGTGAGTTTCAGGTCAGTCTCAACTACATAGTGAAACCCTGTCTCAAAAAACAAACAAACAAACAAAAAAAAGATGAGTGTTGTATGGAGGTCTTTTTGAAGACGAAGCAACAATGTGGCTTGTCTAAAAAAAAAAAAAAAAAGAAAAAAGAAATATTTGATCTGCTGGAAGATAAAATAGGTAAAACTCTTGAAGACAGGTGAAGGAAAAGACTTTCTGAACAGAACCCTGGTTTCAAAGAAATAATATCAGCATCAACAAATGGGATCATATCAAATTTAAAAATTTGTGCACAACAAAGGAAACACCAACAGAGCCAAGAGATAACCTACACGAGGGGAAAACATTGCCAGCTACTTATGAAAGGACTAATGTTTAGAAGACATGAAAAACTCAAAAAAATTAGACCTTCCAAATCTAAACACCCAATCAAAAAATGGGTATCTGAAATAAATAGATATTTCTCAGATAGAGAAATACAAAGAGCCAATAGATACATTAAAAAACATTCAACATTACCAGCACTGGTTGTATTAATCAAACAAGAGACCAAAATATTTTTTTTAATAGACGAATTTTTAAATATTTGTCAGTTCAAAAGATCTGACCTAGGATCAACATCCTAACACTCACTGTCTCTGAGGCAGATGCTAACAAATGTGTTACCAGTGCTCTTTGTAAACAACTCCTGAATGTGTATGCAACATTTCTTTATTAGAGTAGAAAAGGTCGTAACATCACAAGGAAATGAAAACAGAAGCCATCTGGGAAACAAGCTGCTTCTTACAATAAAAACTTAAAAGAGCACAAAATAAAACATATAATCAGTGGGCAAATAACAATGAAAAATAATGGATATGTTATAATAATTTTTTAAACAAACATATATTAAGATGAATGTTTTACTTCTAAATAGTCATCTTGGATGACTATATACAATTATTTCTTTGCTCAACAAAGCTTTTGGAATTTTTCCCCTGGAATTTCTTTCTATCAAAAGCAATTTACAAAACACACCAACAGCCTGTAGATGTTGCAAGATCACATAAACAGCAATCTTATTCTCTCTAGCTCAGCTCTAATCCATGGAAATCAAAATCTATATCAAATCCTCCTTTCACCCCCAACATTATCCTTGCTGCCATGAGCTTCTTTCTCTCTCATTCTGGTACTAGACATATCTCACCCCTAATCATCTCATCTACTTTCCTTTGTGCTTCACTACCATCCCACCATAGTGGCCTCCTTTCTACTTCCTGATCACATTAAGCTCCTTCCTATTCCAAGGCACTGTACAGTAGTACTTGCTGCTCTCTATGCCTGCTTTGAGGTTCCTTTGTTTCTTCCTATGACTGGTTCTTTTTCTTTAGTCAATTGGACTGCCCAACCTAAAGTAAAGCCTGTACCCCCCAAACCTCTCTCCCCTTCACCCAATTACTGTCTAGCACATTACCCTATTAATTACATTGCTTATTTATCAATGCACTTTTGTAAGCATTCTTCTTTTTCGTACTGGGGATTGAACTTGGGACCTTACACGTGCAAAGTATCAATGCACTTTTGAAGTATCAATCTCTTCTAGAACATAGAGATTCAAAACCTTATTTTACTTATCTCTGTATTTTCAGTAACCAAACTTATGGTCAGCACTCAACAAAGACATTGAATAAATAGTTCCATCCATAGGTGCAAGTAAACAGTATAGCAAATTCTGCATGCTACTGTTACTTCTGTGTGTCCTCCACAGTTCTGTAAGTCCTACTTTAGACTTCCCCTGCTACCTTGATAAAGGCTGTAGGATTACCAAACATGTATTTTCCTTCCGTAGGTCTGATAACACCTACAATCACCCATAGGTATCCACAGGGCACTTGTTCTGCAATCCCTCATGGATTAAAAAAAGAAGAAAAAAGCCAGCAAATGCTCAAGTCCCTTCTGTAAAATGGCAAAGTATTTGTAGATAACCTACACATATTCTCCTTTACACTTTAAATCATCTCTAGATAGCTTATATCTAATATAATATAAATGACACAAAAATACTTCTTATACTATATTATTTAGGGAACAATGACCAAAAAAATCTGTACATATTCAGTACAGGTGGAATTCTTTTTCCAGTTGGTTGAATCTATAGATGCAGAACATGCCAATATGGAGAACCAATTGTACATTTTCTCCTACTTCCAATCTCCTTCCCATATTCTCTATCATGTTCCACATGTTATTGCATAAATAAATGAAAAGCCACCCCTGAGTTGCGGGTGTAGCTCACTGGTAGAGCACTTGGTCAGCATGCTCAAGGCCTTGGGTTTGAGTGGAAGGAAGAAAGGAGGGGGCCAGACAGATAGCCAGCTTACCCTCTATACTCAAGGCCTAGTACATAATGAAACATAAGCATGTGTTGACTAATGCCTTTTTCTTTTAGGACTCTTGATATGAGTCACTACAGAGAAGGGCAATACCAGAAAACCGTACCAAAGGGACACATCCTGCTATAGAAGAATTTTCCAAGTTCTCCTAAAATACAATAAGTAACATAAGTCCAGGAACTAAGCTTGAATATATCTCAAATAAATTTAGTCATTATTAGTTATTATTATTAGTTAATATAGAAAAGGAGGCCAAAGTGAGGTACAATAGTCAAATATTTCACAAAGCACTTTATAGATGTGCCTTAAAGAACAGATAGAGTGTAGGTTGACAAGGAAAAAGAAGAATATGTGCAAAAAGAATGATGACATTAAAGACTTTAGTGTTCACTCGAACAAGAGAGGAAATTATAAAGATTACATCAGAAATCAATGCAATGGAAACTAAAAAAAAATACAAAAAATAAGTGAATTAAGAGTTGGTTTTTGAAAAATAAATAAAATCTATAAACCCTTGCTAACCTTATCAAAAAAAGGAAAGAAAAGGCTCAGATCCATACAATCAGGAAGGAAAAAGGTGAAGTCACAACAGTTCCAACAGAAATCCAGAGGATCATTAATGACTATTTTGAGAACCTGTACTCTAATAAAATGGAAAAGAGAGAAAAAATGGACAGATTTCTAGATACTTATGAATTACCAAAGTTGAACAAAGAAGATAAAAACATTTTAAACACCCCAATCACAATCAGTGAAATTGAAAATGTAATTAAAAACTTACCAACAAAGAAAAGCCCAGGTCCTGATGGATTCACTGCTGAATTTTATAAGACATTTAGAGAGAACTACTGCCTTCACTCTTCAAACTTTTCAGTGAAATTGAAAGGGAAGTAATACTTCCAAATTCATTCCTGGAAGCAAGTATCACTTTGATTCCCAAACCAGGGAACGATGCAACTAAAAGAGAACTACAGGCCAATCTGCTTAATGAATATAGACGCAAAAATCCTTAATAAGATACTAGCAAACAGAACACAGAGGATCATCAAGAAGATCATACATCTTGACCAAGTCAGATTTATTCCAGGGATGCAAGGATGGTACAACATACATAAGTCAATAAATAATACACTATATTAACAAAGTCAAGGACAAAAACCATATGAGCCTCTCAATAGATGCAGAAAAAGCATCTGACAAAATTCAACAGCCATTCATGATAAAAACCCGGCAAAAAATTGGAATAGATGGTCTATATTTCAACTTAATAAAGGCTATCTATGAAAAACCAATAGCCAACAACATATTAAATGGCCAAAAACTGAAAACCTTCATGTTAAAATCAGGAACACGACAAGGATGCCCACTATCACCACTCCTCTTCAATACAGTTCTGGAAACATTAGCCATAGCAATTAGACAAGAGAAAGAAATTAAAGCAATAAAGATAAGAAAGGAAGATGTTAAACTGTCATTATTTGCTGACAATATGATACTCTACACTTGAAGACCCAAAAAACTCCACCAAGAGACTTCCAGACTTAATTGATACTTTTAGCAGAGTAGCTGCATACAAGGTCAACACTCAAAAATCAATAGCCTTCCTGTACAAATAACAGAATCACTGAGAAAGAAATTAGGGAAACAATTCCTTTCACAACAGCATCCAAAAAAACGAGGTATCTAGGAATCAACCTAACACAAGAAGCAAAAGACCTCTACACTGAAAGCTACAGCACTCTGAAAAGAGAGATCAGAGAGGATATAAGAAAATGGAAAGGCATCCCCCCGCCACTCCTGGGTAGGAAGAATCAGCATAGTGAAAATGGCAATACTACCAAAACTGCTATACAGATTCAATGCAATGCCAATTGAAATTCCAACACTATATTTCACAGAACTAGAAAAAAGAATCCAAAAATTCATTTGGAACCAGAAGAGACCTGGAATAGCAAAAGGTGTCCTAGGCAACAGACACATGGCAGCAGGTATAACAATTCCCAATTTGAAACCATACTACAAAGCCACTGTGATAAAAACATGATGGTAGTGGCAAAGAAATAGGCCTGAGGATCAGTGGAACAGATTGGAAGACACAAAAACAAATCCAGATGTACTCAGCTACCTCATCTTTGACAAAGGAGTTAACCATCCCCACTGGAGGAAAGATAGCCTCTTTAATAAATGGTGTTGGAAAAACTGGATCTCAACCTGCCAAAGATTAAAACTAAACCCTTATCTTTCACCATGCACTAAATTAAAATCCAAGTGGATTACAGATCTATATATTAAAACAGAAACACTAAACTTGCTGGAAGGTAAGTTAGGCAGAACTCTTGAAGATATTGGCATAGGAAAAGTCTTTATGAACAAATCCTCAGTAGCACAGGAACTAGCACCAAGAATCAACAACTGGGATCTCATCTTATTAAAAAGCTGAAGAAACCATCAACAGAACTAAGAGACAGCCTACAATGTGGGAAAAAATTTTTACCAACTGCTCCTCAGACAAAGGACTATTATCTAGAATATATAAAGAACTCAAAACAATCAGCCCCCCCAAAATATTAGGACCCAATTCAAAAACAGGCGTCTGAAATGAACAGACATTTCTCAGACAAAGAAGTAAAAACAGCAAGTATATATATGAAAAAATGTTCCACATCACTGGTCATTCGAGAGGTGCAGATGAAAACAACACTGAGATTCCACTTCACCCCACAAAGAATGGCTGCTATCAAGAAATCAAGCCCGGGATTTAGCTCAGCGGTTCGGTGTCCTGCCTCGCAAGCACAAGGACCCGAGTTCAATCCCCGGTACCAAAAAAAAAAGAAAGAAATCAACCAATAACAAATGTTGGCATGGTTGTGGGGAGAAAGGAACCCTTCTCCATTGTTGGTGGGAATGCAGACTAGTGCAACCACTATGGAAATCAATATGGAAATTACAGGGATCCTCCTGCCTCAGTCTCCGGAGTGCTGGGAGTACAGGAGTGCACCACCACGCCGGGCTAGAACAGGATTCTTAAACAAGCCAGTAAGGTATTAAATGTATTTTTAAATTTTTGTCTGGGCAAGGTACCAGCCTGAGGATAAGGAATTGGCCTAAGGAAAGGATAAGCCATTCATGAATTTTGGAAATACCCTTGTCTGCTAAAATATCAAAGCAGTATTCAACACCAAATAACTACAATTTTCTGAAATGGACAGATGTGCATATAAAGAAAACAAAAAATGCCTGGTATCAAAAAGATCAAAAGAACCATTTGTGGGATACCTTAAAGTCAGCAGCATAGACACAATTCAAGAGAATAGACAAAATTACATGTGCTTGTATTTATGCATAGATGTCTTTCTCCAGAGTATCTCTAATGGATCTTACATAAAAGATAAAACATTTTTTAAAGCATATTTATCCTCCTCCAATACTTTTTCTCAAGAACAAAAATAGTTTTAAAACATCTACAATCTCTCCTGGCTAAATTTCTTAATTTACTACCTGTAAAAGTATCTCACAAATCATTTGAAAAATACTGGCTATTAATCAGATCCTGCTACAGTTTGGATCTTCAATGTCTTAAAGTTTAGCACTATTTGCTAGAAATTTTAAGAGGGAGCCCAGTGAAAGGACTTCCAATCACTGAAATGTGATCGGGAACACAGTCTGTCCTCTAGCTCTCTTCTATGTTCAGGTCATGAAGAAAATAATTTTGCCATACCACACACTCCTGCTATGAAGTGCTAGCCCCTAATCAGAGGCCTAAAAGCAGCAGATCCACTCAATTATGGGCTAAATAAAGCCTCTGGAAACAGCCAAAATAAATTTTTCTCTGTAAGCTAATTATGCAAGGTATTTGTTACAGTAACTGAATACTGACTGACAGATCATTAAAATAAGTACTTCCTCTTTTGGTAAATCAAAATTTACCTAGGATAATTATCATGAAGCATAGTGGCTATTGGTAAATCAGTTTTTGGATGTTGGGGTAAAATGCATTTAATAATTCACTGATATGATCCTAAATTCTTACCTAGTTTGAAACTCTTACCACATTTAGAACTTACAGCAACACAATGAAAGGAAATTCCTCCTTTACCACATTAAAACACAGAGAATCCTTAGCAGAATACGTATGATTAAGTCCTATACAGGAGAGATAGCCAGGCATGGTGGTGCACACCTGTAATAACTGCACACTAGAGGTACTGAGGAAGGATAGCAAATTACTGAGATGGGAAAAGGAGGGGAGGGGAGGGGAAGGG
>NW_022900944.1:4047605-4053799 GCF_012274545.1 Fukomys damarensis | reverse complement strand
AGAGGGGGGAAGGGGAAGGGGAGAAAAGAAGAGAAACAGACACATAGAAACCGGACCAAATGAAAAGATCAAAGTCTGCTGAAATTCACAGCAGCACAGGTAATATGGGGAAAAAGATATTCTCATACTGTAGGTAGGAATGTCTCTGTAAAGATATTTGGCAATATCTACCAAAATTACAAACTTATGCAATGCTTTGACTCTGCAACTCCATTTCTAGGAATTTATCTGACAAAAATACTTTGTGTGTACATTTGCACATGTAATGTTCATCAACAGGAACCGATTAAACAAATTATGACAAATCTAAACACAACATAGCCATTTTTAAAAAGTGAAGATATATTTACAACGCTAAGAGAAAAAGCAAAACACCAAGTAAGCTTGTTTTTATTCTTCTTAAGAATACTGCTTATGATGAGAGTCAAATAAGAATCTTTATCTGTGTATTAATATAGATTAGTTCTAAACTATTCACAAGAAACTGCTGAAACTTGCTACTCAGGAAAAAAAAATGACAAGCAAACAGGAGACTCTTCCCTTTATATTCTAACTTTGGATTTTGAACCATATAAATATTTTATCTAACAAACAAATTAAAGAAACATTTAAAGCAGGGTGTGGTGAAAGATTAAGCAAGATTTCTTAAATGCCAAATTTGACTCTGTAAATAACTGTTTCTGTTACGGCCTTTTAAAAATTGCTTTCCTCCTAACGCTAAATTTCCTTTTACATTCTCTCCTGTTAACTTCCCCAGTTCATCCTCCACTCAGGCATACCAGGAACATTTGTTATACCTGCTCAGCCCTCTCAGTACTGCTTGGTGTAAAGGCCAACAAGGTTGGTGAACTTTGTCCTAGAAATTATCACACAAAATAGATGAGAATGACAAAAAGTGAGCTATAAAAGAAATCTGAGCATTTATGAAAGGTGAAGAACTCCACTTATTCAACAGGAAAGGAAGTGGGGAAGAGTTAAGAAATTCATTTGAAAACATTAGAAAAAATTCCTTCAAACCTAACTTCAGGGCCAGGGATTTAGCTCAGCGGTTCGGTGGCCTGCCTTGCAAGCACAAGGACCCGAGTTCAATCCCAGGTACCAAAAAAAAAAAAAAAACCTAACTTCAAATACTCATACAATATTGACTATTATGTCAACTGATCATTTATCACCTAAAGAAATATTCTAATTTTTCTCTGTCAATTAAAAACCAAACTTTTCTTCTCAACCAGGCTATGCAGTGGCTCTACACCTGGAATACCCAAAGAATCCACAGATATAGTCAGAGCTCTTTAGTAATGAGCTAATGCCTTCTCTTCTCATTCTATTATGTCACTTCTTTGAAAACGCATACATACCAGTATACTGATAATTCACATGCTAGTGTCTCATTCTACCAACCTCCCTACTGCATGCTAAATTATTTTTGCATCTCAAAACTAAAATAAGTGCCAGAGTTCCACTTGCCAAAGCTGAAACATAGTAACTGTTTAAAAGATGCCAAAGGTGCAAGTCCTTTTTTTTAATCCAGAGCAGTATTTACTTCTAGACTAACTAATATCAGATTTCCCCTCTATGTAGTGGTAATTGGAGCAAAAGGAAATGACTGGTCCTGAGGATATGGGAGTCTGGGTAAGAACTTCTGCAAACAGGATGTCATGAACAAAGACAACCAGCTGTCTATTCACAGGCACCCCAATCCAAACCAATCATAAAAGTAAGCTTTTTTTCTCAAAAGTAACAAAATATAAGTCTACTGGGTTCAATAAGTAGTCTCACTTTAAGTAGGTGATACTATCTTTAACTCATGAGTAGGTAAACAGGTTATATGATAACCTTCTTTATTCATGTATAAACTGCTATTCTTACTTTACTCAACCCACACTGTTTTGTTTCTTCCATCAAATATGAAAGTTCTGCCTACCAGTAAAATTCCTCTAAAACGTAACTTCCCCAAATTATAAACATTTATTAAAACTTAAGCCCTTTTTCCTAAAACTTCTAATTTTCAACAAAGAAGTATGCTTTATCAGTAAAGGTACCTTCAGAATTATCTTGAGGTTCTTGACACTTGTGACCACTAGTGATAGAAAATTACCACATGGGAAAAGACAAGCCATTGAGCCACATACAAAATGCAATTAATGCTTTAAAAGCAGAGAGTGAAAATACATGTGAAATATACAGTATGTAGTTACATAAGCTAACTTTCCAATTTGGCATAGTGACAGGATAGTTGGGAGGGAACGTAAAAGAAAATACTTATAGCTTAAAATTAACAATAGGCCCAATTTATTCAAGGTGGGATAGTTCTTCCATTTCAGCTTGAAAGGACTGAAAGTCTTTCTGTCCTCCTCCAGGAGGGAAACTGCAGCTGGCATGCCTGGAGAAATCACTCAACTATATTCACAGCTTTACTAACACTTAAGCAATGGCAGGCAGTCTTCACTCTTACAGTGCACCAAAAGCACAAAAATGTTGATATGCAGGTGTTCAAATTCCCTCTTTCAAAGATCATTTCAATCAATTTCTTCAGAGGGAAGCCAATCCCTACACAAAAGATTTATAACCACTAAAATGAGAAACACTTATCAGTATCTTTGTCATTTTATTAGATAGTCTTGTGACAGGTTTTAAGACACCAATTAGCACTGTAGCAACGTGCTTATTTCTTTATTACCAACCTTTAGTGGCTTCTATAATGTATTTCTATTACTGACTGAATAAATAAATTCACAGCAAAATGTTTCACAATTTTACCTTACTCTGCTCTTCATTATATTCCCAAACAGGGCTCCATACTCCAACAAATGAAAAATTTCTTCTGCTTTTCAAATTCAACTAAAATATTTTCAGAATCTAACATTTTATCCTCCCATAACTCTTGATAATCAAAGTCTGGCCTCATTCTATTCTGCTAAAGAAACATCCAAAATGTGTTTATGGCAAATTCAGAGATCATCTTCTGTAAATCCAAATAATGATAATGAAGAAAAAAGCTTTAATGCTATCTATACACGAGAAAATAACATACAGCCATCTATTTCAGCTTTAGGATGTTGAATTTAAAAGATGTGATTCACAAATATATAATCCTCCTTGTAATTTCATCATGAAGAATGCCAACTTGCCAAAATATAGCCTTGAGTTGTGCAACAAGTCTCCTATTTCTTCTTATAAAATATACTGGCAAAGACCAACAAACCCACATTGCTACAATGAAACCCATCCCAGCATTCCATGACTTTAGGGCAATTCCCATAAACACAGGGTCATAAAAAGAAAGCCTGCAAACTCCTGTAGCCAGGACTACATTTTTAAGGACAGCAAACTAAAGACAAGGAAGGACATGTGAATATGTACTTCAAATCATGCAGATCTGAGGGTCTCCAAAAACAGGAAGAACTGCTAATCAAATGACCTTAGAAATCTACACACAATTCATACAATCTAGATAAAAAAATCTGAGTGACATGTTAAAATTTTATAGCTTACATTCTTTACAAAACAAGTCCTATTCAGCATTTTCATATGCTGGTACAACAAAACCTCAAGAAAACAGAATGAAGAAAGAGAGAGAGAGAGAGAGAGGGAGGGAGGGAGAGAAAGAAAGAACAGAATGCTCAAGTCCTGATAAGTAACTTTTTTATCTTAAAAAACAAATTGATGCCCCAGAGTTCCAATGTTATAAAAGAATGTAAATAGCCCTTTGGAGCTCACAAAATATCTGACCAAAGGAAAAATAATATACTTCTGAACACTAAAAACAAAAATGCAGTTTCCCAATTAAGCATAAACATCTAAAATATTTTTCCTTTTACAATTTCATCAAACTAGAAATTTTTTAAATGCCATGTTTCCTTCCTACAACTATAGAGAACTTAATGTTTCAAATCAATAATTTTCTTTTTAACTTTGTGCTATTTAAAAAGGTAGCAATCGAGAGAATGCTGTGCGCCAAAACTTGCTAAGAATTTCACATGCATCTTTAAAATAGAAGAATCATTAAATAATGTATTTTAAGGCATGCTTTTAGGTTTTAATTGCTTCTTGATACTATTTAATTAAAGAAACTGATTATCACAAAAATATCCTAGTAATTTTACATAATAAAGCAGAATAAGTATAATCAGAGGATTCATTAAGATGAAAGTGTAAAATGTATAACATTAATAATCTTACCACAATATAAATTAGCTATTAGGTACAAACTGTAATTAAGCAATGTTATTAGGCATGTTTAAACTAAATGACACAAGGGGTTAAAAATAACCATACTGAAAGGCCAACAGCCTAGCAGCCTAGTTGAGCCAACATTCCCTTCTCCTCCCCTCCTCTTCCAAGTCTCTCAGTCCAGAATGAACTGCATGCCCCACTGCACAAGGCCCAAAAAGGTCACAGTACATGGCAGAGACTTTTGTAAGAGAACAGAAATAACCCAGTAGCTTTGTTACGGTAGTCTCTTTTAGTAGGTTCAAAATCCTTTAATTAGCACTCTGTCTACACAAGGAAAGCATTTTGCTGTGCCAGAGGAGGGAACATATGTATGTACACAGTGTTCTGTTGTATCAGCATCACAACATGTAGCTAGCACTTCAAATTTTCTGCCAGGGAACTTAAAGCATGTGAAACTTTTTCAAGCCACAGTATCACACAACTTACACAAACCATTTATACCTCTATTACCGAACAAAAGAGTAATAATTATACTTGTTTCATATAGGCCTGAATTTGTTTCTGGACTTTTCTTCAGCCAAAAACAGTAGCATTTTATACTACACAATAACTTTCTTTACTTAACATATAATGTTAAAACAAAAATAGACATTATTCTGTCCATATAACAAATCTTCAGTAGAAGAAAAACACTGCCTCACCCAAACAGGAATAAATCACAACACACATTTCACATGGATACTTTACATTTAAAATTTCACTCAACCACAACATTTCTTAAAACTGAGGACTGAATTACTTATGTGATATTTCCTTGCAAAATCCGATAACCCAGAATCAAAATAGATAACTACTCAAAAAATCTACAACCAAAAAATAATGAAAACTTCTCTAGTTAAAAGGGTATTTGCAATATTGTAATGGGGATATATGCTAGGTGATACAAACAGTTTTAAGCTTTCCGAATCAAGTTAAAGGTATATACATACAGACAGTTAAAAGAAGGCATGTATGATGCAGAGTATGTATATATACATATTTATACATCTATACATATAACTATAATTAAACAAAATTAGAGCCTTCTAAATATCTGATTAGAGAAATAATCTAACTAAATTTAAGATAAAGTGAATTACTAGAGGCAGCATAGCATAACTGTTTGAATGTCAACATTTCCAGACCAGCCATGACCTCACAGCCCTCTGTACAATGAGAATACTCCCACTTCAGATTGTTATGAAAATCAGATGATACATTTATAACAGGTGGTAAAAAAATTCCAAGGAGTCTTGGTAAGAGTGGGATTGGAGCAAAACAAAAATGGAATAGTTATTTTCAGGCATAACATAAATGTGTAAATGGACACAATTTATCAAAATCACCTATATATTCATATATGTAGATATGAATTATATAGTGTCTACTACAGCATTATTTATAATAGCAATATTGTAAACATAAAAGTCATTTAGTCATGGATTAAATAAATGAAAAGAGACTATCAATAAGGAAAGTTCTCTATGATAACTTGTTGAGAAAAAAAGCAAAGTACAGTATTGTATGTAATATGCTATTATTTGATTAAAAGAAGAGAAATCCACACTTATCAGAAGTAAAGATTCTTAGCTTTCTTTATCAAGAAATGATAAATGTCAGAGGAGATAACTGTTTTACCTTGATTTAAACATTATGAAATGTATACATATAATCAAAATATTATATGGTACCCCATTAATATGTATAATTTAATGTTTTTATGTATATTAAAATTTTAAAACAAGAAATTCATATTTATCTGAATACACAAAACCTCTGAAGAGTTGGACAATTAATAGTAATAATTACCTACTGATGATGAGTGAAAGTGTCTGACACAGTCAAGCCATAATAAATAGAAGCAATAATTATTCCCCTAATCAGAAAAATCATCACAAAAACTCATTTTAAAAATATATCACAGAAGTGGTGCCACCACCTGCCTTGCAAGCATAAGGTCCCAAGTTCAATCCTTGTTA
>NW_022900944.1:4043301-4047586 GCF_012274545.1 Fukomys damarensis | reverse complement strand
ATATATATCACAGAATACACTCAACTAAATCCATAAACAGGTAAAAGGCTAAATCACAAGTACTCAAAGGCTATCTAGTTGGAGATCATTTTCTTTTCAAAGTTAAGCAGCTTTTGACCATTTTACTGTTGACTATCACAGAAAAGTGAGCCAAGGAAATAATACCAAAAATGAGTATTCTATTCAGTTTTTATCAATAATTCTTAATAAAAGAGTTTTGAAGCCAAAAAGAACACAAAATAAAAGTATAAATAAGGATCCAAAAAAAAAAGTATTAAAAAGTAGGAAGATCTTCAAATCAGAAAGGGAACAAGAGATGGAGGGAGGAGGGTTAGGGAGGAAAGGAAAGAGTTTTTTAAAAAATAAAAGTTAAAAAATGGAAATAGAGCTTTTGCAAATGGGGAGGGAAAGAAGAGTTGGCAGGAACAGGGAGGGTCTGGAGGGAAAGGGAACAAAAAAAATTAAGATGTATTAAGTACATGTATAAACTCCCCACAATAAACGTAATTATGTACTGCAAATACATACTAATAAAGAAAAAAATCTCATAATGCAATCTCATAAAATTACATGTGACAAAACCAAGGCTCAAATAATTCCCCAAAATGGGAGCGGTTCAAAATTTTAGACTCTGCTCCCTAGATAAATGCCTTTATTTTTTGCTGATATGGGGAAGGCTAAAAATAAGCTAAACTGAAATAACTATCTTTGCTAATGCCTTTCCCTCATCCTTTATTAAAGAATTAAATTTCCTAAGAACACATCCCACAAACAATTGTAATAAATACAGTACAAGTCAACAGAGAAATCAACAACTCAACCTTGTGGTTTCCAGGACTGAGCATTAAATGAATATTTGTAATAAAATCTGTAAAGTTTGCTTACACTAGAGATTGTCAAAGGCATGTTGAAATCCTTGCCACCTTGCAGCCGGAAACCCCATGGAGCTGGGCCAACCAAAGACACACTGTAGTTGCTCATGGTTCCAATGTCTCTAAGCCAAATGCCAGGATATAAAGGAAACTGAAAGAAAATTAGATAGTCAACAAAAATGTTCACCTGAAACCCTATTCTATATCTAAATGTATTTAATACTTAGCCAACTAAACTATGTTCAGTATTGGGGAGGGTTAAGGGATATAAAGAATAGGTACTAAGTTCTTCATCAATTTTAGTCAAGAAGAGGAGTCTTATCTAATTAATACAAAGTGTTTACACTCATACAAATTTTAATCTAAAAATTACCTATCAGAATCTTTCATCACTTTTACAAGTTGCTACAATCCAATTTTGTGATTTCTGAATACAAACTTCAATTCAACACACTTTACAATATTGTTAAGTATTTCATGGAAGAGGGTGGCAGGACAAAAGTGCTGGGGGTTGAACCCAGGGCCTTGCACATGCTAGGCATGCACTCCACCACCAAGCTATACCTCCAGTGCAAAGACAAGATTTTATTTCAGCTTTAATTCAAAATTATTTTCCCTTTTCCTCTCACACTACATGCAGGTGGCAAGAGACCCTCAAGTTCACTTAAACTGTAAAACAAGAGACTAAAAATCAGTAGTGATTCCCATTGAGGTTTTCTAAATATTTAATTCTTTAAAATGAGAAATGGGTCTACAGCCATACCATCCTGAACGCGCCCAAACTCTAAAATGAGAAATTGGTTTAATGCACAAATCCTTGTCTCCAATCATGAACTACAACTCATATTCCCTTTTATAGAGACAAGGTATTTTCTACACTTGGATACTTGCTCTCCCTTCAGATAGGCTGTAATTTGCAATCCTTTAGATATTTTAGTCAGAACCTTTTTATTGTACACATATGCCTCATTAGGCAAAGTAGAGAATAAGCATTTACCACCCAGCGAACCAGACTATGACCAAAAACTGCAGAGGTATAAGGCTAACACATGAAATTGAATTGGAGGTTTAGAAAGAACTAGTGCCTCAGCGTTTCTTTTGTTTGTTTCTTTCTTTCTTTTCTGCTGTAAATGTGTTCGTGATGAATCTAAAGTAATACTTTCAAAAATAATTTTTTTAAGTCTGACTTGGAATTTTCTATCGATAGTTACAGCGATAGGAGACATTGGGAAGAATGAAGTTCTTTTAACAGAATACTAAGAGACATAATAGCTCCTTTTAAAAAATATTAAAACTACAACAGGAATTTGAAATTGTAATTTTAAGACACCTTAAAACAAAGCTGTTGAAGAAATACTTCCATAGAAAGTCTGAGCACTTAAACCAAATCACTACCTTGTACTATTAACCATCTTAAAATATTTTCTTCATTTTTTGAAGCCATTCAAAATTTCTATCCCCTCACACCAAATTCAGTGGCAGATGCAGATATTCAAACCACTGGGTATACATAAAGCAAACAGATTCCTTCATCTCAAAAAGGGAAAATGAAGTAACACTTTAAAATAAGACTGGCTCTTAGTTCAAGAAAAAGTAATCCATGAATAATATGAACTGTATCCACCTAGAAAATAAATGGATTTTTCCAATGACAAAGTGGGAAACTTAACTCCTAGGCAAAAAAAAAAAAAAAAAAAAAAGTACTGAAGCAGCAGGCAGACCACTAAAAAAGAGCCAAGGCCACACCAGAAGTCAAATTGTTACACATTGAAAACCAAAACTCTGAAAGTTAATATGAAGCTACATATTAGGTTAGTTGCTTCCCCACTACAAAAACAGATTTTCATGTAACTAGTAAAGAAAGTTTTAGTACTAACATACAATACAAATCAGAAGTGTGTAAAATCCAAGTGATAATTTGCAGCCTACTGTGCTTTTTAAATTTTTAACTTGTGGCAAGGAAAGAATGTAAAAAGGCACAAATTCCTCTGATCCCATTTTTCCCTACATGAAAATGTATATATCACACATAGAAGTAATTTTACTTGGGGAGCCCCTTCCAGGTATGTCCCATTATCAAAATTGCTATCAAAACTGCTACCACTGTAAAGGTCACAGCTACTCTACAAAACCGGCATCCTTTCTTTTCTACATTCTCCTTCTGCTAGCTTCACTTGGAATTCAGTCATCTTAAAATATTCTGATCCCTAAGCAATGGCAATATTCTTATTGGCCATTCCTGGGTCTCCTCCATCTGGTTATTGGTGCCCAACCCTTTCCTAAAATACCAAGCAGGCAAGAAATAGCAGTCTATTCTGCTTTCAAACGCATGGAACATGTTGGAATTTCTGTACAATTGGGGATCTTCTGTATGTCTTTGCTCTAGAACTAGAGAAACAAGCCTGGTGTTTCCCACATTTGTTTCCCAGCTTCTCTGGTGGGTAGGAGGACAGAGAACTCGGATGAGCTAAATGCACAGTGATAAAAAGGGCCAGAAACTAAGGAGAAATGTGTAGAGATACTTTTTTTCCCTATGCAGAATTAATGGAGGCAGAGTTGAAAGAAGGAAGTAGCCAGGGTGCATTTTCCAGCAAAGCCTCACTCCTCTCCTAGGGTCCAGAGCAGGGTGGGAAGGCGGGCTCCTCGGGAGGGACCTAGGGTGACACCAGGAACCTGCCTGAGGAATTTGGGGTCACACACACCGAGGATTTGACCTGCCAACCTGCTGGACTGGATGGGGGGGTCATAAAACGGACCTGCGCTGAGGAATTTGGGCCCCGCACGCACCCCGGACCTGCCCTGAGGGACCCGGGGTCACACGCACCCCGGACCTGGTCTGAGGGACCTGAAGTCGCACGCACCCCGGACCTGCCCTGAGGGACCCGGGGTCACACGCACCCCGGACCTGGTCTGAGGGACCTGAAGTCGCACGCACCCCGGACCTGCCCTGAGGGACCCGGGGTCACACGCACCCCGGACCTGGTCTGAGGGACCTGAAGTCGCACGCACCCCGGACCTGCCCTGAGGGACCTGGTCTGAGGGACCTGGGGTCACACGCAACCCCCCACCTGGTCTCAGGGACCTGAGGTCGCACCCGGACCTGGTCTGCCCCGCCGGCCACGCATCTGCTCTCGAGCTCGGCCTCAGCACGCCCTTCCTTTCCCCCTTCCACTGATCGTCAGTCTCCTGACGGCGCCGTCCCTCACAGCCCAAGCCCGCCCTACCCTAAATCTGGGTTCGTGACAGACTTGGGAAGAGAGCTTATTTCTGCGCGCAAGGGAAGTTTTCCTCAAACAGGTTCCACCGCTGGGAGGAGGAGGAGGGAGGTACACGCTTCTCGGAAGACCAGGCGCGTGAGAACCCAAATGAACACGCCTTCCCCAGTCGGCGAGCTGGACGCGGGACCCGACGAC
>NW_022900944.1:3978736-4043116 GCF_012274545.1 Fukomys damarensis | reverse complement strand
TGGACGCGTTGGGCGCTGCCTCAGACTCAGACTAGCGCAGACAAGTGACTCCGGGTCACGCGCCGTCCGGAGGCAGGAGAGAACTTCCGCCTTCTCGCCCGGGCCCCGCCCCGGAACGGGAGGCCACGCCCCCCAAGACGAACGGCCACGCCCCCGGCCCAGCGAGGGTGCTGGGAGCTGGGCGATCTCGGCCGGGCACATTGGGGCAGCCTCGGAGAACAATCGCTCGGCGGAGTTTCGGTGGGAGTAGTCCCGGGATTTCGCGCAGTACTTGGCAAAGGCTCAGCATTCTGAGTATCTGTTCTGTAGCTGGGTGCGTTTCTCTCTCCAGAAACTTGATGTCAGGCAGTGGCCTTAGCTAAAAATAGAAAGGGGCTGGTTCTTGGAGAGACCTTTATACTCTGAAAAGTGCAAACTTTGCAGTTTGCTTGTCATGAAGGTGAAAATCGCTTACCCTAAATTGAGGTTAAATAAACCTGCCCTCACTCCGGAAGGCGGTGATAGAAAGCAGTGACCAAAAGAGATTCGACCACTCTATCCTTGGCTTGTTTCTCTGAAGTCCAAATCAAGAGCCCACTTTTCTGCTTCTATAAAGTTGCCTGATGGTAGTCTGATTCACAAGCAAACGTGATTGTTCCGTAGACACATGGAAAGTAGCTTGCAGACTCTTACATTGTGAATTGGCTGTTAAAATGTGAAACCAGCAATTCCTGGCCAGGGACATATAAAGCAAAAGTGAACTTCGTGAGATCGGAGAAGTGCAAAAAAAATTTAAGGAAAGACTCAAACCTGTCCTGTCCACAACAGTAGCCCCTAGCCACATGTGGCTATCAGAAAGTTGAAATATGGCTACTGGAACTGAGACACTTTATTTTTTTGTTTTATATAAATTTCACTAATTTTAAATGCAAGTAGGATAATACTTATATTAAACACAACTTTGGGTAGGACTACAGTTCACTTACTGAAATTTTAGTATCCAAGTTGAGATACGTTGGAAATATAAGATACACAGACTTCAAAGACATTTTGAAAAAATTAATAATTTTTTGGTTTTTAGGTTGATGACATGCAGCAATTCTATTTTTATATTTGGTTGAGTAAAATTTATTGTTAAAGTTCAGTTCATCTTCTAAAAATGTGAATATTAGAAAATGTAATGCTATATGTGTGGCTTATGTTACATTTTTATAGTGCTAGTTCATAGCTTTCATTACATTCTCCAAAAAAATAATCTGTGAAGAAGTTTTCCCTAACCTGAGAGCTGGTTCAGAGTGCCTGACATCTCATTCAAAAATAAATTTAAAACTGGGCCGGGGATTCAGCTCAGTGGCACCATGCTTGCCGCTCAAGCACAAGGCCCTGAATTCAATCCCTGGCACAAAAACAAATAATCACTTAATTAATTAGTTAAAACTACCCTTTACAGATACTTAACCATGTGCTAGGCAGAGTGGTAAGCCTTACAGTCATTTTATAAGGCAAATGTCATCTTCATTTATAGATAAGTAAATCAGGGTTGCAAGAGTTTACAATTCATGACAGTTTCACAAGGCCTGGCAGTTACTCTGTAAGAGTGCACTGTCATCACCTCCTCATCTCCTTGCTACTGAGAGCAAAATGGATCAAAGGTTCATTCAAGACAACAAAAACTGTAGGGAACCTTTGAGGCTGTCACCTGAGAATGTCTTGAGATGAGGAGAAAGAGTTCATGGTGAGCAGTGTTACTATCTGTTAAATTTTAGTTCTTCTTACAAACCTGCCTTCAGACTTCTATAGATCAAGGCCTAGGGCAGCAGTGGCGAACCTTTGGCATGAATGCCTCAGTAGGCTGTTTGTGTCACTGAAAGCTCTGAAAAGCTCACCATCACTGGCCTAAGGGCACAGAGAAAAATGAACCAAATTAAGGCATTTTCCATAAACCATTCAAAAGATTCAAAGGATTTGAGGAGTTTGTCAAAGTTGCATTTTCCTTGGTCCCATTCAAACCTAGAATCCTTGGATGTAGGCCACAGAATCTGCCTTTATCAAAAACTCTCCACCCTACCTCCTGGTAATTATTAAACTATAATGCTTAAAAACTGCTTCCTCCGAAATATCCCTATATCTTAAAAATACTGTGTACAGTAGTTAGGTGAGAACCACACATTCCAGAAAACAGCAATTTATCTCAGTTTCTTCCGCTTCAAGGAAATTACAGTTATAAATAACCTTTGGGGATTTTCATGAGGAAAGAAGATAATACCAAAGTTGTCCCTCAGTGTTTATAGTGAACTATTTCCAGGACTATCCTTAGAAAACAAAATCTTTGAATCTTCAAGCCCCTCATATACAATGGTGCAGTGTTTCCATATAACCTACACTCATCCTTCTGTGTACTTTATTTTATTTATTTATTTTTTTGTGGTACGGGGATCGAACTCAGATCCTTGCGCTTGCAAGGCAGGCCACCGAACCCCTGAGCTAAATCCCCGGCCCCCTTCTGTGTACTTTAAATATTTTTTTACCTAGTATGATGTAAAGGCTATGTAAATAGTTGCTATACTTTATTGTAGGGAAGATGACAAAAAAAAAATCTGTGCAAGTTCCATATAGCTATGATTTTTTTTCCTGATTTTTTTAACCCATATTTGATTAAGTCATCTTATGTAGAATCCTCAGATATGTAGGGCCAAATATAAACATGTTTGGCACCAAGTGAGTGTTAAATGGTAGACATGTGAAACTCTCAGCTAACTGATTTATGTCATAAAAGACAAGCAGAGAATTTTAACATTCATGATGTATGCACTATGCTCTTACTATTTTATGTACAACCATCTTATTTCATTCCTATAACCTTATAAAGTAGGTATCTTTTCAAAAAAATAAACAAGTTTTGGAGATTAAGAAAAATACCAATATAAAATTAATCATTTGCTGCCACCTGCCTCAGAAGCATAAGGTTCTGAGTTCAATACCCAGTACCAAATAAATAAATAAAATTAATCACTGCTGGCCAGGTGTGGTGGTGCATGTCTGTAAATCCCAGCGCTCAGGAGGCTGAGGCAAAAAGATTACCACGAGTTCAAGGCCATCTTAAACTACATAGTAAGTTCAAGGCCAACCTGAAGTACACAGTGAGACCCTCAAAAATAAAATAATAACAATTGCCAGGAGTGGTGGCACAAGCCTGTAATCCCAGCACTCGGGAGGCTGAGGCAGGAGGATCGCTGTGAGTTTGAGACCAACCTGGGCTACATAGTGAGTTCCAGTTCAGTCTCAACTACATAGTGAGGGCCGGGGATTTAGCTCAGCAGTTCGGTGGCCTGCCTTGCAAGCACAAGGAACCGAGTTCAATCCCCGGTACCAAAAAAAACCTACATAGTGAGACCCTGTCTCAAAAAACCAAAAAAAAATTTAAAAATAAAATAATTATAAAAATTCGCAACTAACAACAACAGCATAGAACTAGAGCATAAACCATTCTCTTTTCATCACAACACATTACTCTTAGCAAGTTTAGTAAGCTATGCAGCTTAAAGTCAGAGAAAGAGTATGGATGAATGTTTAGATAAAACATGAGATTCTGGGCTGAGGTTATGGCTTAGCAGCACAGCACCTGCCTGGCAAGTGCAAGGCCCTGAGTTCAATTCGTAGGACACCCCCAACCCCCCCCCAAAAAAAACCAAAACCAAACAAATTTAAAAAAGAAGAAAGCTTGAGATTCTTCAAATAAATATAATTTTCTTGTCTCCCTAAGCCCCTAGTTGTATTATTCACTTTTTTTTTTTTTTAGCTTTCAGAAGACATTGGCCAACAAATTTGATAAGCACTACCATAAGATAGGGCTGGGGATAAACCTAGAAAGACACAGAAACAAACAACTAAAATTACTACGAAGCATTAATATCATCGTCAGGAAAACACCTGCTTGGGCCTTTTAAATTATTCTTTCATGTCTAGGTAAGATTGCACTGCCCAGTGTCGTCTGAGAGTGTCAGGCGAGCACAAGAGCCCTGCTGTCTAGTGGGTCTGTGCCCTTTCCGTCTGCTCCGCTTCCCTGCCCCGTCCCCTCTCTCAAAACCAAGTACACAGCCAGTCTGTCTGCTCAGATTAACAATTGCTGCAGCATCTTGCCCTGCTACCATTGAATTAAATGCAGGCCTGTGACCTAAGTTCTCCGTCTCTGGATTCGTTCACTCATTTGTTTTAATATATGAAACCTAAAAGAAAAGCATTTTCTTCCTTTGGGGCTGCACCTGCAAGGTCAGGAGAACTTGGCCACAGTGGTCACCCCAGCAGATGTAGGATACCATCCGCACAATATAAGCCAATTAATTCCACTTATTTCTTTTTTTTTTTTTTTTTTTTTTTTTTTTTTTTTTTTTTGGTACCAGAGATCAAACTCAGGACCTTGTGCTTGTGAGGAAGACAGTGGCACCACTAAACTAAATCCCTGGCCCACTGAGCTAAATCTCTGAACTACTGAGCTAAATCTCTGGCTCAATCCCTTTTGTATTTAGGATTATTTGAGTTATTTTCTGATCTGCTACTGAAAGAACATTGAGTAATAACTGAAATGTTCTAGAAAGTAGTAGAAAATGGACATTGTGCTGTGGCAGGGCCCTTCCCCAGTGTAGTGTGGCTGGGCCACTCCCAAAGGAATGCAGTGAAGGGAGAGCCTTCTTGGAATCAAGAAAGACAACAGGGCTCATGGTTTCTAGATGTAGTTCTAGCACTGCTCTGTGACTTAGATTGTACCCAATCAGGTTGTAGTATGTTGCTGTGTTATCATTTATGGAAGACAAAGGCATAAAAATTGTACAAAAGGTAAAACTCCACCGTATTTGGGGCTCAGCCTTTGTGTATTAACCCACTGGGCCCCTTGCTGGCACAAATAAATACTACTTCATGGAAAAAAAAGTCTCAATGTTCCATCTCCCTCTGCAAGAACCCTACTACAATACTACATGTACTTTGTATTCCATATGTACTTATGAACAGGTACTTGGAGACACAGATGTCGAAATACTGGCAGATCCGGAGAGGATGATCCAAGTCTAGTATGTAGAAAGATCTTGTCTAATGACCATAAAAAGTGAGATCACCCTTATTCAGAATTGATCGTAGATACTTATGGATTTGAATTAAATTATGACTGTCTTTTCATAAGTGTAATCTGTTCTCCATGGAGGGAGGGAACTCCAGTCCTAAGTAGAACTCTTTCACTTCTACAGAGGATCCTGAACATAAAAGTGCTCAAATTACAATGGTGGGTTTCAATAATATTCATTCAGTAAAACTGTAACTCAGATTTTGAATTCTGACCTTTTGTTAAGGTAACGCTGTTAAAATCCTGGGGAGAAGCAGGGAGCCACAGTTCCCTGAAAGCCATGAAATCAGCAGGCTAAACAACCTCTACACGGTGCACTGAGTTGCTAAACTGTGATATTTAATAGGTTAAGTGCATTTTCCACTTGTGATGTTTTCCAATTACAATGGGTTTACCAAGTCATAGCCCTACAGTAAATCCAGGAATAAGAGCAAGTCAATTAGAAAGAGGGGAGCAGGTCTGCATGAGAATGGGGAGAATGGAAGGAAAGGGAATTGTTGGGGACAGAAGTGTACAATTTGCAGGAAACTATAAAAATAAAAAGAATGCTTCGTTATTAGTATAAGAGGGAGGATAAAATTCTTGAACCCCTTCCCATGTAGCACAAGCCTTGCCTCATTTTTACAGTGAATCGTTGCTGACCTTATTTTATAAAGAATTCCAGCTTCCTCCTCCATCCGCCTCATTTATGAAATGGTTGGCCAGGGATGGAAGGACAGTTTGTGACTTCAGACAAGCAGGAAGATAGCTCAGCCATTGGGAAACCAAACCACTATCCTTGGCCTTTACTCTTCCAAACTAAACAATGATACACTGGCCACAAAGAAACCAGTATTAAAACTTCACTTCATCAAAACAAGTACATGAAAAGCTAGAGTAGGAAAAAGAGGGAGATCAAAAGATTAACTGATTTGGCAGGAAGAGTTTCTAGAATATTCCACCTGAACTCTGTATTTACCTAAGTATATTTCGATGTTTGCTTTAACATTTTATTATCCACTATATGACTCAGAATCTCTTGCAGTACTTCAAAAATAACAGAAACTTTAATTACAAGATGGAATGTCCATGACGACTTTTTACAGTGGTATCCAGTAAACTATAAACTGTCAGGGTTTAATAAGTTCCTACTTTGCTCCAAGTCAATTTCTCTTTTTAAGTCCAACTCCTGAAAAGTAAATAAACCACTCATATAGCTAAATATTGAATGTTTAAAGTCTAGAACAGAGAGGAAGCCTTGAGGGTTCGCATACTTAACCATTTGGCAGTCTAGGAAAAAAACAGAGAAGGCACAGGGCCATTCGAAAACTCCTAAGGAATCCTGGGCAAGAAGCAGAGTGCAAGTATGGAGAGACAGAAAAAGATGAAAAGGATGAGCGTGACAGTCAAAGAAGGCAAAATTTAGGCTTGAGGATGCAAGTCTTGGCTTTCAATAATAACTCCTATTCAAGAAGGAGCAAGTCCTTTTGAATAGACTGTGCACTTCACACGGGAATTTCTAGTAAGCAACAACAAAAAAATGCAGTTGGTAAGTGGGGTGTTGATAAGGAAAGTAGATAGGAGGCCACTGCAAAAAGTGCTAGAAATTCCAGGAGAAGAAGAAGAGTCTTGTGACGGTCAGGGTTTAACCTGTCTGATGTTCTACTCAGTGCAAATGAATTCACCGAGGGATCTGCTGGGATGGAGAACCTGTGGCTGATTCCGGGGGTGGCATGTGGGTCAATAATTGCAGAGGTTTAGCATGTAATGACATTACTTGAAGAATTGGACCTAAGCAGAATTTTCCCAATTTGTTGGCTGGGCAAAGAAATGAATCTCCTCAACCTAGGAGTGAGGGGCAGACCAAAATCATTTTGTCTAGTTTCCAAGCTTACAGCCATAGGAAGCGTGAAGAAGCACTGGGTTAGGGAATGAAAAAGATGGTTTTTCAGGACTTTGGCTTCTCGTGTACTCTTCATAATGCTGTGCACACTTCTACTAATGAGTCAAAGAAAAAAACGAAAAAGAGGACTTAGAATGCTCGTGAGAGTGCTCACCTACTGAGACCATGTGTACAAAGTGTAGGTCATTTTTGGAGATGACACCCTGCCTATACCACTACATACCATGTCTCCTTAAGCAATTTTTCAGTTAAACACTTTTGAGTGTGTTGCACTCCTTCCTGTGACTGACCAATCTAAGGGATTCTTTTATCATCAACACCTTGGCACATACCACTTCAATGCTTATTTAGTGAGCAGCTTCCATGCCCCCACACTCTGTGGAAAAGTGATTTTTAACAGGAATTTTTTTCAAAAAGTACTGAAAATGTTTGGCTTTATGAAATTTAAAATTGATGATTTTTTAAGTTAGGCATTTTAGGGTTTTTAAAAGCTTTTCTCTTTTATTAAAGTGGTACGGGCACTGGTCTTGTTAGCCCATGCCTATAAACCCAGCACTCAGGAGGGTGAGGCAGGAACATCTTGACTTTCAAGACAGCCTGGCTATGTAGAAAGTTTGAAGAAAACCTGTACTACACAGGGAGACTCTGTCACAAAAAAGAGAGAAGGAAAGAAAGAAGGAAGGAAGGAAAGATGAAAGAAAGAGAGAGAGAAAGGGAGAGAGGGAAGGAGGGAGGGACAGAGGGACACAAGAAGGAGGAGGGAGAATGGAGGGAGGGAAAGAGGGAAATAGAAAGAGGAAGGTGTGACATAATTCATCACAGAGTTCAGAAATAATTGTCTAGTTTTTTTTTTTGAAAGAAAAACAACCTCTTTAATAAATGGTTCTGGGAAAACTGGCTTTCCACATGCTGAAGATTAAACCTAGACCCATATCTCTCACCATGCACTAAACTAAAACTGAACATCTAAATATAAAAACGGACACTTAATTCTGCTGAAAGATAGAATAGGTAAAACTCTTGAAAAAAAGATATAGGCAAAGACTTTATGAACAAAACCCTGGTTGTACAGGAAATACTACAAAGAAGCAACAACTGGGATTACATCAAATTAAAAAGCTTTTGTACAGCAGAAAAAAACCACCAACACAGTAGAGAGACAACCCAAGGAATGGGAAAAAAAATTTTCCAGCTACTCCTCAGACAAAGGACTAATATCTGGATTATATAAAGAACTCAAAAAAATCATATTTAAAGTTTAAATACCCAGCTGGGGATTTAGCTCAGTGGTTCTGCTGCCTGCCTTGCAAGCACAATGACCTGAGTTGGATCCCCACTACAAAAAAAAGAAAAGTTTAAAGACCCAATCCAAAAATGGGATCAGAAATTAATAGCCACTTCTTAGATGAAGAAGTACAAAAATCAAATAAATATATGAAAAAATGTTCAACATCACTGCTCAAATAACTGAGATTCCGTCTCACTCCAGAAAGAATGGCTTTTATCAAGAAATCAATAGATAATAAATGTTGCTGATGCTGTGAGGAAAAAGTAACCCTTCTCCACTGTTGGTGGGAGTGTAAATTGGAACAACCACTATGCGAATTATTATGCAAATTCCTCAAAAAACTAAAACTAGAGGTTCCATTTGAACCAGCTATTCCCCTTCTAGGTGTCTTCCCAAAAGAAAGCATCAGCTGGGTGTGGTGGCACAGGCCTGTAATCCCAGCACTGGGGAGGCTGAGGCAGGAGGATCACTGTGAGTTTGAGACCAGTCTGGGCTCCATAGTGAGTTCCAGGTCAGTCTCAACTACACAGTGAGACCCTGTCTCAAAAAACCAAACAAACAAAAACAAAACAAAACAAAAAACCCATCAAATTGTATAACTGACAATGTGAAATAGGAAGAAAAGGGCTAAAGGAGTAGGGGAAGTGGGAGGGGTGGGGAAAGGAAAGAAAGGAAAAGAAAAAAATATGAGAAGAGGAAAAAATGGAAACAAAGTTTTTGTAAATAGGGAAAGGAGGAGGGGGTGAAGGGAGGGCAGGGGAATGGAAAAAAATAAAAACCAAGACATACCATGTAAAGGTACAAGATCCCAATGATGAATGTAACTGTACTGTATATCTGAAAAGTACCAATAAACTCAATGAAAAAAAAATAATTAAAAGCATCACACCCCAGTGATCTATGCAAACCCATGTTTATAGCAGCACAAATTCTAATAACTAAATCTTGGAAACAGCCCAGATGCCCACCAACAGACGAATGGACAAAGACAATATGGTATTTACATACAATGGAGTACTACTCTGCCACAAAGAATGATAAGCTGGAATCATTTTTAGGTAAATGGATGCATCTTAAGACCATGATTTTAAGTAAAATAAATAAGACACACAAGTTTACATGTAACACTGTTTCTCTTGTGTGAGAAACTCAAAGGGTAAATGAGAAGCAAAACAAAAAATAGATATTGTGAAGTAGCAAGAACATGTTCAGATGGGAAGGGCAGTGAGGGAGGTGGTGAGAAGGAATGGAAGGAAAGTGAAAGAGTAAGAAAGAGAATGGAAAGGAAAATAGAAAAAAGCTTTTTATTTTGATTAATTATTTTATTTTATTTATTTATTTATTTATTGGGTACTGGGGTTCGAACTTGGGTCCTTGCACTTGCGAGGCAGGCAGTGGAGCCACTGAACTAAATCCCTGGTGAAAAAAAAGCTTTTTTAAATGAGGAGGGGAAGAAGGGCTGAAGGGAGAGGGAAATGCAAAAGAGGAAGAATTAAGACATATTATTCACAGGTACAAATTCCCACGATGAGCGTGGTTAATACATATGGCAAATATGTACTAATACAAACATTTAAAAGAACAAATGTATTTAAAAATTTTTAAAAATATTTTTTATTATTTATTTTCCTCATTGAATTTATTGGTACATTTTAGATATGCAGTGCAGTTACGTTCATTATTGGGATCCTGTACCTTTCCATGACAGGTCTCGATTGTCATTTGTCCCCTTGTCCCTGCCCTCCCTTCACCCCCTGCTATCCTCCCCATTTACAAACACTTTATTTCCATTTTTTCATTTTCTCATATTTTTTTCTTTTCCCTTTTTACCTGTCCCAACCCTTCCCACTTTCCCTACACTTTTAGCCCTTTTCTTCCTATTTCACATTGCTAATTATACCATTAGGATCTTATGTACCATTATAGTATTTCATACCAGAGAAATTATTTGGTATAAAATATCTTTTTTAAATGATTAACTTGCTAACCAATAAAAGAGCAAGTAACAGATATGATTATCCTGACTCACAAATAAAACACTTCTTATTCTAGATTTTATCTGTGTGGTTTTTGTTTTTTGTTTTTGTTTTGTTTTGAGACAGGGTCTCACTATGTAGTTTAGACTGACCTGGAACTCACTATGTAGCCCAGGCTGGTCTCAAACTCGCAGCGATCCTCCTGCCTCAGCCTCCCAAGTGCTGGGATTACAGGTGTGTGCCACTATGTCTGCTATCTGTGTGTTTATATGTGTGTATATAGTAGATATCTTGGAGATGAGATTTTAAGGGTATTAATTTTTTACTTTATAATTTTCTCTATTTTATATTTTAGAGTATATGTTATATAACAAAATATAACAGAGATTATTAAACTACATTAATTGACTAAATTAATTATAATAGAAATATTTTATTGGCCCAAAATTTAATTTTTTTTTTTTTTTTTTTTTTTGGTACCAGGGGATTGAACTGAGGACCTTGAGTTTAAGAGGAAAGCGGTAGAACCACTGAGCTAAATTCCTGGCCCAGCCCCAAATTAATTTTAAATTCACTGGTTTTTAAATCTTAATTTTTTAAGTGTAATTTTTTTCCCCAGATTACTGATTGACACTCTATTGAATCATGAGACAGTTTTTCTTAAGTAGATGGAGGCAGTCTGGGTTTAGAGTTTCTCACGCTTTCCCATGCCTCTTTTCATTGAAGTTTGGGCTATGAGAACATAATCATTATCAAGGCCAATGTACATTAAGGTATTAAACAATGCTGTTTAGGTTTGGAAAGATCCTGGGACATCTAATCATAACCTGCTTTATTTACAGTAAACTCTGTGTCCAAAAGATTTACTTCTAGTTGGTGTTTTAAAATCCATTTACATTCTCTGAGAAAAGCAAGGAAATTAATATTTTTGTTGGAAGATTCTCGCAGTGTAGTAACACAGGAATACGTGAAGGTATGTCATTCCTGGCCATGTGTAAAGGCTGTGGTGCCGAATTATGAATCAATTCGGCAAAAATATGATTAAAGCATAGTTGTGTTTTTAAGATAATAGTTTGGAGAAGCAAATATGGATCAATAACATATACCTGCAGTAGAATTCATTGCACTGCCAATATCTAACTTATACATCATATCAAGGCTTTGTAATGTGCACACACTTACGGGCATTTAATTTCATAAAATTAATTCTGGGAAATTCCGCAAAGCCGCTTTCTTTCACTTATGCAAAGTTAACTCCTAAAGGAAGTAAGCAAGATTTTTTTAAACATCCACAAGATATGACATTAGAATCTTCAAACATTTTTATGATTTTATTATTATTCATGACAACATATTTTTCAGAGTTTAACCAAAGTTTGTTGCCCATTTTTTTTCTCAGAATTTAAAAGCAGTGACCAAATAGCTGCAGTTTTGTTATGTAGAAGTAACAAAAGCTAACCTTTCTAGTGAGTTATCTCTATACGTTAAAACTTATATTTTAAAAACTCTGTGAAAAGTCGGGATATAAATGTTATCAGTGGTTGCCTCTGGGTAGTTAAAGGTGATATAATTTTATCCTACTTTTCTGAGACAGGGTCTTGCTGTGTAATTCAGGCTGGCCTTGAACTCACTATGTAGCCCAAACTGTCCTTGAATTCTTGGGCCATCCTCTTGCCTTAGCCTCTAGTGTGCTGGGATTACAGTGTGCACCACCACACCAGCAATTTTATCCTACTTCTATTCGCTTTCTGTTCTTTTTGATTTGTCTATGGAAATAGCTTTGTAATAAACTGAAAATGAATATTAAAGACACATACATTTTATATCATTTGGCATATAAACTTGAGGTATTTTCAGCATTGACATTTTGAATAATAATCACTTGCATATTGAATAGCTAGGTTCTCTTGTGAATCCTTCTTATTGATTTGTTTCATTCTCACAGCCACCCTAAGAGCTGTTTTCAGATAAGGAAGGCACAAGGTAATGTAACTTGCTTCAAGTTGTAAAATGGCTCATGGAGGGAGTGTGACCTGACTATATGAGGATGCACTTAAACGAATATATGGCTTCTTTTACAGAGTATATATTACAGATGTGTATCTCAAAAATTTTCTTTTCATGCAAATTTCATTTACATTTAAATTTCATGTAAATTATAACCAATGTGGTTCTAATTAGGGTGACAAAATTCTATGGTTTTGCATAGGAGTGACGTGGGAAATTAGGTGAGTTGTAGTAAGGTAAAAAGATTTATCCTAAGTAATTTCAGGATTGAGAGAAAAATCTCTAAACATGGCTATCAAAACTTTTCTTCAAGCCGGGCATGGTGGCACATTCCTGTAACCCCAGCACTCAGGGGCTGAGGCAGGAGGATCACTGTGAGTTCAAGACCAGCCTGGACTACATAGTGAGTTCCAGGTCAGTCTCAACTACATAGTAAGATCCTGTCTCAAAAACAAAACAAAATAAAAAACTTTTCTTCAAATATTTTGACCTAAAACTGTTATTTATATTAGGATTTATAGTATTCCCTGTAGAAAACAGCTTTTCGATAGTAATAATGTATTTTTCAGGATGAGCAAAATAGTGAAAAAATAAAATTAAAATATCTTCCATAATATTTGGGTTTCTTTGTAAATTTGAAAATATGGGAATGTACACAGTGTATGGTTGTTTCATCAACACATGTCAAACAGCCAAACTAAATCAGAACAATAAAATATTCACAAGTTTGATCTAGGGAAAACCAGACTTTTAGATATTTAATAGATTAAATTTTGTTTAATTTTTAAAATTTAACCAGTATACTTGATATAGACACACATAAATCAATCCTAAGCAATCTTAATTAGATGTATACTAAAAATTAAAGAACAATTTTGATAGTCTGAAGCAAACACCTGAACATACCACTTAAAGAAATACCAAAGAACTACAGTCCCTCAGTATCTAAGGAAGATTGGTTTCAGGATCCCCCATGCATACCAAAATCTGCAGCTGCTCGTGGCCCTTTTATACAATGGTACAGTATTTGCATATGACCTACACATCCTCCTGTGTACTTGAAAATCATCTCTAGATTACCGGGTTACCTAATATTATCTGCTTTATCACTTTATTTAGGGAATTATTTATGATAAGATAACACCTATAGTGTTCAGTGTAGATACACATCTTTTAAATAATACTTTCAATGTGTTATCAGTTGATTCCCTCAGATATATAAAAACTGAAGACATAAAGCGTTGACTAGCCTGGCGTGGTGGCGCATGCCTGTAATTCCAGCACTTGGGAGGCTGAGGCAGGAGGATCGCTGTGAGTTCGAGACCAGCCTGGACTACCTAGTGAGTTCTAGGTCAGTCTCAACTACATAGTGAGACCCTGTCTCAAAAAACCAAAAAAATAAATAAATAAATAAATAAATAAATAAATAAATAAATAAATAAAGGGTTGACTGTACTGTGCCGTACATAGGCAAAAATACCACATTTTCCAAACTAACACCAACTGAATATCTCCTTCATTGAAATGTCTGAGACTGATAAATCTCTCTGTGTAGGATTTTATCTTTAGAGAAAAAGAAATAATCATATCTGTAACTGTCTTTGTATCTACCAGGTCAGATTCCTTGGCAAATTCTTATAGTCTTTTTTTTTTTTTTTTTTTGAGGCGTGGTCTCCCTTGGTAGTTCAGGGCCAGGTAGCTCAGGCTGGCCCTGAATTCACTATGCAGCCCAGGCTGGCCTCAAACTCAGGGGGATCCTCACAGTGAGACTGCCTCAGACTCCCCAGTGCTGGGATTACAGGCATGCACCACCATGCTTGGCTAAATTCTTACATTCTTTATACACACACACACTCACACACACACACACACACACACACACACACATTTGGTGTATTATTTCAGAATTTGGACTGTGTACCCTAAAGTGTTTCTTGTCCAAGACAAGAAGATGTGAAGTTTCGAACAAGAAATCCTCTTAGCAAACGAAGAGAAAGACCCCTAAGCATACCAGGAAAACTGTATCAAGAGGACAGAAGCCTTGCAAGTGCAAGGACCTGAGTTCAATCCCCAGTACTAAAAAAAAAAAAGGGAGAGAGGGCAGAAACAACCACTAGAAAAATGAAAGTCTTTTTTTTTTTTTTCTCCCACAGCTATATCAATAAAATCAACAAGGGCAAGTAAGTATTAATCCCTCTTTAAAAAGTAATGAGTTGGTTCATTACAGCTGGGAGCCAAAGTATCAACTGTTACATAGAGGTCCAAATATAACCCTTCTGGCACAGCAGCAGCCCAGGGCAGGAGGCAGAGCAGGGACACCTGATAGCGGTGCCAAGTAACTGGAGCCGTTCTGCTTGTTGTGGAGACAAATGCACTGAAAATCTGGGCAGAGAACAAATCACATTTCCTTGATTTTAGAAAGTTCTTTGAAGGTGGCCTTTCAATCTTCTGATGTAACTTTGTTTTACAGTTTGATTCTGTTTTATGGAAGTGCCAGACATACACAAAAGGGAATAACAGAACGAACCCCCCCCACACTGTATCCATTATGCAGCCCTAATTCATTATAATCAGTTATAGTATCTAAAATTAAGTTTTATACTTTTTCAAAACAAAACCAAGTACTGTTCCTGACAACATTTCACAAACTATTTTTCAAGCGAAATACAAGATTGTGCTTTTAGTTCATTCTTGTTGGAGAGGTGATACAGAGGGTGATGGAAGCCAGCTCCGGAAACTTAGTGACTTCCCAAGACTCTGTTCAAAATAAGAGGAGAAAAGAGAATAGAAGAAAACAAAGCAAAGCAGGTGGGGATGCAGCTCAATGCAAAGACCCAGGGTGCAAGCCCCATTCCTATAGAAGGAAAATGTTTGACAGGATGTCTTTTCAGTTTTATGAGCTCTCCATCAGGTAAGACTATTTACTATTAATTTACCTTTCGTACTTCAACTATGCAGTGCAAAGATTCTTTGGAACTCATTCATGCTAGTAAGTAAGCTTACTAGAAACCTAGGAATTTAGTTTGTTAATTTGAACTAAAGGAATGCTTGTGAAGCAGTCTAGGCTGTCAATGCTCCTAGTTCTTTTCATGATTAAAACACTTTGCAACAGTGTTATACTCTGAGAGGCATTTAAATTAATTGTTTCCATTTTGAGGGAAACAACCAGAACTCTTGCTAAACTAGGAAGAAACCTGCTCAGCAACTATTTTTTGTAGTTTTTAGTTTTTTTATTAGAATATATTTAGCAGCATATAATAATTATATTCTGTGTGGGAAGTTAATACATGTACACAACACATCTTATTTTCATTCCCTTGCCCCTCCATCTCTCGGGTCCCCTTCCCTTTTTCAAAAGATCTTCTTTTTTCCTATTATCTATCTTTGATTTTGTACTTCATTTGCATTTTGGGTTTCTCATATGAGAGAAAGCATGTGATATTTAAATTCCTATGTCTGATTTACTTCTTTAAACATTCTGGCCTTAAAGTACATCTATTTTCCTCCAAGTGACTCACGTTTATCCCTTTCATGGCAGAGTAGTACTCCATTGTATATAAATACCACATTTTCTTTGTCCATTCACCTGTTGATGGATTGATGGGCTGCTTCCAAGATTTAGCTATCATGAATTGTGCTGCTCTAAACATGGATATGCCTGACCACTGTAATATGATGTCTTTAATTCTTTCCTAGAATGGGAATAGCTGTATTAAGTAGAATTTCTAGTTTAAATTTGTGAGGAATCTCCACACTGATTCCCAGAGTGGTTGCACTGGTTTACACTCCCACCAACAGTGTAGGAGCCCCTCCCAATCACCCTGTGCTATCTATGACACATCCCTTGGGTCATTTAGATGTAAATACTGGAAAAACACAAATGCAGATTTTTCCAGTTTCCCAGATTTCAGAGAAAAGACTCCAGTGTTTCTGCAAGCTTGGTGACTCTATCAATATTTGTTTTACTATATGATTAATAAAAAGACTTTTTTTCCTTTGCACATGGGTATGCTATTAATTTATTATTACTGTATTGCCCTTTGTATATTAAGAAGTTAAAAATTAAAATGATTTCAAGAGTCCTCATATAAATAGTATTTTTTATTAGCACTTTCATGCTACATGAACTGAGGAGTCAGTGAGAAGTGTTCAACAGAACCAGACTTTTCATCCATTCTTCTAAGTGGCTTCCTTTCCAATTCAACCCTAGCAAATCCACAAATGTTTAACATAAGCAAGTGTTTCGTTTTAAGGACGACAAGGTGGGTTGAGGACTGATAACAAAAGACACATTAGCAAAAACACACACACACAAATTTAAGTTTTGTATGGCATAGCCTTCAGAATTGAAAAGCCAAGAAACAAGGAGACTTGTATATTTTTATGCTGAGTTTGATGATAAAATGGAGAGTTACTGAGAAATCTGATGGGACAAAAGGAATAGGACCTATTGATAAGCAGCTGGGAGGAACTTTGCAAAGCCTGGCTCTGTGTCCTGTGTCTTCTGAGATAACATTTTCCTCCGGTATTCCAGAAGCACAGCTCACAGCACAGTCTTATGACCCTCCATAGGAAGGTTGGAGAATTTTCTTTTATCACCGGCCTCCATGGGAAAAGGTGGGAGGGAGGTCAGAAAGGTCCTCCTGCCTCTGCTATTTTCTCAAATGCCAAGGTGCCACACTTGGGAGTTGCAGTCCTTTTTGAAGTCCAAAGTCAATTCCAACTAAAAGGGTAATAGTGCAAGGCAATTAATTATACCCTTATTGGTTGCCAGCACAGTTTGATGCTGGTGTTTATAGTTTTCTGCTCTGCCAGTCTGTCCCACAGTGCTTGGTTGGAGGAGCATGTAGTGACAGAATGGTGAGGATGGGCAAAAATGTTATTGTAACATTTATGCATTAGTGTCATGTGAAATAATGATGTGTGGTTATCTTATAAACAAATATAATGCCGTACTTAAATCATTTCACTAAATGTAATTCATTTTTTTAAAAATTTAAGCTAAAAAAAAAAAAGACGTTTAGGGGCTGAGGATTTAGCTCAGGGGCACCACACCTGCTTTGAAAGTGCAAGGTCCAGAGTTCAATCCCCAGTACTGCAGAAAAAAAAAAAAAAAAAAAGCAGTTTAACTCCGAAAATTTAGTGGTATCTCTTTCTAGATCTATTTACCTGGCTTTTGTTTTGTTGGGTTTTGGTTTTGGTTTTTTTGAGGCAGGGTCTCACTATGTGGTTGAGACTGACGTGGAACTCGCTATGGAGTCCAGGCTGGTCTTGAACTCACAGCAATCCTCCTGCCTCAGCCTCCCGAGTGCTGGGATTACAGGAGTACGTCACCACTCCCGGCTTACCTGTTTTTCTATTCTGCCTAATTAAAACAATTTCTTTGAAGTATCTGCCTACAAAATGACAAATATCAAGCAATACCAGAGCATGATACACCTAGCTCAGTGTCCTAGACCCTGAACATAAACACAGTGCTTATCATTCTTCATACTTTTCAACTTAAAAAATTTTAAATCCCAACACTTGAATGGTGAGACTGTGGTCTTGCAAATGAAAACCTTGTTAGTAATGGAGGACATGAGGAATGACCTTTGACTCTTTATTTGTTGGCAAATCTGCTATTCTACTGCGTTGTTATAACAACTGATTATAATTCTTGATGCTTTTATTATGACACATTTTTGCTTTGGTTGTTTATTAAGGGGTTTAAATAATGATCTATTGCTCTGGAAGAAACAATCAAAAGAGCAAAGTAAAATGAGCATGGAAAGAATAACAAAAAGAAGACAAGGAAAATGGAGATGACAATAGTCAAGGAAACAAAAAGAATGAGATGAGAGAAGGCACATAGTTTTTTAGGGAAAACAGCAAGATGGAGAAAATGAAACTCAAAGAACGAAAGGGACAACTTGGCTGGCTCACGTAACAGTGATTACTTTTGCCAACAGAACCCAAGCACCACTGAGAAGACTCACGTAACCCGAGGTGGTAAATAAATAACACAAATAACAGTACTCAATTCCCATCCTCCCTCCTTCCCCTCCGTCTGGCTCCTAGTATGAGGTGCCTTGGTATCACTGATAGTTACTAGTCTTTTCCCTCTCTCCCTTTCAACCTTAGGGTAATAAGACAAAGAACAACGAAATTTTTGTTAAGCCGAAAAAGAAGAATATGGAGGTATTTAGGTGAAAAAAGAAAGCGTTGAGGAACCCACTGACTGCAGTCCACACTGAATCTCCTGAGGTCACAGTGCTCCCCCAGTAAACTTCGATGAGCCGTGTAGGCCATATCCCTTTCTAAAATGCTCGCTTCTGGTCCCTCACAAGCCAGTAACAGTCAGAAATAGGACCCAGACCTCCTGACGTCAGGTTGAATGTTCTTTCCACTTCACACGGATGCCTAAAAATACAAACAAATGGAAAACTCTCCGTAGCAAAGAAGACCTTAACTATTCTCATGTAAATACATCATAAAAGCCTCCTCTTCAGTAAGGATAATTTTTAAAATTCTAGGCCTTTAAACATACAACACCAGAATATCTAGCAAATAAGTCCATTTTAATTTATTCCACTCGATGCAATGTTTTAATTTTTATATTGTCTTACAACCTACAGCAACTGTTTCAAAGTACAAGGATACTCAGTAAGTCTGCTTTTTTCCATTTTTAATGAAAAGGTATTCATCTGGAATGAAATCTTTTGTGTGGCTTTATTTATACATTTGAGTTACATACAATTCTGCCTTTTTTTAAATTGAGTTATAGTCCTGCCTTTTTGACTTGAGATCTCAGCTAAGATATCACTCTGCTGTCGCACCCTTCTCAGGGAGTTTGACTGATACAACAATCCAGGAAATGTTTTAAATTCAAGGAAAATACCATGCTATTTAACAGAAAGAGTAGTCTTTCTGTCTGTCTCTTCAGGCTAGGGAAGAAGTAGGAGAGGGGAACCAACTCCTGTCTTAATGATCATTCAGTATCAGATTATCTCTCTCTCTTTTTTTTTTTTTTTTTTGAGACAGAGTCTCACTATGTAGTTGAGACTGATCTGGAACTCACTATGTAGCCCAGGCTGGTCTCGAACTCACAGCGATCCTCCTGCCTCAGCCTCCCGAGTGCTGGGGTTACAAACCTGCACCACAACGCCTGGCTACTATCAGATTCTTTTACATAGACGCTGTGCAAGCAAACCCCACTGTGGTATTTTGGCTCCTGTGACTAGGATTAAAAGCCAAGGATTTCAGATAGCCCATTCTCATTTTCATGTATCACGTACCTGTCATTTAAATAAACGGTGCCTGAATTTGTATTGAGTTCAAGAAGGTAAATGACGTTTCTGTTTTTCCTCCTGAAAGTGCAAAGAAAAACAGGAAAGGAAGCAGTAGTAGGCAAAAATGTGTTACAGAAAGCCAAGAAGGCAGTCAGGTATCGACGAAGGCAGCGTGCCTTTGAACAATAACACACCAAAAGTACCAGTGTGTGTAATTTCATCTTTCACTTTAGAATCTCAATATTCTCCCCTATGATGACGATTTCTGTTAGTTGGAGAGGGGCTCTGGGGACTGAACACAGGGCCTTGTGTGTGCTAGCTATTAACTGTACCGCTGAACTAAAGTCCTAGCCCCTAATACTATTTTTGCAAAATAGTTTGAGAGTCAACTTTTTACACTTGTATTTATTTTGAAATCACTCTAATAAACAACCCAAGGGTCTCCCATAAATATTTTATAAAGAAGCCCATCCTTTATAATTATAAAATTACTTTCTTGGTAATAATCCATTTCGCAGAGGAGCTTATCTCCTATCCTTGGTGCTTATCTCTTTTTTTGAAGACAAAGACCTGTAGTTTTTATATCATTCAGTTTTTTGTTTCTCAAATACATTTTAAGAGGATGATTGTTATGCAGGGTCTCATGCCCTTAAATCAATTATAATTTGCTGTATCTGCACATTTCTAGGACTCTCATTCCTGTATTTTGAAGACGGTTAGAATGGGAGCTTGTGTGCTGAGTTTCCTATAGAAATTCTTTAGGAAGTTGAGTAACTCAGCCATTATGCATGCGGCTCAATATCTTAATAACTGTCTCATTGCTGAGGCACAATACCTGAAACCCACACCCTAAAAGAGGAAAGGCTTGTTTTAGCTCATTGTAATATGGCTCTAAAGACAAAACAGTGCGGCAGAGGGGCATCATAGAGGAGGCTGCTCATGTCGTGCAGACCAGGAAGCAGAAAGAGAAAAAGAGGAGCTGGGGGAGGAGACACACCCTTCCATGTCATGCCCTGTGACCCCTCCCTCAACCAGGCCCAGTAGTATTCCCCATGGTCCAATCCCCTGTCCAAAAGCCCCACCTCTGAGCACAGGAGCCTCAATATTCTGCCCTGACCCCCAAAAGATCTGTTTGCATCATCTTTATGCAGAATGCCAATGTCTTAAAAGTTCTAGCATTGCGAACGTCCAAGTCCCCAGCCTCCTCTGAGACACACTCAGCTACAAAAATCAAAAAGTTAAACACTGGCAACATACAATAGCACAGAACAGGGGAGAGAAAGGAATGGGACCAAAGAAAGAACAAAATACAGCAGGGCAAAGCCTGTAGCTCCACGTCTGGCACTCAGGGCAAAGGTGGGAACTCCAAAGGGCCTGGGCAGGTCGACTCCTACAGCATTGCTGGTGGCAGTTCTCGCAGCCTCTCTGTGGGGCTTGCAGTTTTCCTCAGCAGATGTTCCACATTCCTAGCTTCTCCAGACTCCCAGGATCCCCACTGCATTGTTGGTTTCATGCTACGGCCTCCCAGGCCTGCTTCTGGAATCCAAGTGAAAGACCCCCTGACCCCACAACTTTTGCATTCTGCAAGTCCCTAAAACCAGCACCATGGGACAACACCAAGATCTGCCACAACTCCCCTGGAGCCTACAGTGGTGGGAGTGCTGATAGCAAGAATACTGCATGTGAGATTTACCTTCTTAGATTTTGTTTTGTTTGTTTGTTTGAGACAGGGTCTTACTATGTAGTTGAGTCTGACCTGGAGCTCACTAGGTAGCCCAGGCTGGTCTTGAACTCTCAGCCTCCCGAGTGCTAGGATTACAGGCATCTTATTTTTTAAATGCATAATAAAGTATAGTTCACTCTGCTATACAGCGCATAGCACATTCTAGATCTTTATAACAGGAACTTTATACAACTTAAATAACTATTTCTTTCTCCCTCAATTTTTTTTAAATCACAGTGGTGATTATTTACTTATACAGTTCAAATACATTTATTCACATAAAAAGAAAAGCCAGTTTCATAATTTTCTATAGATCCTGTAATGGGAAAAAAAGAGTCATGGATCAATGCAACCAAATTTTCTTTTTTCTTCTGGTTGATTCCTCCTTTTGGGACCTGTCAAAGAATTTCACTGCTTGACCTCTATAAACAGTGAGATCCCTGAGATAAGAACAATAGAATCTTAAAGAACAATACAATCTTACTGTAAAAGAAAGTGCTACAGTGAAAACTAGCTACTTATTTAGCTGTTTTATTACACAACTATTGTTCTTCAGAATAAGATTGCCAGGAATCTTCACAGTAACTCTTGTCACTCCACAACTCACTGAGCAATTTTTTTCTTTTTATTCTCTTTGAAAGTTATAAACAAGTTCTTAATGAGGGCTATGTACAAAGTCTCCTGGCCTTACAATGGGGCTCCACCCCAATCAACCCATCATAAATTGAAAATACCTTAAGTAAAAAATGTGTTGAACCTTGTAGCCCACTGGAATTTGACATTTGAAAAATAACTTCTTTCTCTACAATTAAGGCATTGACACAATGTGTGGTTAGGATGTTGCTAATTAACATTTGTTAACATTTGTTACTTTGAAGGACTCTGCTTGTTAAACTTGTTTTTTGACCCTGCAATGGGAGAAACTCAAAGAGATAGCCACAGATCTGATGTTCTTTGCAAAGAGTTAGAAAATCCGGTCTTTGCCTAAGATACAAATAGTTGCTTGGTGCTTCCTGCTGAGGTGCCTTTAAAAGGAGCTGTTCCTTTCTCAACCCTCACTCCCCAAGTCAGGCATGTTTGTGTTGTGACGGCTGGGCTGGTGTGGTGGTACACGCGTATAATTTTAGCTACTCAAGACGTTAAGACAGGAGGATCACAAGTTCACTAGTTCACGCTGGGTCCAGGGAATCTAGGGAGACCTAATCTGGGGGTGGTGGTAATGGAGGGGGGGAAATTGGGGCTATAGCTCAATGGTCAAAGGTTTTTCTAGCATATGTGAGTCTCTGGGTCCCCAGTGTTGCCAAAAAAAATTCATTTACTGCACCCAACCTGTGAACATAGCAGTGCCTCAGACTGAAGTTTGCCAGTTGTTTACCCTTGTGACTGTGTGGGGCTGGGAGCTGTGATTCCCTTCAGCTGCCCAGTATTGTGAGAGTAGCCTACCCCATATTGCTAGCCTACGAAAGGATCAACAGTCAATTCAAAGTAGTGTCTATTACATTCCTGTCGCTTTCATACCATCCTCTCCATGAAAAATTATAAATTGAATCATCATCATCAGAGGTCATCTGTACCTCGGGATAAAAGTTTTTTTATGTTCTGTTCATTTGGGGGGCACTTTCCACCACATACAAGACAGTATGATATAAGATCCAAACTCAGATGCAAGCATTTCAGAAAGAAGGAAATGCAACATGTAAAGACAAAGAAAATGGGTTTTATGGAGGGTCTGTTGCATGCCTAGATCAGAGGGAAGCCTGTCCTCAGACACTTACCAGTTTTAGGAGCAGAGAGCATAAAATAGTACAGTTAGAAGCAGGGAAGCCGAGGGAGCCACTCCTTTCCCTTCATTCAACTATAAACACAACACCACCCTGATTATCCACGTTTAAATTGAAGAGGTCACAATACCCAAGAGGCCCGGGAGTCAAAATGGGAGGCCCCGGGAAGTTAGAAGTGTCTCACCCTTTGCATATCGGAAGCCTGGGTTATCCAGGGTTCCTCTTCCTCCTCCTTTTTTCCCTCTGCTCTTCTGCCTTTTCCTGCTGCTACCAGCCCATGGTCTGCAATAAATGTACCTACTTACTGCTTATTATGGGGTGTACACTTGGCAGTTCTTTCCTTGCCCTAAATAAGAACCTGGACTACGACTGGCCCACTCAGCTGTACCATCTGGCGAGCCTGGCCAGGAAGACTTTACCAAACCTCGGGAGACCTCACTGGACAATGAGCCAAAGGACTCCTATTGCACAGCAGCCCAGGGACCCCACCAGACATTGTAGGCATCAGCAGCCCAGAGGCCTTAGGAGACCTGGGAGGAGTGGTGGGCCACTTGCCACGTCGAAAAGACTCGACTGTGGGACAAAAGGCTTTGGTCCTTATGGAGGACAGCAGGGCCCCCCAGTCAGTTGGGCTTACATCCTGTTGTTGACCCACACAATGTGGAAAGTTCGTGTTAGAGGCCGTGGCACACACCCAGCAGAGCAGGAGAGAAGGCTGCCTAGAGAAATGCTTTGGTGTGGCCGCCCCCAGCAGGGGACTGAGAGAGACCGGGCCCACCTGAACTGTTGTTTTTCTCTGCTCTTTGTCTGGCCGCAGGGCGTTGGTGCTTCCCTGTGGGTCATGCTCTCCTGTGGAGTGCTTCTTTTCCACAAGCTTTCTCTTCTCATCCTCTCTCCCCATGGGGTTTTGTCTATTAGTGCTCTGTTTTGTTTAGGTAAGGGTTTCAGATAAACACAAAGAACAGGTTGAAGAGGTGTGGTATCTTCCTGCACAGAAGAGAGGAACTGGTCTGTTTAATAAACCTCCTGCCACCCTCTGCCTGTGCGGGCACCAGGTAGTCAGGGGGGGAGAAGCACGCAGGCCAGCTGACACTTCTGTTCCGGATACCACGGCCCCGCCTAAAGCTCCCTGGGGTAGTTTGCTGATGTTGGTTTGCTAACCTTTTCACTCAGTTTGGCTTTTGTTGCCATGACTGAGGCTTTGCCTTTATGCCGCTGTCTGACAGGATGTGTAACCCATATTTGCTGACTGAATCTACACAGTGCCTGATTTTTATTTTGAGATTTTTATCACCAGATGTGCATGCTTTGTGGCTTGCCCTAGCGAGTTGTTTTTCTCTAATGATGGGTGTTGTTCCATTTGAGTTGGCTCAGGGTGTCCAGCCAGTAAGGTGTCCCGCTTCAGGGTTCTTCAACCAGAAGGTAAGTCATGTTTTCAGGGGAATCCGAAAGGACTAAAGCAGATATCGAGGCTGGCCTTACAAGCAAATAGAACTGAACAAGTACAACCCAGCTTAACTGTGTAAGTCCTGTCATTACATTCATTTTGGATTGTTTGACAAGCCTCTAAGCATAGCAATATCCAGAAAGAGTCTGACCTTTTTTTTTTGTACCAGGGATCGAACTCGGGTCCTTGCGCTTGTGAGGCAGGCAGCGGAACCACTGAGCTAAATCCCCGGCCCCCTGACATTTTTAAATTGACTTTTAAGCCCATGATGAGTAAGCCCCGTGGATTTTCAGGAGCATCTCAGTGCCTTTCCTCCCTCTTGTACCACTGCCATCTTCAATTTAGACAGAGTTCATTGTGATTTAAATTCAAGACAAAGAGTCTAGAGTTCAGATTGAGCACATTCCTTCTTGCTGCCCTACCTTTGTGGCTACAGCTTCAAGATGTAAGGTTTGATATGTCAAGATGTGATTCCTAAGTTAAATTATTAGCATATTTGAGCTGGGTGGCGTGCTGTACCCTGCAATCCCAGCTATTACAATGAAAAAGAAACCCAGATCATTAGCATATTTGAGTTATATTGCTTTTTCTGTGAACTGAGGACCATCTGAGTGCATACAACTTGCAAGCAACACCAAAATAAAGTCTTAAAAATATTTTTGACTAAAGCTCTAAATTTTTTATATTTCTTTATTTGTCGTTTGACACTGGGGATTAAACCCAGGGCCTTCACACTGATCTACTCCCCCAGCCTTTTTTCTACTTTTTGTTTTGAGTCAGATTCTCACTAAGTCTCTAGGTTGCCCAGGCAAGATTCAAATTTTAGGATCTTCCTACCTCAGTCTCCCAGAGTGCTGGGAACAGGTGTAAGCCACCATGCCCAGCTCTAAATTCTTTTAAAATTCTCTGTATTTCACTGGAAACTGTGAAAAAAAATTACCTTATTCAGTTGTTTTGCTTGATTAATAGCTATCACCTTGCCAAAGAGATAATGAAAGCAAGCCGGGCATGGTGGCACACGCCTGTAATCTCAGCACTCGGGAGGCTGAAGCAGGAGGATCTCTGCGAGTTCAAGACCAGCCTGGGCTACAGAGTGAGTTCCAGGTCAGTCTCAACTACATAGACCCTGTCTCAAAACAAACAAACAAACAAACAAAACCAAACAGACAAAAAAAGAAATAATGAGAGCAGAGTATGTACTGGATTCAATTGTTAAATATGCTGAAAGAGGATTAGGATATCTTGGGGTGCTTTTAAGTCTCAAATCTCATTTGCTTAGATTGAGGAACATTAAAAAGTGGCTACACTTTACCTTCCTTAGTTACGAGGTGTGTTCTTGCAGGCATGAAGAGATTACAACCATCCTGTAGCAATGTTGACTGAAGTTAAGACAAGGTCATCATCTACATCATGAAGAACACAAATAAACTGTGAGAGAGCACAGTTGCACCCCACCATTTTAAAAGGCCTTTGAAGATGGTGCATAGCTTTGGCAGTGTTCCAGAAACTGCTGGATCACGGTGACATGGCTTAATTCAGAGGGAACACTGCAGCCCTGACAGTGTGTGATGCCTGGGGGATTCTCTACAGTAAGTGAGGGTGAGATTAAAGAGAGGGCCTGAGCTCCCTTTGGCAGACACCTGACATGAGATTGTGGGTCTAAGAATAGATGGAACGGTCTCCGAAGTTCACAGATATCGATGCCTTCTTTGCCTACTTTGACACAGTTTTCAAAACATAATTAATGCCCAGCCTAGTGTTTTAGATTGTTGGCAAAACCAATATTACAGTTGGTTTAGTTAGTTTTGGTTATCATTTTCCTTGCTCCTCTAAGAAAAATAAAACAATGCAGGGGCTGGGGATTTAGCTCAGGGGTTCTGCTGCCTTCCTTGCAAGAACAAGGTCTTGAGTTTGATCCCTGGTACCAAAAAAAGAAAAAGAAACAAAAACCCAAAACCAAAACAACAACAACAACAACAACAAAACAATGCATATCACCAATTGATCTGTGCCTGGTAACCAGAATAAGTCCTTGTAGGGACATAGTAAGTAATGGTAGGAAACCCTGAATTAAATTATCTAAATAGAGAAAGAAACCAATGGTTCACTCATTTCTTAAAAAAAAAATTATTTTTCAGGGATGCAGCTATGCAGCTATACCGTTCACAGTGTCTTGCAGGCTATAAAACACACACAGTATTATCAAGCTGACAAAAATGTGATAAAGACTGATAAAGCAGGACAAGGGGTTTGGGAAAATCGTGTGAAGCGACAGGGTGATAATGTAGGTGAGAGCTTTTTGAGGAGGTGACACTGAAGCAGAGGACTGATTGAGCCCCACAAATGCCTGAGAAAGAACATTTCAGATGGAATAAAGAGCAATACATGAGCAAGAAGGAAAGACATAGTTAAAGGAAGAAATGCATGGGCTTTGTTGTAGCATAGTGAGAAAGCAAGTTTGGGGGAGAAAAACTAACTAGTCAGAGACAAATTGAAGATGACGATGAAGCTGACACAGGCCAACTGCTGTCTGGCCTTGTGGGCAAATAAAAAGTCTGATTTCAATAGCGTGAGAGTAACTCACTGGAGTGCTTTTGCTTTTTCTTTTTTTTTTTTTTGGTTTTTTTGAGACAGAGTCTCACTATGTAGTTAAGACTGACCTGGAACTCACTATATAGCCCAGGCTGGTCTTGAACTCACAGTGATCCTCCTGCCTCAGCCTCCCGAGTGCTGGGATTATAGGCATGTGCCATCACACCCGGCTCGGAGTGTTTTCAGCAGGAGAGGATGCAGTTTCATAAACATACACTTTATTTTTAATTACTACTGGTATGTATTCACAGTGCATGATGGTTATTTTCCTGGTTGGGAGTTGGTACATGGACAGAACACATCTTAATTCTTTTCTTATCCCCTTCCTCTCCCCTCCCTCCATCACTTGGTCCCCTTCCCTTTTGCAAAAGATCTGTCTCCTTTTTTCCTATTGTCTATCTTTTATTGTGTCCTTTATTTATATCTTGGGTTTCTCATATAAGAGAAATCACGTGATGTTTAAGCTTTTGTGTCTTATTTTCTTCATTTAACATTGTGGACTCAAGATGCATCTGTTTTTATTTTAACAAATGACTTAAGTTTATCCTCCACCACTCTACAAATACCACATTTTCTTTTCTTTTTTTTTTTTTTTTTTTTTTTTTTTTTTTTTGGTACTGGGGATCGAACTCGGGTCCTTGTGCTTGCGAGGAAGGCAGCGGAACCACTGAGTTAAATCCCTGGCCCAATACCACATTTTCTTTATTCATTCATCTGTTGACGGACATATGGGTCACTTCCAAGATGTACCTATTGTGACCTGCACTTCTGTAAACAGGGGTATGCATGGTTGAGAAGGTACCTATAAGAGAAATAGCTGGATTGAATGAAATTTTTAGTTTTAAGTAATATCCATACTGGTTTTGAGTAATCGCCACACTGATTTCCATAATGGTTGTGCTAGTTTACATTTCCACCAACAGTGCAGAATGATTCCTCACCAGCGCTTGTTATTTGGTTTCTTGATTGCCATTGTTTCTGGAGTATATATATAATTATTAGTCTTTTTTTTTTTTTTTTGTACTGGGGTTTGAACTCAGGACCTTGTAAAGCAGGCGGTGGCACCACTGAGCTAAATCCCCAGCCCCTGGAGTGAGATGCAATCTTGGTGTTATTTTAATTTGCATTACTCTAATGGGTGAGAGGTGTTGAATATTTTTCATGTATTGATTGGCCATTTGTACTTCTGAGAAGTGATAGATACAGACTTTAAAAGGTAGAAGTATAATAAAGGAAGCTAGTTAGGAGAGGCATGTGGCTTGAATCCAGGTAGGGTAACAGGAGATGCAGTAAGAGGTTGTTAAACATTACAAATATTTTAGGAATAGAACTGAAAAGATTTTCTGATAGCTTATATATGGAGTGTGACTGTATCTTTGTTTTCTTTTTTGATCTAAACATTTTTTTCCTGATCCTATGAATCAGTGGAGATGCCTTCTACTGAGATGTGTGGAGCAGTCAGGACAAATGGAAAATCAGAAGTGTTTAAGAGAAAACCAAGTGATGCCTGAAAACATTAGTTCACTAAAAATGTTTAATATGCCAATAACATGGCAATAGGAATTAAGTAGTCAAACGAGAGATTGTACTTAGCAGACAGAATGAAAAGTTTACTGCATTTACATGTTGAACTACCCAATCTCTTAACCCTTCCGTGAGCCTTAGAAGCAGACAGGTGTATATCTTCAGCTCCTTGTAACTTTATATTTGGCAGCAACTTCAACTTGTTCCTTAGTTTAGTTTGCTTTGTTTAAAAATAAATTAATAAAGAAAAAGTTTGCTTCCTCTACCCAGCTATGCCTTACACTGCTGCACTTGTAGTACGATCCGCTCTGCCTCAGGGTCTAAAATGGTTTACACACATCTATCTCAAAAGTATTTGTCATCTGTCCCTAATCCAGCTCCTGCTTAAGACCAAAACCAGTTGGCCTTGGTTAGCTGTACCAGGCCTGTTTGTTTGCTCTTTGGAGCTAGGGAGCAAATACAAGGGTATTCCAACTTGCCATATTTCCTGATGCCTTTGACATGAAATCAGGGAGCCTACAAGCTGTAATGAAGTCACTCTTTCTGTTTAGATTACAGAGTAGCCAAGGCTCTCAGGGCCACTTTAATAGGCTCCTATAGGGAGAGGATTAGGGCTCCTATTAATATACTTAGTCCTGAAATTCCTGGATCATAGGGCTATTCTACTATTTTTCCCTCAATGAATTGCCTTTCTACACACATCCAGCTCTTATTTCATAGCTAGTTCACTTGTAGTGGCAACTTGCTCTTTTTAAAGAAATAATTGTCAAATTGTTCATTCATTCTAGTGGCAGCTTTATTGAGGGGTAACTTTGAACGTGTTATTCACTGAGTCTTGATAAATATATAGCTCTGTATAACCATTATCACAGTAAAGATGTACAGTGATGCCATCATCCACAAAAGTTCCTGCTTTGTCCCTTCCCGGTCAGTCTTCTCCCTGCCCATACCCCTGCCCCCTGGCTCAAGCTACGGGAAACTACTGACCTGCCTTCTTTTGTTAAATGTCATATAAATGTTTACATCATGTTTTCTGTAGATGGCTTATTGGTTTTAGCATTACACTCTTGAAACTCATTCATGTTTCACATATATAAATTTTGATGCTTTTTATTGCTGTCTAGTATTTCATTACTTGGATGACCACACTTTGTTCACCCATTTACATGTCATGTCAGTGGATGTTTGAGTCATTTACAGTTTCTGTAAATTTGCTTACAAGTTTCTCTAAGGTCACAGGCTTCACTTCATTCAATTAAACATCACAAAGTAGGATAGCCAAGTTGGGTTCAAATCTGTTATCTGTAATAGATCTCACTGTATCTTTCTTCTGTCATGGATGTGTTAGACAGTATCCTATTACTGTAACAATCTCTGAGATAATCACTTAAAAAGAAGAAAGATTTATTTTGCCTCTTAGATTCAGAGGTTTTAGTCCATGGTCAGCAGACACTGTTGCTTTTGGGTCATGCTAGGGCAGCTCATCTTGATGGGAATGCAACACTGTTCACCTCATGGCTACTAGGAAGGAGAGGGAGGGAGGGACAGAGCATGTGCGAGACAGAGAGACAGACAGACAGACAGACACTAGTGCCCCATAATCCCCTTTGAGGATGGGTCCCCAGTAACCTACGCTCACCCACTAGGTCCCAGCTCTTAAATAAGTTCTCCACCTTCTGTTAGCATCAAGCAGAGGCTACACCTTTAACACCTCAGCCAAAGCCCAGCCACAGCAAGGAGTAACAGTGCCACACAACCAGTCTTCCAGTGTGGGAAAAGGCATTAGCTGGTCCTTTTGACTCCATCACAACAGAAGCACAAATCCTATTAAACCTTCCTTTGCTATAAAATAAAATTTCAGTAAATTTACAATTCATGTGGAAAAGAAAAACTGCGATAATCAAATACAAAACAGGTCTTTTATGACTCACAACTCTGAAAAACTTAAATACACAAATAGGCACACATATGTGTGGTCTCTGCATTTTGTTATTTTGAAATAGCTGTTGGGGGATTCTCCCAGTAACTAAAACATAAAAATTAAAGACTGGTAAGGGAAAGCATTAGAAAAAACAAGACAGGGCAGGGGATTTAGCTCAGTGGCACCGAGCCTGCCTTGAAAGCACAAGGTCCTTAGTTCAATCCCCAGTTCCAAAATAAAAACAAAAACAAATACAAAAAAGACAAATGAATTGAAGATAATGGTTGCTTAACTGTGTGAGCGGTCAACAATTTTTTTCACCACAATCAAATTACACTTTGTACTGGAATAGCTGTAATCTCCAGGACACCAAGTTTGAGCTTTTTTCTTTTTGGTGACAGGGTGTCCTGCTCTATTCCTGTTATTACAGGATGTTTTAGACTGGGTAATGTGGAGGACAGAAATTTATTCCTCATAGGGGCCAGGGATTTAGCTCAGTGGTGCCACACCTGCCTGGCAAGTGCAAGGTCCTGAGTTTGATTCCTGGTACTGGGGGAAAAATGATCCCTTGCAATCAGGAGGATGGGAAGTCCAAGATCAAGATCACCACACCGCATACTTGAATCTGGTGAGAACTCCGGCCTTCTTGCTTGTCCTCGTGTGGCAGAAGGGGCAAGAGAAGAACAATTCCTGCCCACCTGTTCTCTAAAGTCATTAATTCTATTCATGCAGGCCCTCCCTTCAAAATGCTTTTTAAAACTCTGTGTAGGGGCCGGGGATTTAGCTCAGTGTTTCTGCCGCCTGCCTTGCAAGCACAAGGACATGAGTTCGATCCCTGGTACCAAAAATAGAGGAAAGAAAACTCTGTGTGGGGCGGGAGTTTAGCTCAGTGGTGCCTCTGTGTGCCTCCCAAGAGCAAGGTCCCAAGTTCGATCCCTGGTACCAAAACAAACAAACAAACAAACAAATAAAACCCTGTGTGGGGGGGGGTCCTGGGGTACTGGGAATTTAACTGAGAGAGTTTCTTGTCTGAGCTGTATCCCCACTCATGCATTCTTTTTTAGGGTCTCACTAGGTCATTACTACAAGTGTGTGCCACCATACCCACCACATTTAATCACCTTCCGAACACCCCAGTTCCTGGTACTCTCCTATCAAGTTGGCAATAACATTTAACACAGATTTGGAGGAACCACATTCAGACCGTAGCACATACTGCTGTTTCTCAGCCTCCCTGGGAGTCAGGTGAATGAATGATGTGATGGAATTTTTAATGTGGAAAGTGAACAAAGGAGACAAGTGTCACTCTTAGGCCTGGCCCATAAAAATCTCCTGCCCATGATCCACTATGCTTTCCCACCTATTGGATGATCTTTAAAGTCACACAGTGAAGAGGGCAAAGCCATGAGAAGAAAATAAGGTGAATCATCACTTGCACTGAAGTTGCCTGCTTGTCAGAAATCCCTGTTTTGAATGTAAGCAAGAAAAAAAGAAAAGAAAAATCATTACCTATTTTTTAAATAACCGATTTAGAGGATTTTTTTTCTGGTACTTTAGTGCTTCCATACTCCATTTTTCCTCCTGCAACTCCTAGTTCCTCTCCGACCACTCACACAAATGTGATATACTTCAGAGTTGAAAAGGTTGGCATTCTTCCCTCTACATGCATTTTGTTGTGAGACCATCGTGGAGGACTTCTCATGTAAGATAAGCAATGCAGGGCAACAGAGTCACAGGAATAGGCTTGGGAGTTAGTCACACTGGGGTGAGCAAGCACATACCACGTGACCAAGGTACAGTTTTCTATCTGTGCAATTGGAATATTAGTTCTTACCTTAGTTGTTATAAGGCACAATACCCTAGAGAGTGTTTAGCTCAGTTCCTGACACAGAATGCAGAGTAGCAAGTAATATTGCTTCGTCTCCTATATAATTCACTGCAATACACTGGACAGTTTTAAAATTTTTCTGTTATGCTGCACCCTTTTCAATATTTTATTAATTATTCCTAAAACTCCACTAGAATATTAACAACGCCAATTAAAAAAGGTTTATTTTAGGTGATTCATTAACAGTAAAGAAGTAACATTCTTCTTTCCTCACAAATTCCTAGGTAATATCAATCATAGAATAAAGAGGAAAGTTCAGAACTACTCAGAGCCTGGAGGTTTGTACTGTGACTTGTGGTTCAGTGCAGAGTATTCCCAAGGCCCCAGGCGGCTCTCATAATCTTCTCAGAGAATAGATAAACTGAGTGAGGAGATATTTTCTAGGCATTCACCTTTAAACTATCATGCTATTGCTAGGTTTTTAATCTTACAAATTTTCTGTCAGCTTGGCAAGTCTTAAGATTAAAGTCCTATGGAATGTTTGGAAATCCCCGATAATATTTTTACCAAACTGGCTTTCCAGTTGAGTTCTAAACATGTCTGAGTCTAGACCTCCCTTCCTGAATTTTTCAGAAAACATGTAATAGTCCAGCACACCATTCTCTTCCTGTAATACCCAAAGAAAAATGGTAGTTTCACTGCCAGTACCCCATCCATTCCTCTGACACGAAGAGGTGGGATCCAGTTCAAGGCTAAAAATGACTTCCCTATCGGGGCAGAACACATTAAATCAACTTAGAAAACCTCACGTCTGCACCCTTAGCACAAACATATGCACACATGTTTTCTAATGTTGCTATAAACTTTTAAATCTAGCTGTTACTTGGACCTTGCAAGTGAAAAAACAATGTAGTCACAGATGTTAAAGTAAAAAATTGTACTAGATGTTAATTCGTAAAAGATTTTCTTTAAAGAGGAGGATAAGTTTAGGATGTGGATTTTTTTCTTCAAGAGGGAGAAGAAAAGGAGAAAGAATATGAGTGAATAAGAAGCGAATCACATCTTGAAAATCCACGACAGAGGAAATAGAGGTACACTGAAGATTGTATCTTTGTCAGTGGACATAAATTCCCAATAAGTATGAGGCAAAGAGGCTGAAATACTAAAATGGTTGATTAGTGACAGTAGCAATTGTGGATTCTCCCATGGAACACAATAATTAGTGAGACTGAAGAAGAAAGAATCTACTATAATTTACTTGGATACCACCCCCCAAATAGATGGGGTAATCATTCAGATAAATCAGAGAGATTTAAAAATTACAATGGTTAACTTTTACCAGACTAAATATCTATATTCAGTATCAGTTAAGCATTTACATGTGCTTATAATTTTATGAGTAATTTCAGATAGATGAGTAGGAAGGAAACAGGATTTTTCTTTTTAATTCTTTTTAAAAAATAAACTAAATCTTTATTGGTACTTTTTAGGTATACAATACAGTTACATTCATCATTGGGATCTTGTACCTTTACATGCTGTATCTTGGTCCTTATTTTTTCCTCATTCCCCTGCCCTGCCTTCACCCCCTCTACCCTTCCCTGTTTACAAAGACTTTGTTTCCATTTTTTTCCTTTTCTCTTATTTTTTCTCTTTTCTTTTTACCTTTCCCCTGTCTGTCCCATTTGCCCAATACCTTTAGACCTTTTCTTCCTATTACAAAATATCAATTATACATTTTGATCCTTATTTACACTTTTAGTTTATCACACCAGAGAAACTATATGGTATTTACACGTGTGTCCTATTAATTTCACTTAAGAGTATGTCCTCAATATGCATCTACTTAGGTGTAAATGTCTCTAGTTTCTCCTTCTTTATGGCTGAGTAGTACTCTATTTTATTAAAAAAACCATCTTCTTTACCTAGTCTTTAATTCTTCAGATTCTATTGAGAGGCTGGGGATTTAGCTCAGTGGTTCCGCCGCCCACCTCACAAGCACAATGACCCAAGTTCGATCCCCGGTACCAAAACAATAACACAACAAAACAAAAAGAATTCTGTTGACTCCAATTGTTCTAGTTTCTACACTGTCAAGTAATACTTTTGGTTTCAGTGTTCACTGTTATTGGGAGGAGGGAATCTAAATGTTTCAAAAAAACAAAAGACTTTGATTTAATTTTAAATAATACAAAACAGAAAGTAATTAAAACTAATGAGGCTTCAGCTTATAAATATTATTGCATTAGAAGAATAACAACTTTAGGAAGTCATAAATGTACTAGTTCATATTCCCGAGTTCTATTTTTAATTTTTGATTGAGATTTATCTAGTTTTCATGTTCCAAAAACCCATGCTTAAGAGGCCATCAAGTAAAGGAAATGATTAGACTGTTATTTAATTTAGACTTCAGAATGCTGACCACTAAAGAACAAGCTCCATGTCAAAACTTGCTTATTAACAAGGGGAACCAATGATCTTAAAATTACTCTATACGAGGAACTAAACAACAGGATTTTGAAATTGGAGATACTATTTCAACATAACCCTACACATTTGATCAGTTATCTACATGAATGCACACCTCTCAACTGTAAGATTTCTAAGTTGAAAATCAACTACAAAAGCTCATGTGACAATAAACCTACAGATCAAAACTGCAAAGTATGTGGGAATAGTTGAGACTTGCTTAAGAAGAAAAACAAAGTGCAGTACTTTCTTTTGAGACTAAAAGCAGACTTAAGTTACAGACAAATGCATTAAGTATTTTAGAGGAAAAACACAGTAGTGAAAAAGAGAATCCTGTCCCTTAGAGTGGACTACTATTAAACAGACAGCTGAAGAACCTAAATCAAGTCCACATTTTAGTAGACTTACACAGGCCACAGCAGATCAATACTAATGTCGCATTTCTAGGGTGTTGATTACATGACTAATTTAAGACGTGAACCTAGACTAATTCCTGAGCTCCTAAACATTTAGTGATCACTAGAAGACTAAAGTTCAAAGTCATTTTTTTCCTGAACATCTAAGAACTGCAACTCGGCACAGTAAGTTATAGTGTAAGGTCATATAAATAATGTCTTCACAGTTTAAGGGGATAATGTCATACTGTTTTCATCAGAAAATCCAAAGATCTCAAAAAGCAGCCTGCATTCCTCATGGCATGCATAGGCGAGGTTACAGTTGTATGTATCACTGTGTTCTAGAGAAACAGAGCCACTAGGGTATTTGTGTATACGGAAAGACATGTAGCACAGGGCGCTGACTCACAGGAGTATGGAGGCTGTCAAGTCCCAAGAGCTCTGTAGAGGAAGATGGGAAACTGGAGGCCAGGAAAGTCAATGGTGCCACTCCAAGTTGAATCAGAAGTCTGAGGACCCAGAAGGAGGACAATGTAGTTACAATCCAGAGGCTGGCTGGGTAAAATCCCAGAAAGAAATGACATTTCAGTGTGAACAGTCAGGCAAAAGGAAGTCTACTTGAGGGCATGTCACTTTTGTTCTTTTCAGGTCTTCAAAGATTGGATGAGGCCAACTTGCACTAAAGAGAGCAAGCTACTTTACTCAGTACCAGTTTGAATGCTTCTCTCATCCAAACACCCTGGCGGAAACACTCCGAATAACATTTACTTAAATATGTGGGCCCCCCACGGCCCAGGTAGGTGAACACACAAAATTAACCATCACATGTCTGATGGCTGGGGTCATTAGTCATGCTGTCTCCACTGGGGTGTGCTTTGTACTGAAGCAGCAGCACAGGGGTAAGGTAAAACACGGCCAAGGTGCTACTCTTCCTGTGTTTGACTTTTGTCTCCAGAACTTATTGTCTGGGTGATCTCAGGCAAATTATTGCTTTGTGCGCTTAATTTTTCTTTCTCTCTTCAATTTCTATGGTTTTATTTAAGCATTAATGAAATGCACACGAGTTGTCTATTCATTTCCTGTCTATTAATTTTCCTCCCTATGAAGTGTAGCATTGGGATTGGTGACCGATGGCCCCCAGGCTGCTCTGTCACAGTGGATTTGTGGTTGTTGGAGGACACACTGTGTGCAGATCTTAGCATGGTGGGAGTGGTTGCACACCAGCAGTACTTCTGGCTCCTGAGTGTGGACCAGGAACTTATGGAGGACACTGGTGAGCACATGTTTTGCTTTCTTGTTGCTTCCATGACCAGTGCTGGGCATTATGATGTGGTCATCGAAACTTCTCCACCCTCTGCTGTCAATACTTATGTTTAATTTTGATCTCTCAGTCTGACTGCCACTGGATGGACTTCTTGGTTCCCTTTTTGATGATCTTGGGCTTCACTGGAAGTTTGACAGCAGCTATGATTCAGGGGATAATGGGGCCAGGATGTAGACCACAGAAATGTGGATCATCACTGATTAAAACTCAGTTCTAATTTCTGACTAGTACATTAGGGATAATAACAGTTCCTATCTCATACTGTTGTTGAAAAAAATGTGACATTACATGTAAAGCACTAGAGGAATAACTAGCATATGGTACAGATTCCCCGGTAACACATTATATTACACAAAATCCATGGAAACAAAATTATTATTATTATTATTATTAATTATTATTATTATTTTGGTATCAGTGATGGAACTCGGGACCTTGCGCTTGTGAGGCAGGCAGTGGCACCACTGAGCTAAATCCCAGGGTGAAACAAGATTATTTAAAAAAATTACTTCATGTATTCTCTTGTCCTTCATACTTGTTTCATAAAAAGCTCATAACTTTTTACTTTCTCCTACAGTTTTTTCTCCTAAGTACTCAGTAGCCCATATAACAAAACATGCACAGTACAAGTATATCTTATATGTTCATCAATTGACAGCATTTTAGTAGCAATTCTATGGCAGAGAAACAGTGAGGACCCAGGCAAGAACACAGCCAGCCTGAATTGGGGGTCCAGGCAGGATCTGCTGAAGTAATTCTAAAGGGGAGCTAAAGTCTAGTTTATTCCACTGGGTCTTTTATGGAGAGTGTAAGGGGATTAGTGAGATGGGCTGAGGTGGGGTATCACGAAGAGGGGTGTGAGACTGGAGGAGTAAGATTGTCTGAGTACTTGGCCATAGCAACAGGCAGGTGGAGTAGGTGTGTCCTGTCCAAGCAGAGTAGGCATTGTTCCCAGGCTCAGGCAGGGGGCCCAGGCACAGGATGTAGGAAAGGCCTCTGATTGTTTCTGAGCTCAGGAAATTGGGTGGCTGGAGGAGACAGACAGGGAGGGGTCAGCCCTATCACTCTAAGTCTTTCCTGAAAAGAATGCAAAGAGATGCGAGAAGAGTAAGACATTCCTCTTTGTACCAGATTTTTTAGCCCAGTCGATGAAGACAATTAATATACATGCTTTGGAAGAATTAGAAAACAGTTCAAGATGTGAGAAGAACAAAACTGGGTCTTGGATTTTCTTGTATAGACTTTGGAAGAATGGAGAAACCAAACAGAAAACTAAAACAAAACAAAATCAAACAAATTAAAAAAAAAAAAAACCCAAAGTGAGAAAAAGGCCAGAGAAGTTGGTAGATACAAAATAAAGAGGAGAGAGGAAGGAAGAAAGAAGGAAATGAGGGGAAAAACAAAATTCTCTGAGCTGATTGCCTACCTGGGGTGTAGGGAAACAAAGTCCTCTAGAAGAACTACAGTAGGGCTGTTTGTAAGGGTAGGCTAGCCCGTTCTTTTACACTTCTCCACCTGCCCACACTCTCTCTTTCTGTTCTGTAACTCACCACCTGCTCTCTGTTCAGCCTCTCTGTCTTTGGTTGTGCAGAAGCCGGGCTCAAGTTTTCATGCCTATTTCTACTTTCATTTCCCCCCTGACTTCTTAGGGAAGACTTAGAACAGATTACCTCTGGACTCATCTGTGTCACTGAGTGAAGGTGAGAGGTGTCTGGTGTGACCCTGGAGATAAATTTCCTCATGTTGTCACTGGACAGGGTCTAAGCATGTTTTCAAAGTAGGCTCACTGACTGCCCTATGGAAAGAGAATTATCAGGACCCATCAGTAAGAGGGGTAAGATTTAGTAGGCAGGAATTTTACAATACACACTCAAAGAAATAGAGTGAGGGCCCTAAGAAAGATTCATTGTGCTCTGTAGCTGGGTGTATTTATGGTATCTTGGAGGAGTCTTCAAAATGGATGATCTAGGATGTGTGTTCCTGCCATTTGTCAGGTTTCTCACTAGCAGGCTGTGTTAGAGTGGAAACCATTCACATGAGTTTGAAATTGAGATACACTACCCACCAATATTGCTGCTTCCTTGAGGAATGAGTCTGTGGCAGAAGCACAATTTTACAGGTGAAAAATTGGCCTAGAGTGCAATTTACAGGCTTATTTTGTCTTTCAGAACCTTGGGATTTTTTTTTTTGAGTGAGTTTCCTAGAAGGGGCAAAGTCTTAACTTTTGTGTCCTGAAGCTGCAGATTTTCTTAAAAGTACAATTATAAAATTCTGATTTTCCTTGCCCCCTTTGTGCTGGTCTTTATTTCTTCTGTCCTACCTCCACATGACCTGTCTCACAAGCCAGCAGCCTGAGCTGGGAGCTGAAGGCCCAGACCTCCCCTTCCAAACCCTGGCCTAGATTGTTGGGTGTCAAAGAATAAGAACAAAGCTTAGTTGATGTTAATTACCTAGTAAAATTATACAATAATGGAACCTTACATTTATTGTCAACTGTGGCTTACAGTCAGGATTTTCTTATGGGGAATAAGGGAAAGGGAAAAAAATATGAAAATGTAAAAATGGAATTAAAGTCTTTGTAGGTGGGGAGGGGAAGAGGGGGTGAAAGGAGGGTGGGGACAAGGGGAAAAATGAGAACCTAGACCTGTCATGTAAAGGTACAAGATCCCAGTAATGAATGTAACTATACTGTCTACCTAGAATGCACCAATAAATTCAATTAAAAAAAAAAGACTAAGAATTTAGTGTGATTAAAGGGGAAGAAGCTGAAGGGCAAAAGAGTATAAAGGTCAAGTGGTAAACTACAAATACTTGTAAAAGGGACTGCTCTGCTAGTGCTTGTGGAGAGAGGTGCCTATAAAGAAGAGTGCAGCAAGCTCTGGAACCACAAAGACAGAGGAGGGAAAGTACGGACAGGAAGAGCCAATGGTGACTTGCAGTGGCAGGACAGTGGTGCAACTGTCAAAGGAGGTGGTGGACAGTGGTACATTTGGTAGAGACAGAAAGTGCTACCAAGGTTTCATGGGCAGTTCACCTCGGTCACCAAAGCATCTTGCAGAACTGGGAGTATGTTGGAGGTGGCAAATAAGACAAGTAGGTTCGTTTGAATATTGTACATCCACAGATTCCCTGAAGCCACAGTGAGAGAATGAGTCTCTCGGTAGACTTTTTCTTGGCGGTACTGGGGATTGAACCCTGGGTCATCATCACACTGAGGTACGTCCCTTGCCCTATTTTTAATTTTTGAATTTGCTGAGTCACTAAGTTGCCCAGGCTGCCTCGGTTTCCCAGAGTTTTGGGATTAGGTGTGTACCACCATGCTTGTCTTCTCCCCTCTTTAATTATCCAATTTCTTCAAAGCTATGCATTTGCAGCATTATCCAAACAATGTCTAATTTATGGAGAGCTATGTGAAGTCTTTTTAAAAAAGACAAGATGGTCTTTAAAATTGTCACAAAGGGAGGAAAGTAAAACTAACTAGTTGACCTTTTGCAGGTAGAATCATTTATAGATGTTTCCTGGGCTTCTCTGTTAAAGGCAGTTTATTTCTAATGGAAATGACGGGTTAGCACCTACTGTGTTAATGAAAGTTTATTTTTAAATTCAGACTTCAGAAATAAACTTGTCTATGTCTAATAATGTCTTCGACAAAACTCAGTAATCTAGGTGAAGAGAAGGATGAATTTCTGATTTCTGCCAAATCATGGCCAACTCTTCTCAAACATTGATATGTATTCTGTAGATTTGGGACTGTGTGTTAAGGTAAACATCTTTAAGAATTTGAAGCTTTCTCTCAGGTTCTAGCATGCTCTGGTGGTAACAGTGTTCGATGGAGAGACAAGCCACTGCGTTCAGCTTTGGATTATTTCTTTTCTTGACCTGTGGAATTCATAAATTGGATATCTGTTTTAAAATATTTTCAAAATGACATTTATTGCATGTCCCTATGTGCAAGGCTGTATGTTGCTAAGGGGTAAAGGTTTTGCAAATACTATTCTTCCATTCTTTTACAGCATAAACAGGAAAGATTGTGAGTGGGTGGCTTAGTCAGAGGGCGGAACAGAGGAAGAGAAAGTGCTTAGGACTGGAGTCTACTTATTATGGAAGTACAAGTGAAAGAAATGAGTTCTTTGGCTCTGCTCCCAGTATTGTATGCAGGGCACACTTTGCATGTAAAACAAGCCTCATTATTGACACCTGATAGTACCATTTTCTAATCAACGTAGTACATTTAAAGTTATGTGTGACAATGTTTTGGAAATTAAAATTCTAAGTCTTCATTAATTTTGGTATACTGTACCTGCCAAATGTACAAAGCACATAAGCGACAGTAAGAACCTCTTATTTCCTGAATCAAAAAATGAGTATACTTTGCCAAGAGCAAAGCAGCAACTTTTTCTTATTTTGTTTGGAAACTAGACATATCAAAAGGTTAAATTATCAACTGTGTCTCAAAATAATTGGTAGTGAGTCATGAAACAGCCATCTGAAATGGGCTAATTTTCCATGTCCCCGTACCTCAATCTTATTAATGAAATTATAGGAGAAACGAGGAAAACAAGTAATATCCATTTGTGGTCATTGGATGTACCTTTCGTATAACTCTGCAGATGTTTATGCAGCTGAGAAGTGGCAAGGAACATGGTATGAAAATCATTGCAAACATGTTTACTTTGAAATTCTCAGTAAGAATTCAGAACCTCAGTAAATGAGGAAAACAAGGAAACGGGGGTGAGATTGGCATTTAACCTCTAGTGGCTCTCAGTGGCAGAGAACCACAAGAAATGCCATTGGTCCTTTATTGAAATAATTCTGAGAAGGATGGTTTTACATTAAAGTTTCATGTATTTACCAAGATTGTGAGCTAAGATTACCTCTTCTGCAGTAACTAGTGAAGATTTATGAGTGTAGAGGCTAATGAAAATTATATTAACGAGGATGAGCACACACACTTTAAGGGAGAATATTGTCTATGTCTAAAGAAAATATAAATGAAATAGACTCCCAAATAAAGAAGACTAGAAAGATGATTTAAGTGTAGTCCTAATCCTGCCTCTTGACTGTGGTCCTATTCCTTCCTTTCCTCTGCTGCATTCTCTAACTCAGGCATAAATCAAGAGCTAAAGTGACTCTCCCAAACTCAGCAGAGGAAGGAGCCAAAACACGGAAGACTTAGATTTAAGAAGCTGTTCAATTTTTAGATTTATGACCAGTGAAGCAATTGTCCCATGAATTGGAGCTACAAATAAATAGTTATCATTCTTAATAGTTGAAAGTCACCGTGAATCAGATCATCATTCTGATTCTGCCAATTAGCCCTTGAATTTCTTGTTAGGCTGTCTTTCCCAAACGAATGGAGGACGCCATGAGAGACAGGCTGCAAATCCTCCACATCACTATCAAGTTGCTACTGAGTTAGAAGAGGGGGGTTTCCTCTCCAGCTGGGACCCAATACCATACTCCTTCTATGGACTTGGGCAGGGTGTTCTTCAGAAAGCTGTGCTCCGTGGTATTATGCCCACTCAGCACTGGCTATTCTCAAGGGAAAAAGTTGTTAAACTTCACAAACTTGAGTTAGGACGAGAGTGTACAGCTGCCAAGTCACAGGTCGTGGTTGAGTGCCAAGAGTTAACACCCAAGGAAGCTTCTGTCAGGATGAAGGGCATCTTATTGGTACAGATATCCAGGGTCAGGTGATGTTTCCCCTTCTAACCTCTCACACCCATATGGATTGTTTTTCCTTAAAAAGAAATTGACTTTTAGACAGCAATGATTTAAAGTTCTGAAAGGGAAGTTTCCAGAATAAGATTTTAAAAATCCACACTCGGGCACAGCAATGACAAAAATATGCATTTAAATCAATGACGAAGGCAAAATTTGGGATGAAAAAAGACATAGGATATTAAAATGGAGAAAGAAAGAGTGATAAAGTCACAAAAATACAAATATAGTGAATAGAATAGAATTCTACACACTTAGATGTTGGTATAATCAAGTTTCTTATTTTTGCCTTTTAAAGTACAAAACTTGTGATATTTCTAATGATGGTCAATTTAATATTTTTACTGGCAATTTAAGCTCTTGGCCAAACTTCCTATGGCTATTTATGGACATTTTCCTTTGCCTGGCTATAAAAATACATCACTGGAATACTTTTAATAGCAAAGTCTGCATGAGACAGCCTACTTTCTTGACCGGTCAGATGCTTGTGGTTGTTTCTGAGTATCCTTATTTATAAACCCTCATGGCATTCCTTTTTCCCTCCAATGGCATCATTCTCAATTTTTAAAGTGATTGTGCATTCAGTAAGAATGTACAGCGTATGGCTCAAGCTCCATTTTATAACATTCCATCTCACTGTACGCATCTTTGTTACTTCTGGTAATATTTTTTTTTTTTTTAGACAAGGTCTCACTATGTAGTTGAGACTGATCTGGAGCTCACTGTGCAGCCCAGGCTGGTCTTGAACTCCCAGCGATCCTCCTGCCTCAGCCTCTATGGAACAATGAGGTGTTTCTTTGATCAGAATGAAGGTGCCAATGTGTTCTTCAAATTTTAACACAAAATTAGAAAACAATCACAACAAAAGAAATATCATTATGTATAAAAATGAGCAATAGGGGTGTTTTTTAGAGGTTGTTAAGTATTAGTCTATACCTCCAAGTGGGAATATATTCACATTAGAGAAATGAAAAATTTCATTTCATATACAGATAAAGTCTCATTGATAAACTGCTAACAGCTGCTGGAAGAGTCTAGATGATCATACAGAGAAGGGTTCAGAGGTCTAGTTCAGGCTTTATACGAAAAAAATGCTGTGATTTTAGATGTTCTAGAGGTTTTTTAATTTGTTTTTTGTTATATTAACAATTTGGAGGAAAGTTGCTCATTCCTGGCAGGAGGAAATAGTCTCACTGGTAAATAACACAGAGGTGTCTATTTCTACCATACTAAATAGTATGCTTTTGGAAGGTCTCTAAGACACTTGGAATGGTTATTCCATTAGTGATTCATAGATTAATGGTAATTAAATGGTCTAACTTCTTGGTGAGATCAATTGAACCATGAGAATGACATGGAGTTTCATTATGGGAGAAGAAGAGAGGGCCAAACTAGAGCTGGAGACTGGGAAAGCCTTCCTACAATGTAAACTTTTGAGAGATTTTGGCTCTTAAGGTTGCCAATGTCTTATCTAGGTCACCGATGAACACATCACACGGAACCAGGCCTTAGTTTGACACCTGCTAAACATTATTTATGTCTGAAGACTGACATCAAACCATTTGTAACTTTCTATTTATAAGGTTCCGGAATACCTTTCAGAGATTCCAGATTAAAGTGTGGTAGTGTTCTTACCACTTAGCTGATAAATTTGCCTGAACATACAGTCCTCAGCATAACCAGAGGAATTTGCTTTCAGTGATTCCATGTACTTACTTTAATCTGTAATTTTGAGGTATTGAAAATTGTATGAGACAAACCTTGGAAATACTTTTAGTTCCGTTCTCTTGAAGTCTTGTATTTCAGCTGGTCCAAGTTAATTGTGTGATTTTGTACAAATTTCTTACTTTCTCTGGACCTCAGAAGTGAAGGTTAGCTTAAATCAGCATTTCTCAACCATTGAGCCCCAAATTCCAGAGAATTCTATCTAATGTCCAGGGCCCACAAAGGCAAATGCAACCTAGAATTATCTGACTCACACCCCTACCATGTGAGAGGTAATAGAGCAGTGAAGTTCAAAAGGACTTTGTACTTTAAAAGGGTGGGCAATACTGGCACAACCTATAGACAAGCTAGCCCCTTGACCCACAGACCTGTCTTTCAAAAAGGAGAATATTTGGCAAGAGAAAAAATAATCACTTCTCTTTTACAGTAAAATAGCTTTGAGGCATAGAAAAATATAATCAATTATTTCCCTCCCTATTATGTGGTAGCTTCTTAATTGATATTGGAATTGAATGCTGTCTTTTGAAAAGTTTGTTTTCTTCTACATATGGTCTTTCTTATATTTCAAACATTACCTAGATAAAAGCATGGAGGCTTGATTATTTTAGCTACTAAAAACTTGTCCTTTGGTTGGTAAATTCCAATGAGAAAAAGAAGCAGAGCTTACAGAAAGTTACTTTGCAATGTACTTGTATTTTTGTAAAAGACGTAATTTGCCTTTTTCCAGAATCACTGGTGGGAGTTTCACTGTCGGCTAACACAAGCCATGGAATCTTGGCTCTCTTCAGAGCCGCATGATGCCAGATACTCTCTAACAGTGCCAGGAGATATTTTGTCTGTGATGTCAAAACCTGCAGGAAATTTGAGCTAAGCATGAACGTTACATACTTAGTAGGACAGCAAAGACAGACTTTCAGGTCATATAAACTTCATTTGGAATTGACGTGTTTGAGAGATCAAACTTCCACTGCTATTTAACAACTTTAACCTTAGGAAATTTTCACAGCTGTTGTGGTGTGATGCTTAGACAGCCACACACACACAGGCGTGCTACTTGATGAATGCCAGGATCTGCATCTTTTCTTAATTGTATGCAGAAAGATGCCTATATGTCCACTTCTGAGAGTTGGTGAGGTTTTAAAAAAGATCTAATTAGAATGAAAGTGGAGGCTTGGTGGCAGAATAGGGGAAGACCCCAGAACTTGTACTATAAGTAAAGGTCGGACAGTGGGCTTATATCAAGGTCTCATGAACTTGCGTAGGCAGTGAACCTTGTTATGGGCTAATATATTTTGTGTATTTGTTATACAACATTTTCAATACATACCGGTGTGACTAATACAACCCTAAATCATTAAAAGGTTATTTCTAAAGTGATGGTGTTCTAGATAGCATCTTTTTTATGGGGGTGGGGTAGGGGAGACCCTGAAACTTTAAGGTTCATCATACAGGGCTCTGTGAGGTTATGATTGTAAAGGGCCTTCACCTTCAGCCTGGCATGTCTGGGACCCACCATCTTAATGGATTTCAGGTGGACTAATAATGCTCCCGGAGATCTATTCTGGGCAAAGGCTCTCGTTGCAGCTGCTTCCTTTTTGGGATAAAGGGCAAAGTGTGCCCTGAGAAGAGGCGATCTATAATGTTTGCCAGGCACAGGCTTAATTTTACTTGTAAGCATAGTACCTAGCGTGAGAAGTGATTTCGTTCCCAAATTCCAAGTGTCATCTTATTTCCAAGACATTTTGTTAGAATGCAATCAATTCTAAATGTTCTATCAAGTTCTCACTTTCGGGAATTGCACCACTGAATTGGGGGGACTTGGAAGCTTATAAAACTACATAACAGATTACTTGCGGTGGGAGGAAAAAAATAATTGAACACTAACTGGAAGAAATATTAAACCGCTATGGGTATAGGAAGTTATACTTGAGAGAGACTAGTTATGGCAAGTGAGGGGGGCACCGCCCTCTAGTGGTGCCCTCTCCATTTTAACTCAGCGCTTTCAGAATTTCTCTGGGAGGTTTCCTCTTTTATTTAGACTATCAGTTTTTATAAAAAGGACTTTATTATTATCTATTGTCAGTCTCCTCATCACAAAAGGTTTAAACTCGTTTATTGAAAGACACACACTCTCACTGTCTGTTTCCATAGAGATGCTGCTCGAGTTACACGGAGGTTATGGTCCAATAAAGCCCATCAAAACTGCGTTCGATACACCCCACCACGTGGAGACTATCAGCTGTTCACCCTCGGGACTGTGGTACCCACTGGTAGCCGCGTCTGTCTGCTGCTGAGAATCATAGCGAGAGGGTTTCATAGGGTCTATTGCTAGCCCTGGAGAACACTGAAACACAGTTTCCACTAAGTGTTTCACATCATCACATTGAAAAATTGTAAATCAAACTACCGTAAGTTAGGGACTCTCTGCATTATAGGTTTTGTTTGCTGCTATTATAGATTTTTTTTAATGTTTACAAAGTGTAAAAGGTGGAAGATAGTTCTTACTCCTGAGCAAGCTTTTAGTATAGGTGATCAGTTGTACAAACACGAAATGTATTTTAAATTTGTTTTTTGGGCATAAAGGCCATAAAATGAATCTTTTTTTTTTTTTTAACCAGAACAATAGTTATTTGATCTTACATGGCCATTGGGATGAAGTGACTTTCAGTATTAGCAAGTTATTCCAAAGAAAATTATAATTCTAGAAAAATGACAGTGTGAGGTGAAACTTGCATAGGGGAGTTTTGAGGGAGGAGGTAGGAGGGAAGTGGGAGAGGAGCAGCTCTTATTCCTCATTTACACCTGTTCTTCGACCATCACACAGACCCTTGGCCTTGTTTGTGAGATGAAAACTGGAAAGCCCGCAGGGACAGCTCCCATCCCTATTCTGTGTCATTAAAGGGCCACCGCAGGACTAATTATCATTTGTGCTGCATTTGACTGTACATCTATACATCTTAGGAATGCATAACGGCAGCCTGATAACACTAGAAGGAAAAGGCCATTTGTACAGAGCTAAAATTTTCCCTAATGATTTAAAAAGATTTTCCCATGTCTAGCATAAGTCTCGGAAATTTTAGTAGGCCTAAATTTAAAAACATTAAACATTCTTTAGAGCATGGCCTGTACAAATATCTGAATGTAAATTGATTTGGAAGACAGCCTGATTTTGTAAAGTTACTGAGGAATTTAGTTTTATAGGATAAATACAAACTGATTATGTAAAGTCACAGGAAAAAGAAACACATCTAGACGTTGCCCTCATTGCTATAAATTGAAATTCACAGTACTGTTTTCTTCTGTCCTGGTCAAGCCCAGAGGATGTGCTGCTCCGCGCTTCCCATAAGACTTAATGATACTGACAAGCCTCAGGGTATTCCGAGACAGGAAATGTGGGACATTTAATGACAAGGTGGCAGTCACTTCTAAAATACTACCAATGTGGGGCTGCTTCAGCTACAGGAATTGGAGAGGAAACAGGTACCGAGTTTCAAAATTCTAATATTTACTGTATAAAATGTCTCACATTTCTTCATTTTCCTTGGTCTCATTTAATATATTTCCTATATTTGTACCAGTCCCTCTCTTCTCAACATTAGTACTTTATCGGGATTATTATAATAAATGTATATATGGTTTTAACTTCTCACCCCTGCCCTCATTCATCTGTTATTATGTTACTCTGTGACTCTTCCTAATATGTTGTAGTTGGCTTGGAGCTATAACAATTTAAACTGTTCCTGACCTTTACATGCCCTGATTTATAATTTATGATGATTCTGTCTTTTTAATCTTATTTTCTAGTATTCCCAGTGGCCATATATCCTACTTAAGTTTGTTCCTTCACTAGTCCACACATATGTCATATTCTCTGTCATGCTATGGCTTTTTTACAGCTACATTGCTCGTTTTACCCTCCTAACCTTCTGGCCATAGATTCATTAATATGCATGTAATTCCTGTCCATTCTGAGACCCATTGCATGCTGTTCTTTCCTCGAGGTTCTCTGTAAACTAGTATAGCCACAATAATTTTGTCTCATAATTCTTGCAGCCTATTTTTGACTATATCACATCTTTTACTACCTTAGGCTAGGTTTATAAAAGACTTGGTTACAGAATAATGCTTGGTCTATGACATTGCTTGTAGATTGTTGCAGTAAGGGACTGAGTTTGTTCCTGCTTTCTTGCGCCTGGTTCTTGCCCTTGGACACACCTTGCCACAGTGGCTTTGGACCTGGCCATTTGACAAAGTCAGGACAAAGCAACAATAAGCAAATGTGATGCAAACATACTTCAGAAATGTTGCAGAGAGACTTGAAAAGTCCACGGGGCTTGCATTTTCCTATTTGTGGGAACTCTAAGTCAAACATGTAAACATTTCATGCTATCCAGATGGAGCCATCTGCCCATTCATTCCTGTTCCCTGATCCAGGCTGGCGCCAACCAACAGTCAGCGCCAATGTGGCTGTCCTGGACATGCAGTGTCTCAGCCACCCAACCAACAACTGCACCCGCATGCTGGGGGAGAGGCAACAGAGAACAGGCCAGCTAAAATATCACCGCAGTCAGCTGAGGTGGCATATACCTGGAATCCCAGCACAGGAGGGGTGGGTGGTGGGTGGGGGTGTATGTGAGGCAGGAAGATCAAAAGTTAGGGCTCTGCCTGGGAACTTAGGGACTTAGCTAGATCCTGTCTCAGAATTTAAAAAAATTTAAGTAACAGTTGTTGGGGATGCAGCTTATTGTTAAGGCCATGGGTTCAATTCCTAGTATCCACCCCCCCCCCAAATTGTTGCTTTTGGTTGGTAAGTTGAGAGGTGGCAAGTTTTTGTAGCAAAGACTAATTGATGATGATAAAATTATCAATTAGCCCATTGTTACTTGGGCCTTAGACTTGCTTCAGCATCTTACAGTGAGTTTCTTGAGAGCCATAAGCATGATATCATTTTTAAAATCATCATGATTTTAGTTAGTGCTAGGTACATAATTGGCATCACATAATTGGCATCACATAATCTAATTTTGATTAAATGCTCACCCTAATAATTTCCATATTGTTTTGTTGGTACCACTGTTAGGCAGGTAGACATTAGGAAGCCTGAGGTACAAAAAGGGTCCAAAATAGCATGCTTGCCAGTTACACTTAAATGAAGAAACACAGACCTCAGTGTATAATACATTTGTAATCATATTTTAGCTCTCAGGAAAAAAATGACTCCAAGGAGCACAAAGACTTCTGAGGTTTGCATGCTCTGCACATGCATTTCCATACTATCTATTTCCAAAGCAAGGCACACAGCATTCTTGGTCACCATGACCATTGACCCAGTGATATCAGAAAGGGGGACGTTCTCTGAAGACTCTCCTACCTTGAGCTGAGAGACCTGATTTAGATTAGAAGTTTGTCTTTTGTGAATTTCTTTCACAAATTTCTTGCATGATTAAGGCCCCTGTGGGAACAAGGAAGACATTTTGCAATTCTAAAATAACCTCTAAAGAAGGTCAGTAAGTGTCATAATCACCACTGTTCCCTGAACCTTTGCGTGCATAAAAAGGTATTGAAACTTGCATTCTGTGCAGATACCTACTTGTCACTGCCAGGCTTCTCACTTGAAGGCGTAAATATTTCTGTATCTGCTTTACAATAAAGTCTACCTATTAGAGACCCTGGTGGGTTCCTATCTCCTGCTCAGAGCTTTGGCAAAAGGCAAGGAGAAAAACCCAAAGACAGAATTAAAAAGACAGAGAAACAAGAAAGAAAAAAATGTGAGAGAATGAAAAGATGAAAATAAAGTGTTTGTAGATGGGGAGGGGAGGAGGGGGTGAAGGGAGGGCAGAGGTAAGGGGAAAAAATGAGAATCAAGACTTGCCATGTAAAGGTACATGATCCCAACAATGAATGTAACTGTACTGTATCCCTAAAATGTACCAATAAACTCAAAAAAATTAAAAAAAAAAAAAGACAGAGAAACAAGGAGCCAGGATGGTCAATGCTGAGGAATCAGCAAAAGCCCTTGGCCAGCCCAAGCTGCTGATACTATTGGTGACATCATAGTTAGATCGAGGTAAAGGGGCTTTGTGGTGTTGCTATGGATACATTCTGATGCAGGCAAGGCTTGTAAAGGAAGAGGCAAAGCATTCTTGCATTAGGAACAGAACAGACAAAATGTAGTTTGGGGTTAATAATGAACCCTGTGTTTTTTTTGTAAAGGTGGTTTTAAATTTGGGAGTGGCATTTGGGTAAAAGTCACTCTGACCTCACACATTGGCATCAGCCAGAATCATTTCTACAAACAAGCCAGTTGTGGGGTTGACCCTTCACAGCCTGCACTGCTTACAGCCCGTTTTGGGCATAATCGATGGGGTGGTCCTCCACATCTGCCTACACTTCTGCATGGCTGCCTATGCGTCTTGACTGAATCCATAGAGAAATGCAAGCTAGAGCAACACTGAGACACAGAAAGAATGGCCATCATCAAGAAATAAAATAATAACAAATACCAGAGAGGTTGAGGGGAAAAAGCAACCCTTTTACACTGTTGGTGGGAATGACTACTAGTACGACCACTCTAGAAATCAGTATGGAGGTCCCTTGGAAATCTAAAAATAGAAATTTGGAGCTTAGATTTTTAAAAAATCCCTATAAAGAACATCCTGAGATGACTGCCAAGATCTGAATTTCAGCTATTCATTAGGTGATAGAAATTTGCCAGTGTAAGCATGTTGAAAATTTATAATTATATTATAGCTACATTAAAGAATGATTCAGCAGAAACACTAGTACTGCAGTAACTCCTGGGATGTGTATCTGTGTGCATTTACATCTGTATTTGCATATTTACCCTCACACACATCTGGGGAGGGGAGAGATGACAGGTATATGAAATGCTAAGAACTTAGTGGCTCTCAGGTGAAAGGCAAAATAGGACTCCTTGTTTCTTCTTCCACAGGGTGGTGGTGGGGGTTAGAGAGGGAAATGGAGAAGCAGCAGTTAATAAATTCTATAGGGGCCCAGGAGTTAGATCAGTGATGCCACCAGCTTCCTGGCAAGCAGAAGGCCCTGAATTCAATCTCTGATACCAAAAAAACAAACAAACAAGCAAACAAACAAAACTATGGATTGAGTGGCCAGAACTGATCTTGGGATTCTGGGCTTACCAGCTCTTCTAACGTATGTACAGTTCACAAGAAGATGTGGAGAGCCCATGACTTCCAACATTAGTCTTAGAAGTTGAGAGGAGCTGAGCTACTGTTCCTCTCAAAGAGGGCATCTAAACCGCAGGGAAGAGCTATTTACTTTGCAAGTAATTAGTGATACAGAAGGGAGAGATTGTGCTGCTGTTCTGTTATTTGGGCAGGACCCAGAGTATATACTGAAAACTGTGCTGTGACCTTTCAGACATTCACAGCACATATCTCTGGCACTGGGCTATGGGATCCTCAGGAATTCAGCACAGTGACCCCAGCTAAAATTTTTCTGACATTCCCTGACTTTTTTTACTATTGTATTTGTGTACAAATAAGGAAAACCGCTTTCTGGCAGACCTCTGGAATGCTACAGACTAATGAGATATTTACTATTTTAGGAAAATACTTTTACAGGAATTTTATGCCTTTTTTTTTCTTTTGCTTTTTATTGAGTTTATTGGTACATTCTAGGTATACAGTACAGTTATATTCATTACTGGGATCTTGTACCTTTACATGACAGGTCTTGGTTCTCATTTTTTCCCCTTGTCCCTGTTCTCCCTTCACCCTCCCCTCCCTTCCCCATTAACAAACACTTTATTTCCATTTTTTTCATATTCTCATATTTTTTTCTTTTTCCTTATTCCCTTTCCCCTACCCTTCCCACTTTCCCCACCCTTTAGCCTTTTTCTTCCTATTTCACATTGTTAATTATCGCATTAGGATCTTGTGTACTATTATAGTTTTTCACACCACAGAAACTATTTGGTATTTACACATGTGTGACTTATGGAAACAGCCCATTTGCCCATCAGTTGGAAACTGGATAAAGAAGATGTAGTTTCTCTATAAAATGGAATACTACTCAGCCATAAAGAATGAGAAATTAGAGTCATTCATAGGAAAATGGATACATTTTGAGGATATACTCCTAAGTGAAAGGGATTTTATTCTTTATGGGCTGTTAAAGATACCATTTTAGGGCTGGGGATTTAGCTCAGTGGTGCTGTCACCTGCCTCGCAAGTGCAAGGACCCGAGTTCAGTCCCCAGTAACAAAACAAAATAAAACCCATTTTATTAAAATATACAACTAAAATAATCTGAAATTAAACTCTAAATGCTTAGCTCCAATTTCTGTAAGAGGGTGAACCATTATGCTGGGTATTTGGGAATTGATTTAGACATTTTTTCCCAAAGTGTTGGTTTTGATAAGACACACAGCTTTAAAAAGGTGAACTAATTTTGTGTACAAAATAGAGATTTAATTCAGTTAAAAATAATGGCCTCTTTCCTAAATATTCTTAAACGAATTTTAAAAATAAAAATGGTAAGTTTTATTATAACTGACATAATTTAGGAGGAAAAGAGATAAACACATTGATAATATTACTGGTTAAACTGAGGTCAAAGAGAGAAAATTCTGGCAAAAATGGAATTGTCTTTAATTGTGTGTTTTCAATTGCTGATGGAAAATGTGGCACAGATAAAACATCAGCCTTCTTCCTCCTTCTCTATGCAATGTGCTAAGCTCTGACACAAACTGCTTTAACAGTGCTGGCTCCTTCACACTGTAAGACCTAAATTACAAGCCCATGCTAAATGACAAAGGGCCTAGGAGACAGTGCTTTAACCCCCGCTCCCATTGTAGCCATAGCCCCGACCTTTGTTCTAACCCTGGCTTAGGAATGTAAGACAATCTTGTACTGTTCAAAGTCCGGATCCGAATTAAGCGTGTAAGGTAGTGGTTCTAAACTTAGAGACCCCAAGTTAATTGTCAAACTGTTTGCTCATCCGGAATGTCTTGGTGACCTTTGAAACATCCTATAGGTGGTATCTGTTACTCATCAATATGTGACTGCCAAGTGCGTGGCTGCTGACCACCAGCTCAAATCAGTAGACCTTTGTCCCCTGCGGGCAAGCCTAAAATGTTAACCTCCCTTTTTACCCGCCCATAAAAGGACCTCAGCCCCTGAGCTGGCGCCTCTCGGAGCTACCAGGCTCTGGGAGTGCCTTCTGGCCAGACTAATAAAGGTCTATTTACCATCGAGCCCGGTGTGTTCCCTCCTGGGTTTCTTGTTTCTCCGTCGAGCTCCCGGAGCCTCTCTGGGTTTTAGGGCCCAGCATTGTAGAAGCCTTTTCGGCTGTTCACGCTCCGTGGAGTGGAAGAGAGACTTTGAGTCTTACAACATCATTCAACAAAATCATAATCAGAACATATTTGAGTGAGAGATCTTAACATAGACAAGTCCAATGTGTATTTTCTAATAAAGAAAGATCGATGATTAAGTAGACAAACTTTACCCTTCTCTTAAGGAAAAACTAAAGCCTTTTGTTTAATTAGAAAATATTTACCTTGTAACTTGAACTGAAGTGGGAAGGGCACACTGTTTCTTCTGAAATGATGAAACAATCTAATCTCTAATGGTTTTGCAATTCTGCTCCCTTGTATACACGAGGTCATTGCATCGTAAGCTTGTCATCTTAAATGTGGGTCACCCTTTCCCACTGGAAGCCTGGCGCCTGCCGATCACAGTCCTGGGTCAGCCCACTCCTCCGCACTCCCTATCACCGGGGGGAAAGGGAGCCCATGTCCTGACTTTGCCCTGTATATAGAACAGAAGTGGCACGCGGGCCTGACAGATGGGCCTTATGTTAGTTCGGCCTTAAGGGAAGGTCTTCAGCTCTAGGTTTGTGTGTGAACTGAAAGAGCGAGGAGGGAGTTATTTCATGGACCCTTCTACTTTGCTAAGCGATTTTGTTTATCAACCGTGAATTTACTTAGAATCAGCAAAGGCAAATGATTTTCTTATACTTGCTAAATAAAAACATCTCAATAATTGCAAATCTCTAAGTAAATGAGGTCTTACAGTTATTCAGAGTGATTCCCCCCCCGTAGTCTTGAATCATTTATTATTAAGTTTTAATATTTTATAATTGCATACAAAGAAAGAGGCAATATACTGCCGGTCTAAATGTATTCATAGTTTGCCAAGCTGACAATGAGATCTTTAAAGCAAAGAATTTGGGTTCTATTCATCTCGACTGATAACAAATGTTTAACAGGTCGTTGTGATCTCTGAACTGTGCAAGTCATTCATTCATATCGCAAACACTCATTATGCACCATGTTTCAGGCATTTGCTAGAGAAATAACAAAAAAGGACACAATCCTTTCTCCTATGTATTTCGTATCTTATGACAATATAAACAAGCATGTAGATAATTATCATAGAGTTCTATAAAGGAGTGTAATGGTTTCTAGGATAAGATTAAGAGTAAGATGTCATGGAAGGATAACCAGACTATTGAATGTTTGCAGTCAGGAAACTTCAGAGAAAGTAATATCTGAGCTCTGAACTGAAGAAAAATAGCAATTAAGAGGTCAAGATCAAAAATAGAAGAGGAAATAAAGGGGCAAGTGTTTCAGTGAGAGATCCAAACATGAACAAGACCTTACCGGTCAGAGACAACAGGATATGAGTCTGAAGGTGGGGTGGCAGGAGAAGAGGAGGGGAGGGTAGAATTGTTAAATACTGAAAAGCAGTGCTCATCCTTTCAGGGATTTGGGTTTTGGGTTTTTATGCTGAGAGTCGTGGTAGACTTTTAAGTAGAAGGCAGACAAAACAAACAAACAAATAAACAACAACAAAAACTATCTTCCTTTGGAAATGTTTTGGAGATAACAGGAATAATAAGGAGTTGGACAGCTAGAAGGACAGAGACAGAGAGACAGAGAAACTGAGAGACAGGGAGAAAGAAAGACAGGGAGAGAGACAGAGAGACAGGGAGGGAGAAACAGACAGAGGGAGAGAGAGATGGAGGGAGAGAGATGGGCACAGAAAGATGATGCCACAATTCTCCCCAGGATAATTGGCAGATGGTGGTAATGCTTATATAGGTGGATATAGAGAACAGTAGGGAAATTTAGGTTTCAGATAAAGATTAAAAAGTCATAGCATAGAGACAATAATTCAAACTCTGAGAATGGAGAAAACCATCTTAGATTATGTTTGGAGTGAAAAGAAGAACTAAAACAAAAACATGACGGAGACCAACACTAACAGAATGAGTCAAGCAAAGGTGAATGTGCAAAACAACTGAGAAGGAATGTGCAAAGAGACATGAGGAGGCTTAAGGTGCTGAGAGAGTCCATAGAAGCCAGCATCACCAGAGCAGGTCACTTATACGTCATGGTCATATAGGATTAGACGCCAAAATAGTATTTTATGCTCCTTAATGGCCCCGGCCTTGGAGATTCTACTTTCCCAGCCTCAGAGGACATTTCTTCTCCCTGGTGACTTACTTGATATCTTTTTTTTTTGTATGTTTTTGGTACCGGGAATCAAACTTGGGTCTTTGTGCTTGTGAGGCAGGTGGCGGAACCACTGAACTAAATCCCCAGCCCACTTGATACCTTTTAAAAGCACTATGAAAGTCTCAAAATACTATCCATTAATGAATTTTGTAATACTGTCACCCTAATATGTATTGTCTTGAGGTTTTTGAAAAATAATACAACCATTTAATTTGAGCAACTCAACTTCTCTTCTTTTTCTGGGACCAGAGGTGCATAAATGCCAAGCTATTAGTTAATGTTCAGTTTGATCCTAGAACAGAGGAAAGCAGCCTTTATGGAGAAAGCAGGAAATGAAACAGAATATTCCATTTTTCTGTACATATATATGTTCTGTACACACATATGCATACAAACATTGTAAAGGGCTGAAATGCCAAAATATTAAGTGTGATTTTTTTTAAGTGTGATTATTCTTGAAGGTGAGATTATGACATTTTTAATTTTCTTTCTTGATAATTTTTCTGAAATAAATATGTACTAATTGTACAATCTAAAATAATGTATATTAAAATGTTATTTCAATTAAAATCTTAAGTATTTTATTTAAAATTAGTATACATTTTTAGGAAGCCTTAATTTGCAAGTATTTTTCATGTTATTTTATTTTTAAGGTTATTATATTTGCCCATATATTTCCTGTAATTTCTAAATGGTATTCTAAGCACATGCTCATAATTCCAGCACTCTGGGAAACTAAGGCAAGAGGATCACAAGTTTGAGCCCATACTGCGAAATTTGGTAACATTAAAAAGCACTATGAATGTAGCTCACTGAGAAGGCCCTAGGTTCAATCCCAAGTACTCAAAAATATTTTAATAATGCAGAATGATCACATCTTGAAATTTAAATATATAAGGAACGAGTTACATTTTCTATAAATGAAGAATACACAAAAATTAACCATTATTTTAGCATAATTTAATGGGGGTAAATATACAGGCTTTCTTTTATCTTATTCACCTTCATGTTCTTCAACAAAAAAGTCACCAAGAAAGTTGTTACTATCTTTCTGCTATTTTGCTAAACCTTCTCACAAGTCTTAACTGCCACTTCTCTTGGAAGAGGCTTTCTAGAAAAGGTTCAAAATTTGAAAGGGAAATCAATATATATATTCATGAATTAGAAAAAATATGCTACTACTTCATGATTTTTTTTTTTGGTATTGGGGATCAAACTCAGGACCTTGTGCTTACAAGGCAGGCATGGTGCCACTGAGCTAAATCCCCAGCCTGCTATTACTTCAACTTAGATAAAGCATTTTTAATTAGTATGACCTTATGGTAATGTAAATTTTGTTTTGAAAATAAAAAGAAGACTTACAACTTTTATATTGTGAGAAAACTCTCAGAAAAGAAACAAAGTTCAGTTCCTGGGAAAAATAAATCTACTTAAAGTCATGATTTCAAAAAAGGCACCTGGATCTTCTTTTGGGTCCAAGAATGTGACAGATTGGACAAAAAATAGACAAAGATTAGTCTCCACAAGAAGGTGATGCACTTGAAGTGGCCATAGTGTCCTTGAGCCAACACCACATACACATTTGGAAGAGTCTCCGAGACTGCAAAACAATGGCAAATGATCAGAGGCAGACTGTCTCCGAACAAAGCCTGACCTTTAGGAACAAGAAGAGCAACACTACAGAGAAAAGTTAATGCCCAGAAGACAAAGAATTCTATTTTTGTTCTGTCCAAAATATTGCACACAATGCAGGTAAGTGTTGAGCAGATGTCTGCTTCATAGAAAACAGCTGCTTAAATATTTTATGATTAATTTGATTTCAAATGGCAGAGAAACACAAATTAATTTTTGGTCTGTTTTTGTGCTTTCTAGGAGTATACTAAATTTTGTCAGTCATTCAGCTATTTTGAGTTACTGTTGAAGTAATGAAGCAGGGGGCTGTATTTTTCATTTCAGAGAGAGCTTGAAGCAGGCCAATATTGGGGGGGCAAGAGCCATGGAGTCTCCCTCTTCCATGCATAGCTTGGCACCTGAGCTGCCCCACAAGGGTGCTACCTTGTCCAGGGCCAGGCCACAACTTTGGCCTGAGATAGTGTAGCGGACCATGCTCAGGATCCAAGCATAGGGACCACATGTAAACAGCCCACTACAGGCAGCTGTGGGCTGTGCATACTGTAAGGCAAGACAGAGAAGTGGTGGCCAGATCCAGAGCCTCCTTCTCTTGACTTCAAGAGCCTCAAGAGGCAGTGCTCACTCAGAGTCACGAGCCTGGAGCCACCTGCAAACATCTAGAAGCTGGAGTAGCCCCCACCTGGAATTGGGTGACCAGAGTCAAGGAAATACAGTTGCATCCTGCTGGGCCTGGAAGGGCTTTACAAAAAATCAGAGAGGACCAAGGCGGAGGGCAGTCCCTCTTTCCCTTGAGGAACGCTCTCCTGTGCAAGAAAAAAAACAGGCTGGGCTGGGAATTTAGCTCAGTGGTGCATCACCTGCCTCACAAGTGCAAAATCCTGAGTTTAATCCCTGGTACCAGTTAAAAAAAATCAGGCTACAAATCTTAGCTAACTGATAAATTTATGTTGGCTTCCAATTCAAGTTAAAATTGTTGTTTAATTGATATTCTTAAAACATTTCTTGTGCATTGTAAATTTTAAAACTATAATTACAGGGTTAACTTGCTCTTTTCTCTGCTCTCTGCTAGTTTAAGAGAACACTGATTCAAGCTTACTTAGGAATCTGTTGGCAGCCAGTCAAATTTAAAATATATCAGGGGACCAAAGGGGAACAAAACAAGAGAATACTTTAAAATTCAAGTGGCTACAGCCAAGTTTATAATAAAGTTTATGGTAAGAAAGATAGAGGAAAAAATATATAAGAAAGGCTATAAGATACATACTTTTGCTTAAAAAGATTTTGTATGACAAAAGTTTTATCCTGCTATAAAGATAAAGGGAGATAATTGCAAAACTGGAAAGCTCATGTATATCAAAGAGAAGCTTATGGAATAGTTTATCAAAAGAAATATGTATGTTTGCTTGTTGGTTTGACAGAGCCCAGGCTGTTCCTTCTCTAAGCTCCTTGTTGCTCAGAAGGACTAGGAAGACTATGTCCCTGACTCTACCAGTCACTCCTTCCCATGACGCAGCTGTCCTCACCATTTGATTTGATCTTTAAAACCCAAAGGAAAAATATAACCATCTATAGGCTTTTAATAAACATTTTCTTATTAAATAGATGAGATGCACTTATGTAGAGTAATAAGTCTATGTGTGGTCATTGACACTGTTTAGAATTCTCTGTAAAACTGATTGTTCCTTCTTTAATGTGGGATGTCTATCTGGAGGCACTGTAGATAGAAAAATGATTGGGTGTGTACATTGGATGGTGATGGGGGATGGAAAACAGCCAAGGCACCCAAACCGATTTTCTTACCTCAGCTTGTGGCCGAACATAGTAAAAGCCTAACTCAGATGGCTACACCCCTGTCTAGTGGCATATTCTAAAACACTCATGGCCCAAGCTGAACTTAAAACAAAAGAGATTTAAAAAAAAAATCAGCCCTGCTGGAGGACATAGGGATAAAGAAAAGGCAGCACAACACAAGGCTGACTTTGAGGATCACCCAGCTATATAAGGCATCCGAAAATGAGCTTGGCAGTGAAAGTTGTCAGTGAAGAGGAATAATAGCACTGGAGGCCAAAGCGCATGTACAGAAGAGCCTGGCAGTGCAGGAGGAAGCTGCAAGGCAGCATGAGGCTGTGCTAGAGGAGGCCCAGTTCCAGAGAGAGGAAACGAAATAAGAGTCAGCTAGGCAGCTAAAGCTGACCCAAGAGGCCACCCAGAGGTGACTACAGAGGGAAAAGCATGTAACCATGCTAGAGCTGCATAGTGAGGCAGAGAAAGCTTGGCAAGTGGCTGAGGAGGCCAAAGAGACTCAAGATCATGTCAAGCACGAGGCAACACAGCCTTGCCAGCTGGTGAAAGAGGCCAAATAGATAAAGCAGTTGACAGAGGCACATACCCAAGTCAAGGTACAAGCAGAACTAGAGGCACAAAGGCTACAGTGGCACACAGAGGAAGTGATGGCGCAGTGGAAAGAGGCAGCAGCAAAACAATATCCAGGAAGAGCTGCAGCCTCTGCAGCAGAGTTTGGAGGCGGAGATCCAAGCCAAGATCCAGCAGGTAGATGTGACTAAACCCAGCAGGCTGTGCATCAAGAAAGAGATCTAGGTAAAGCCCTAGAGCTGGTGACAACTGAGTGCCAGTGTGGTGGAGCAGAGGGAAAATTCTAGGCTCTTCATTCATAGGCAGAAGGAGCAGAATAGTACAGGTAACAGGCACAAGAGAAGACTCAACACTTGTAGAGGCAAATACAGCAAAGACTTAATGCAGGCCAGGGCCAAGAAACAGAAAAATGGGGATTGTGTTCAGAAAAGTCACCAAAGCCAGGAACAGATGAGCTACATGGATTAACACATAAAGTTCCTGGGATGTGGTCCAGAGATATCCTACCTGGGCTGGCTGCAAATCAAAAGCTGGTGATAGTGACTAGGATGATTAAAATGGCTCGTAGAACATGAATTTTGGCTAGAGGCCAGTCATCTTAGAACACCCCACTCTTGCCAATACAAAAATTGGAAACTAATACATATAACCTAATATAGGATTTACATGTTGTGACTTGGGCCACTGAGACCACCACCCAACAGTATCAAATCTGTAGACACTGATGAGACTTTTTCCAACAAGTGCTGCTTGGTTTACTTGCTTGGATTTAAAAGATGCCTTTTACTGTCTCTACCTTGTACTGATCAGTTAGCCCATCTTTGCAGTTCAATGGAAGGATCTTGCCATAAAGAAACAGCTCACCTAGACTAGGCTTCTCCAAAGATTTAAGAACTCTCCTGTGATCTTGGGAAAGGCTCTAGGTACCAATCTTAAAGGCTTCACCACTCCATGGGACAAATGCACCTTACTACAGTGTGTAGATGACCATCTCTTGGCAGTCGCAAATCACAAGGACTACCATCAAATCACAAGGAACTAGACCACCTTCACCTACTTTAAAAGGCTAGATATAAAGTGTCCTAGAAAGAGGCATAAATCTGCCAAAAGTCAGATATCTAGGTTCCATAGTAAAATAAAGAAAATGCCAACTGGATATTAAATGAAAAGAAGCTGTCTGTGCTCTCCCAGTCCCAACTTCCCAACACCAAATCAAGAAGTTTTCAGGGGCAACAGGATTCTGTCTTATCTGAATCCCAAAATTTTCACTTATGGCTAAGTCCCTACTTAATGCTACCAAAGTGGGGAAAAAGGGCTGCTCCTCTAAAAACTGACCAAGAAAGAACATTTATATAAATCAAAAGGTCCCGATTCAAGTCCCTGGTTTAGGGCTACCAGATAAAACCAAGTCTTTCTTCTTGTATGCCCACAAATGAAAAAAAATGGCCATAGGAGTCCTAACATGGGTTATGGGATCCTGGAATCACCCAATGGCATACTTATTAATATAATTAGACTCTGTGGCCCTGGGATGCTCTCCATGTTTTAGAGCACTTACTGCCACTGCCCTGCTGATGCAAAAGGCTGATAAGCTCACTTTGGAACAATTGACCATTCTGTTTCCACACTCAGTTATAACTTTAATGAACTAGAAAGGGCACCATTGGTTATCAAACCTGAAAATGACTTGGTATCTGGGGCTCCTATGTGAAAAAAAAAACCCCACATATCTCTAAAGACAGTAAACACTCTTAACCTGGCTACTTTTATCTCAGTCAAACTGGGATCACCCCTTCATAACTGTGTAAAAACCATGGATGAAGATTTCTTGAGCTAAGGGCACCTCACTAATTGACTCTTTGGTGACCCAGATGTTAATTAGTTCACAAATAGAAGCAATTCTATACTACAAGGTGTCCAACAGGCAGGATATGCAGTGGTAACATTTGACTCTGTGATAGAGGGTCAGCCTCTGCCTACAAGAACGTCAGCCCAGAAGGTAGGGCTCATAGCCTTGACAAGGTTCTTTCATTAGCAAAAGACAAAAAGGCCAACATCTGTACTAATTCCAAGTATGTATTTGCTATGCTACATGTATATGGGGCTATATATAAAGAGGAGGGTCTCTAATAGCTGGGAGAAGAGATAAAATACAAGGAAAAGATTTTACAACTTCTAGATGCTATATGGGTTCCAAAAGAGGTTGCTGTTACACACGGCAGGGAATATCAATGAACTGGAATGTTAAAAGCCAGAAACAAAACAAAACAAAACAGAGAAGCTAAACAAGTGGCTGTTCCACAACTTAAGAGAGACCCTAGCCATGTCCCCCATTCCAGAGTCTCCTTTCCTGAAGACCCCATCACATAATAGGGCAGATGACAATGATGATGCTCTCTCTAGTAAAAGTCATTATAGAAAGCATCAGACGGGGGAATAAAGTAGAACTTAAAGGAAAACAAGTTCTTCCCAATGTTGGGCAGTACCCCCTTTCCAGCCAACCCTCCCCTTTGTAACTATAACTCCTTATTCTGGTACAGATAAAAATGGCAACTACATCCTGTAAACAAAGTTTAGGATATCTTGTTCTCACAAGATTCACAAGACTCTGTCTTATATCAGGGCTAAGTTACAAGACTATCACTGCATGATTAATTACTTTTGTCTGCTTTTGTCTGGCTTCTTAACCTTGCTTTCCCCCTCCCCAGTTTCACACCACTAGAAAGATTACTCCTCAGCCACATGTGTAAAACCTTGGGTCTTTTATTTGTTCAGGGTGTAGCCTTTGAGCAACAGTCCACTGAGTCAGTGTACACCTAAAAGAATAAACCATCCTGTATCACCTGTTAGTCTCCCCAGACTCTTAAAATCCTGCAACACTATGCAATAGAAAAATATGAATTCCATTCATCTAAAACACTGTTACTTATATGTATGTCTATAGGTACACATATATATGTACATACAACAATTCATGGGTTTTACAACCAATAAAAATAGTACACAAATTCTCAAAAGGCTATGATATTTCCAAGGTTCAATTATATACCTCATGTTTTCCAAGTAATATTTGAAAACTAAATTTTAACAGTTTTGTTTTTATAGTTTCTTTTAACTTGAGACTAAATAAAAAAAGAAAAATTACAGGCTTTAAGTGATGTTAAATACTATTGTAAACCAAAATCGTTACTATTTTAATATAAAAACTCTTTTTTTCAAAGCATGAGCCCAGGTCATATTTTGGGAAAGAGAATAAATATATTTATTCAAAACATCACTGTTTAGTATATTTTCCAGGCTAAATCTTAACATATAGGTAATATTTGGATATTTAGACAACTTAAAGAATTAAATATATTTTTGATATAGTTTTTATTAGTACATGCTTCAGTATATAACGTTCACATTCCTTGCATGGAGTTGGTTGATGTCCTTTTTTCAATTCCCTTTCCTTCTTTTCCCTCACTCTTCACCCATCTTTTGATTCCATTCCCATTTGAGAAAGATCTATCTCCCTTCTTCCTATTATCTGTGTTTTATTTTGCTCTCTATTTGTAATTTAAGTTTTTAATATAAGAGAAGCCATGGATTATTTAAGCTTGCGTGTCTGATTTATTTCACTTAAGATAATGTTTTAAAACCTAAACTTAGCCAGGCATGGTGGCACATGTGTGTAATCCCAGCTCTTGGGAAGATGAGGCAAGAGGTTTGCTACTAGTTTGAGGTCAGCCTGGGCTACGTAGTGAGTTCAAGGCCAGGCTGAACTACATACCAAGACTCTTTCTCAAAAAACAGAACAAAACAAAACAAGGAATTCTCTGTGGTTAAAAATGAAAGCTTTTGATGGTTCACAATGAAGTATAACTTGGAACCAGTAACACTAAATAAAATTTGTATAATGTTAAGCATCACAGCATAATCCTAACAGTTTCAATTGAACATGTGTGATAAATATTACTTTTTATTTATTTTGCCACAAATTATATAACCAACATAATTTACTAAACAAAGGTATTCTATAGGCTCCATGTAGGTGCATGGTTATAATATGCTTTCTTTGTATATGCATAAAAATATGTATGTTTGTTAGTGAGTATAGCAAATTACAAATGACCAGAGTTTTTAAATAATAACTTTCACAAATATTTATCAAATGAAAAAAATGTTATGTATTTATAAACAGGAGGAAGGGAGGCTTAGAGAGACAACTGAAACAATTTGTAGTAGTTTGTGTACACATATACTCTCCTTACTTAAATTCTTTTTTTGTTTGTTGTTTTATGTTAATTACTTGGTGGATGAGTAAATTTAGATTGTTGCCCCTTTTGGGAATAATTATTGTGAATAATGCTGATATGAGCATTCATGTAGAAGTCTGTGTTAATGTTTCATTTTTTTTCTTTTTATTGAGTTTACTGGTACAATCTAGGTATACAATACAGTTACATTCATTATTGGGACCCTGTACCTTTACATAATAGGTCTTGATTCTCATTTTTTCCCCTTGTCCCTACCCTCCCTTCACACCATCTCCCCTCCATTTACAAACACTTTATTTCCATTTTTTCAATTTCTCATATTTTTTTCCTCTCCCTTATTACCTTTCCCCCACACTTCCCACTATCCCTACACTTTTAGCCCTTTACTTCCTATTTCACATTATTAATTATCTCATTAGGATCCTGTGTACTATTATAGCTTTTCACACCAGAGAAACTATTCGGTATTCCAGTTAAAGAAATCTCTGTATGAACATTAAAAATAGGGAATCCTAAAATAAAACTAAAAAGGAAAGTAAAAGAAAAAAGGCAATGGTGTAAGATTAAAATAATCCTTAATTCTGAAGAAGAAAATGGTCCCTTAACATATTTAAATTGCTTCTTGCTCTTGTAGTCTTATT
>NW_022900944.1:3957125-3978580 GCF_012274545.1 Fukomys damarensis | reverse complement strand
ATAATGTGTGTGTGTGTATATATATATATATATATGTATTTATTTTTATATAAAAAGACTAATGATAGCAGTATGTTATGCATTGATAGCAGCAACAGCTTTTCCAGGTTCTGCAGTCATCTGAACAAAATTATAGACATTCAGCACGTTCCATTAAAAAAAAAAAAAGAGGGCCGTGGATTTAGCTCAGCGGTTTGGTGGCCTATCTTGAAGGTGCAAGGATGCGAGTTCAATCCCTGGTACCAAAACAAACAAACAAAACAAAACAAAAAAACAAAGAAAAGAATAATATCCAGAAAACAGCAAAGTTCTGTTGCTGTTGTGGTACCTGGCACCATTTTTCTTTATTAGCATCTTAGTCATCATCTGGAGAGAGAACATTCTAGAATAATATCATTAAATATAGCTCTGATAAAGCACGGTCACTACTATGTATCATAAAGCAGGAACAAGCTATTTTACATTCACAGAGGTATGATACAGTACCGTCTTACATCAATAATACTAGAGTCAGTTTTGGTTTGAAATTTGCTTTGTCTGCAAATAAGATTGCTACCCCTGTTTTTTTCTGGGCTCCTGTCACATGGAGAGTTGTTTTCTATCCTTTCACTTTCAGTCTATGGGATTCTTTTTGCACTAGGTGTGTTTCTTGTATACAACATATTGTTGGATTTTGCTTCTTATTCCATTTTGCCAGTCTATTTCTCTTGATTGGTGAGTTGAGGCCATTGATATTGCTGGTTATAACTGATATGTACTGACTTATTATTGACATGTTATTGGCCTTTTGTTGACTCTTTTTACTTTTTCACCTTCTCCTTTTTCTTTCTTGCCTTGCCTATTTGATTTGCTCTGTTGGGCCTCATGGTGTTGTTACCTTCATTATCTTTTTCTAGGATCTTGTTTAGAATTGCTTGTAGTGCTGGTTTGGTATTCATGTAGTTTCTCAGGTGTTCTTTGTCCTGGAAGTGTCTTATTTCCCCATCCATTTTGAAAGAGAGTTTTGCAGGATACATCAGTCTAGGTTGGAGGTTGTTCTCTTTTATTACTTGAAATATCTCATTCCAGGCTCTCCTTGCCCCAAGGGTTTGTGTTGAAAAGTTTGTTGTGATTCTGATGGTCTTTCCTTTGCATGTGATTTGTTTCTTCTCTCTTACTGCTTGTAGAATTTTGTTCTTCTGCTGAGTTTCTGGGATCTTGATTATTATATGTCTAGGTGTAGATTTTTTTTATTTTAACTAGTTGGGGTCCTGAATGCCTCAGTTATCTGAATGTCAAATTCTTCCCCTCTGTTTGGGAAGCTTTCTGTCATTAATTCTGTGAATAGCTTTTTTAAGTCATTTGTATTTTCTCCTGCTACTTCCTGTATTCCTATCAGTCTTATGTTGTTCTTCTTTGCATCATCTAGGAGTTGTTGGATCGATTTCTCATGATCCCCTACTGTTTTTAAGATACCTCTCTTTTCATGGTCACTGACTGCACTCTTATCCTGTATATCTGAGAGTCTATCTTTGCATTCTTTTATTCTGTTGTGTACACTTTCAATGGAGTGTTTCCTCTCCTAGATATCTGTTTGAATCTGTTTTATGGATTCCATTTCTTTCCTATGTTGGGCATTATTTTTTCCATTTCTTTCTTATGCTTGGCCTTCATGGCTTCTCCCATGGTACTGAGCTCATCTATTTTTTGGTCAGTTTCTGCTCTAGAGTCTTGAATCACAACTTCCATTTTGCTCACTATCTCTATGGTTATCTGGGAAATTATTTCTGTTTTGAATTTTTCTAGAGCCCAATTGATCTGTTTTGTTACTTCCTGTGCTTTGAGTTCAGGGTGTCCTAGTGGTTCACTATGGGCATTTTCATTGTCATTTGCCCTACTGTTTGCCATTGGTGAACTGGAAGTCTGTCCTTGTGTCTTGCTTAAGTGTTTTCTCATTTTTATTTTTGTTGTCGGACTGTCCTTGATTTAATCTCTGGGTTATCACCCAAATCTTCCTGATATAGTTGTACCCTACCTTCTGGGTCTCTAACGACCCACAGACATTCTCATCTTCATAACATCAGAGAAAACAGCTCATCAAATCAACCACAATGCTTTATCCCAACTGATACAATCAGCAACACATTAAGATCAAGCACAACTTGGAAATTGACCACCTGTGGTAGTCACTAGTCCATCACCCTTAAATCATTTGAATTAAATTGAAATCAAGAAGCAGTCCAGAACATGTCTGCAGTGAACAACATTTCAATATAGTAAATTTACCATTTAATGGCTCAGACAGAGCAAGGACAGAAGACCCCTGATCTCAGTTAGCTGATGGCTGAACCCTATGATGCAGATGCAGACTGACCTCGGGCTGCAAGGCCCAGACGGAGTTCCCCAACCTTCTGCATGGTTGAACTCCACACCGTTCTACTACAGTTTTCCCTTTCTTTAAAGATGTTCAAAGTTGGGAACTCAGGAAAATACCCTTGATGACCACCTCTGCCTCTGCAGAGTGGGTCCAAAGACTGGCACAGTCAGGAGGTCTGAGAGTGCATGTGGGGTGGGGGGAAGGTAAGGGGAGTTATGGGGGTTCAGGGGCACCCATGCAGCTACCTTCCTGGAGCGATGGTGGCTGGGGAGGGAGAAGGTGAGGCTCCATTAATGTTTCATTTTAAAATTCATGTTTCAGCCAGGCATGGTGGTGCATGCCTGTAATCCCTGCACTTGGGAGGCTAAGGCAGAAGGATGGCTGTGAGTTTGAGACAAGCCTGGGATACAGAGTGAGTTCCAGGTCAGTGTCAACTACATGGTGAGATCCTGTCTCAAAAAAACAAAACAAAACAAAATTCATATTTCATCTTTTTGTATGAGTGAAATAGTTAAATGTTTCAAACACAGATATTTAAAAAAATGTTTGTTCATACTATTCTTTCTCCAGATGCCTTCTTTATGTTCCATGTTAGTTTGAAGATTATGTTTTACTCTTTGATTTTTCAATTTTTTATACAAGAATGTGATATAATTTCCATCTTATCATAACTGGAGATAATAAAAGTGTTAGTGATCTTGTGTAAGTAGAGATTAGCTTTCATTAGAATCAAGGCCTTCTAACACAACTTTTTTCTAATAAAGGCATCATTTCTATGAATTCGACTGTAGGAGTATTTCTATATATTCCTATTTCAAAGCATCTATGCATGAGAACATTATAGAAAAAGGGTGATATAAAAATGAAGCTATAGATGTTCAAAGAAATCCCTTTTGTTGGAATGATCAAAGTTTCATGGAAGATTTGAGCTAACTCAGAGTACTAGCAGTCAATATAGTAGAGCATCACCCTATATTATTTTTTGTAGTAAATCCATTTCCAATTTAATTTTCTCTTTGGCAAAATGCAGATTTTGAACTTGTGGAGACTAAATACACAGAAGGGTTTATGATCTCATAGTGTTATCGACAGAAACAATGAGTATAACCCAGAAATTACTAAGTTTGGAAGTTTGATGGTTACATGAGAAAAATTTGATGTCTACAGCAGTTAGCGTTTGTAAAACTTGAATAGCTTAACCCACGAAAAGGAAGAAAGAAAATGTATAGATCAACCAAAGCTAATAAATAGATTCTCAGATACTTTTTATGAAACAAATGTCAGAATAAGAGAAAAATATCAAGATAAGGATAATTTGTCACACACTGTATTATTATAAATCAAAAGTATCTTATTACACTATGCACTGCTTTGTATAAACTGCTGATCTATACTTTACATTTACTTTAGGAATAGTCTGATTGATTTGGGCGACTCTCTACCTTGGAGCTCCTAATAAAAAAATTTGGACTATTTCTTTTTCTGAAATATTCCCTGAGCTCACTGACAGATCTAGATGCAAGTTGAATTTCTATCCAATTTTTCCCTTTCCAAAATTTCATATAAATGGAATCACATAGCAGGTACTTCTTCTGGCTTGGGTTTTTCTTCTTAGCATAATGTTTTTGAAATTAATTCAGATTGTTATGTGCATCAATAGTTCATTTCTTTTTATTATAGGGTAGTATTCCATTGGGTAGATACAATTTATTATTCACTTCTCAGTGGATGAGTAAGTTAGGTCATCTCCTCCCCCTTTTGGCTATTGTAATAATGCTGCAATGTGCATTCATATAGAAGTCTTTGTGTGAACTTGCTCTTATTTCTCTTGGGTAGATGGCTAGGAACAGCAAGTCTATGTTCAACTTTGAAATAACCTGTCAAACCATTTCCCAAACTGACTTCACAATTTTGTATTTTGATTAGTACTGGATGAGGATTCCAGTTGTTCTTTTTCTTGCCAAGTTTAATAGTTTTTTTTTTAATGATTGGCCATTGTAGTGGGAGTGTAGTGGTATTTCACTGTTGTCTAAATTTGCTGTTCTCAGAAAAAAACATGGCAAAACAACAACAACAACAAAGAAAAAAACTACAGCAGTAGGAAGAGAGTGGCTCACCTGCACCTGTAAGAAACCTTGGCCATGGAGGAGGCAGCCAAGCATCCTAAAGACCCTAAAATTCACCAGAGCTACACTTTCCCTTGGCCAATTTCACACCTGTGGATTCTGAACCACATGGCTGCAAGCCACATCCAAACCTTCCCTGTGTTTTGTTTACCCCAGGCACAGAGCAGCAGAGATGCTGACTGACCTACTTACCTAATTGTTGACAAGACCAATGCCCAGGGAGAGAAGGTAAACCTGGATGGTTGGTTGCTCTAGGGAGAAACAGTGGACTGGGCCAACAGCCCAAGAAAAGTCTGTGGCTATTGTAAACTGAAAAAACAACATGGGGTTTTACTTAAAAAATGACTCCTTAAAAACGACTCCTCTACATGGCAAGCTACAGTCAGAAGAGAAATATGGTGCAGCATCTGCTGTATTTGAGAGGGTTTAATTAGGGTTACATCTTGGTGAGACGTTGATTAAGATTGAGCCATAAAACAACTTCACTTCAAGGTTTCCAGTGTTATCTTCACACAGTACTGGGTCAGAGACAGACACAAGAGATAGTCAGAGAGAGTGTTGGCAAGACACAGACCCCTTGAAAGTTTAAACTCAGGCTGGGAAGGACACAGCACCTCACCCTCCATGGTGAGAAGCCAGGCCCAGCATGTGTGGCTTTCAGAGGTGGCTGGATCTGGAAATACTGGCATCAGGTCCAGTAGTCTGTGAAAACCCCTGGGGGCTCTGCTTCCCACATACAGCACAGAGAATAGGTTCTGATTGCCTCCTTCATCTACCAATGTGAGCAAGGATGCACCTTGGCTTGGATGGATGCCACCACCTTGGGTATAGGACAGCAGGGTGCAAAGAGTGGGAGTGGGCACCCAATCAACCCACAGTGTACAAAGCTAGGTGGAGAAAACTGATTTGGTGGCTGGCAAGAGTGCAGACCCTAGAGAGAAACCAGTCATTCAAAAATTCCCAAGAAGAGGCCGGCGATTTAGCTCAGTGGTTCTACCTCCAGCCTCACAAGCGCAAGGTCCAGAGTTTGATCCCTGGTACCAAAATAAATAAAATGAAATAAAATTTAAAATAAATTTTAAAAAGCAAAGGAATTTTTTGGGATTTATTTTCTTTTCTTCATTGATTTTTGGTGAGTTTGGACATTTTTTTTCTTTTTCTTTTACATTTTTTCCTATTTTTAAGTTTTTCCTTATTTCGCACTTTTTTCTTTGTGCTTTTTTCCTGTTTTTTTTCCTCCTCATTGATTGTATTGGTACATTTTAGGTATACAGTACAGTTACACTCATCATTGGGATCTTGTACTTTTACATGACAGGTCTTGGTTCTCATTTTTTCCCCTTGCCCCTGCCCTCCCTTCACCCTCTCCTCTCCTCCCCATTTACAAACATTTTATTTCCATTTTTTCATTTTCTTCTATTTTTTTCCCATTATTATGTTTCCCCTACCCTTCCCACTAACCCCACACCTTTAGCCCTTTTCTTCCTATTTCACATTGTTGATTATCTCATTAGGATCTTATGTACTATTATAGTTTATTCACACCAGAGAAACTATTCGGTATTTACACATGTGTGACTTATTTATTTCACTTATGAGTATATCCTCAATATGTATCCATTTTCCTATGAATGAATCTAATTTCTGATTCTTTTGGCTGAGTAGTATTCCATTTTATAGAAAAACCACATCTTGTTTATCCAGTTTCCAACTGATGGGAAAATGGGCTGTTTCCAAGTTCTAGCTATTACAAACTGTGCCGCTATAAACATAGGTGAGCTTATATCATTGTGGTATGATTCTTTTAATTCTTTTGGAAAGATACCCAGCAGAGGGATGGCTGGGTCAAATGGAACCTCTTAGTCCCAGCTCTTTGAGGTATTTTCATATTGATTTCCATAGTGGTTGCACCAGTCTGCACTCACCAACAATGGAAAAGGGTTCCTTTCTCCCCACAACCCCACCAACATTTGTTATTGAGTGATTTCTTGATAGCAGCCATTCTTTGTGGGGTGAGGTGGAAACTCAGTGCTGTTTTCATCTACATCTCTCAAATGACAAGTGATGTGGAACATTTTTTCATATATTTACTTCCTGTTTTTACTTCTTTGTCTGAGAAATGTCTATTCATTTCAGACATCCATTTTTGAATTGGGTCCTTATATTTGGAGGGCTGAATGCTTTGTGTTCTTTATATATTCTAGATAATAGTTCTTTGTCTGAGGAGCAGCTGGTAAAAAGTTTTTCCTACATTGTAGGTTGTCTCAGTTCTGTTGATGGTTTCTTTTGCAGTGCAGCAGCTTTTTAATAAGATGTGATCCCAGTTGTTGATTCTTTGTGCTAGTTCCCATGCTACTGAGGATTTGCCAATGTCCTCAAGAGTTCTGCCTAACTTAACCTTCCAGCAAGTTTAGTGCTTCTATTTTAATAATTAGATCTTTAATCCACTTGGATTTCAATTTAGTGCATGGTGAAAGATAAGGGTCTAGTTTTAATCTTTTGCAGGTTGAGATCCGGTTTTTCCAACACCATTTATTAAAGAGGCTATCTTTCCTCCAGTGGGGATGGTCAGCTCCTTTGTCAAAGATGAGGTAGCTGAGTGCATCTGGAGTTGTTTTTGTCTTCCACTCTGTTCCACTGATCCTCAGGTCTGTTTATTTGCCAGTACCATGCTGTTTTATCACAGTGGCTTTGTAGTATAGTTCCTTTTCTATTTTTTGTTTTTTTTGGTACCGGGGATTGAACTTGGGTCCTTGCGCTTGCAAGGCAGGCCACCGAACTGCTGAGATAAATCCCTGGCCCTTGTAGTATAATTTCAAATTGGGGATTGTTATAACTGCTGCCATGTGTTTGTTGCCTAGTATGGCTTTTGCTGTTCTAGGTCTCTTCTGGTTCTGAATGAATTTTTGGATTCTTTTTCTAGTTCTGTGAAATATAGTGTTGGAATTTCAATTGGCATTGCATTGAATCTGTATAGCAGTTTGGTAGTATGGCCATTTTCACTATGTTGATTTTTCCTACCCAGGAGCAGGGGATATCTTTCAATTTTCTTATATCCTCTTTGATCTCTGTTTTCAGAGTGCTGTAATTTTCAGTGTAGAGGTCTTTTGCTTCTTTTGTTAGATTGATTTCTAGATACTTCATTTTTTTGGTTGCTATTGTGAAAGGAATTGTTTCCCTAATTTCTTTCTCAGTGAGTCTGTTATTTGTGTACAAGAAGGCTATTGATTTTTGGATGTTGACCTTGTATCCAGCTACTCTGCTAAAAGTGTCAATTAAGTCTAGGAGTCTTTTAGTGGAATTTTTTGGGTCTTCAATGTAGAGTATCATATTGTCAGCAAAATGGCAGTTTAACTTCTTCCTTTCCTATCTTTATTGTTTTAATTTCTTTCTCTTGTCTAATTGCTATGGCTAATGTTTCCAGAACTATATTGAAGAGGAGTGGTGATACTGGGCATCCTTGTCTTGTTCCTGATTTTAACGTGAAAGTCTTTAGTTTTTGGCCATCTAATATGCTGTTGGCTATAGGTTTTTCAAAGATAGCTTTATTAAGTTGAAATATAGACCATCTATTCCAATTTTTTGTTGGGTTTTTATCATGAATGGGTGTTGAATTTTGTCAAATGCTTTTTCTGATCTATCTAGAGGCTCATATGGTTTTTGTCCTTGACCTTGTTAATATAGTGTATTACATTTATTGACTTATGTATGTTGCACCATCCTTGCATCCCTGGAATAAATCCGACTTGGTCAGGATGTATTATCTTTTTGATGATCCTCTGTATTCTGTTGGCTAGTATCTTATTAAGGATTTTTGCATCTATATTTATTAAGCAGATTTGCCTGTAGTTCTCTTTTGTAGTTGCATCTTTCCCTGGTTTGGGAATCTAAGTGATACTTGCTTCAGGAATGAATTTGGAAGTATTGCTTCTCTTTCAATTTCACTGAAAAGTTTGAAGAGTAAAGGCAATAGTTCTTCTCTAAATGTTGTATAAAATTCAGCAATGAATCCATCAGGACCTGGGCTTTTCTTTGTTGGTAAATTTTTAATTACATTTTCAATTTCACTGATTGTGATTGAGGTGTTTAAAATGTTTTTATCTTCCTCACTCAACTTTGGTAATTCATAAGTATCTAGAAATCTGTCCATTTCTTCTGTGTTTTCCATTTTATAGAGTACAAATTCTCAAAATAGGTATTAATGATCCTCTGGATTTCTTTTGGAACTGTTGTGACTTCGCCTTTTTCCTTCTTGATTGTATGGATCTGAGCCTTTTCTTTCCTTTTTTTGATAAGGTTAGCTAAGGATTTATTGATTTTATTTATTTTTTCAAAAATCCAACTCTTCGATTCATTTATTTTTTTGTATCATTTTCTTAGTTTCCATTGCATTGATTTCTTCTCCAATCTTTATAATTTCCTCTCTTCTTCGAGCTTTGGGTTTTTCTTGTTCTTGTTTTTCTAGGAGTCTAAGATTCATCATTAGGTTGTTTATTTGAGCTTGCTCTGTTTTCAGTGTGGGCATTCAGTGCTATGAAGTTTGTATGTAGAACTGCTTTCATTGTGTCGCAGAGATTCCTGTATGTTGTACTGGCATTTTCATTTATTTGTAAAAATTGTCCAATTTCTTCTTCAAATTCCTATGTGATCCATTGATTGATTGTTCAGGAGAGTGTTGTTCAATTTCCATGTGTTTGTGAAGTTCCTACAGTTTCTTATGCTATTGATGTCCAGCTTGATTGCACTATGATCTCATAATATACAGGGGATAACTTCAATTCCTTTCCATTTATTCAGACCTGTTCTGTGAGCTAGTATGCATTCTATCTTGGAGAATGACCCATGTGCAGCTGAAAAGAATGTATATTCTGATTTTGTGGGGTGGAACACTCTATAGAGGTCTATTAAGTCCATGTGTTCAATAGCTTGTTTGAATTCTAGTATTTTGTTGTTGATTGTCTGCCTAGATGATCAGTCTATTTGTGAAAGTTGGGTATTTAGATCCCACACTACAATTGTATTAGTGGTTATTTGGTTTTTCATGTTACTTAATATTTGTTTTATATAGTTGGGGGCATTAATATTTGATGCATATATGTTTATGATTGTCATCTCTTCCTCTTGAATTGTTCCCTTTACGAGGATGTAGTGGCCTTCTTTGTCTCTCTTAATCAGTTTTGGTTTGAAATTTACTTTGTCTGTGAATAAGATTACTACCCCTGCTTTTTTCTGGGCTCCTGTCACATGGAGAATTGTTTTCCATCATTTCACTTTCAGTCTCTGGGCTTCTTTTTGCACTAGGTGTATTTCTTGTATACAACATATTGTTGGATTTTGCTTCTTATTCCATTTTGCCAGTCTATTTCTCTTGATTGGTGAATTCAGGCCATTGACATTGATGGTTATAACTGATATGTACTGACTTATTATTGTCATGTTATTGTCCTTTTGTTGACTGTTTTTACTTTTTCCCCTTCTCCTTTTAATTTCTTGCCTTTCCTATTTGAATTGGTCTGTTGGGCCTCATGGTGTTGTGACCTTCATTGTCTTTTTCTAGGATATTGTTTAGAATTCCTTGTAGTTCTGGTTTGGTGTTCATGAAGTTTCTCAGGTGTTCTTTATCATGGAAGTATCTTATTTCCCCATCCATTTTGAAAGAGAGTTTTGTAGGATGCATCAGTCTAGGTTGGAGGTTGTTTTCTTTTAGCACTTGAAATACCTCATTCGAGGCTCTCCTGGACCTGAGGGTTTGTGTTGAAAAGTTTGCTGTGATTCTGATGGTCTTTCCTTTGCATGTGATTTGTTTCTTTTCTCTAACTGCTTGTAGTGTTTTGTTCTTCTATTGGGTTTCTGGGATCTTTATTATTATGTCTAGGTGTAGATTGTTTTTATTGTGGCTAGTTGGGGTCCTATATGCCTCCCTTATCTGTATGTGTAATTCTTCCCTTCTGTTTGGGAAGTTTGCTGTCCTTAATTCTGTGAACAGCTTTTTAAAGTCATTTGTATTTTCTCCTGCTACTTCCTGTATTCCTATTAGTTTTATGTTATTCTTCTTTGCATCATCTAGGAGTTGTTGGATCAATTTCTCATGATCCCTTACTGTTTTTATGAGACTGCTCTTTTCATGGTCACCAACTGCAAACCTATCTTCTATATCTGAGATTCTATCTTTGCATTCTTTTATTCACTTGTGTACACTTTCAATAGAGTTTTTAATCTCCTAGTTATCTGTTTGAATCTGTTTGATGGATTCCATTTCTTTCCTCTGTCGGGCATTCATTGTTTCCATTTTTTTCTTATGCTGGGCCTTCATGGCTTCTATCATGGTCCTGAGCTCATCTATTTTTTTCCTCAGTTTCTGTTCTAGAGTCTTGAATCATGATTTCTATTTTGCTCACCATCTCTATGCTTATCTGGGAAATTATGCCTGTTTTGAATTTTTCTAGAGCCTGATTGATCTGTTTTGTTACTTACTGTACTGTGAGTTCAGAGTGTCCTGGTGGTTCACTATCAGACTTTCCATCATCATTTTCCTTACTGTTTTGGCATTGGTGAAGTGGAAGTCTGTCTTTCTGTCTTGCTTAAGTGTTTTCTCATTTTTATTGTTGTTGTTGGGTTGTCCTTGATTTAATTTTTGGGTTATTACTTAAATCTTACTGATATAGTTTCGCTTTTGCTTTTGATTCTGTAATGACTCATAGACATTCTCATTTTCATAATATTGGAGAAAACAACTCATTAAATGAAACACAATCCTTTATCCCAATTGATACAATCAGCAACACAATAGGGTGAAGCACAACTTGCAAATTGAGCACTTGTGGTAGTCATTAATCTATCACCTTTAAACCATATGAATTAAATCAAAATTAAGAAGCAGCCCAATATATGTTTGCAGTGAGTATGCTTTTCAATATAGCATCTTTACTATTTAGGATGGGGGTGTAGATAGATTTAGGATGAGAGGAGTAGTTAAATAAAAGAATTGGAGAAGATTTCAATTGAAGCCAGAGGACATAGAATGACCATAAAATCTTTATGAAGCTATTACATTCAAAAGGGATAGACAGAGTGCAAGAATAAGAACAAGAATATATCCCCTTAACAGTAATAGAGGCTCAATTTCCCTTGAAACTATTGCCCCTTGAGTGAGTTAAAATAACGGAAGAAAAGAACATAAAGAAAAAATAAAAAATGATAAAAGAACAAGTCTGAGTTAGGGCAGGAGCAGGAACAGAAAGTAGGGAGATGAGGGATAATATGGTGGAGCAAGAGACTGAGTTGGAGAAAGAGGACAGAAAAAAGAAAGAATTTGCAGAGTGGAATGAGGAAAAGGAAGAAAAAAATGAATTTGAAGGGCCTCTTTCAGACTATATCTCTGCTGTCATAATATACAACATGCACAGCCATGTGCAGAACCAAGTCCCCTGATATCAGCTAGCCAATGGCAGATCCCCATGACTCAGACTGACCTCAGGCCACAAGGCCCAGATTGAGTTCCCGAACCTCCTTCAGGGTTGAACTCCACACAGTTCTACTACAGGTTTCCCCTGCCCTTTCTTTAAAGATGTTCAAAGTTGGGAGCTCATAAAAATACCCTTTATGACCACCTATACCTCTGCAGAGTGGGTCCAAAGACTGGAACAATCAGGAGGTCCAGGAGGGGGGGTTGTGTTTCAGTGCCCCCCTGGCTACCTTCCTTGCTGGAGCTGGTGGTGGCATAGGCAGGGGAGGGCACAGCTACCCTGTCCTCGTGAATAGGCCCAAGCAGGCTGGAGGGAGAGCAAATCTCGGAGTAGCCTTCCCAAATCCCATCTTCCTCATTTTTGGCTGGTGGTGCGCAGCTTTTTCCTGTTATTCTAATTCTATTAATTTCCTTTTCCTCTTTAATAGGATCCTTTATCTCACGTTTTTCTCATTTCCATTGCTTTTTTTTTTTTTTTGGTTCTGGGGATTGAACTTGGGTCTTTTCACTTTCAAGGCAGGCCACCAAACCACTGAGCTAAATCCCTGGTCCTCCATTGCTTAATTTTTCAAATTTTATTTCTTTCATACTTTCATTAACCTTTAGTTAACTCTATGCTATTACTATTGAATTCCTTTTTATTGTTAATGAATGTATAATTGTTGCAATTAATAGATATGTACTGTATGTCAGTATTTGGTTTGTCTTAGTGTTTATACTATAATTATAGATTGCTTTTCTATGGCACATTATTAGTACTTATGGTATGTTAATATCCAGCTTGTCTTTGATACCCTTATTGTTGTTGACTTAGTTGCTATTGTCAAGTTGGCATAGTTGTTGGTGTCAACTGTTTGTCTCTGTATGTCAATATCTGGATTTCCCTTGTGCCATTAAAAATACTGTGGTTCACTCCTAGAGAACTGGGTGCTGGTTCCATTGCACTCAATCCTCCCCTCCCAAATTAGCAGAGGTGGTTGGAGCTTGGCAAAGACCAATAGTGAGCCATGCCCAGAGTGCATCACTGAAAAGAAGACACAAAAGAAGTCTCCATACCAGAAACAGTTTTTACATGATAATCAACCTGTAAAGCTCAACACACACACACACACACACACACACACACACAAATACAAACATGAGAAGACAAGGCAACAAAATGCCTTTCCAAGCTCCCATCTTCCCAAAAGTTGATTCCTGTAGTATGGAGGGGGAGAAAAATAAAAAGTCATAGAGAAGGCATCACAATCCTAGGCTTCAAATTATATTATAAATATACAGTGACAAAAAAATCCACAAAACATGTTTTTGACAAACAAACAGACATGTGGACCAATGTAACAGAACAGAGGATGCAGAAACAATTCTAGGAATATTTAACTACCTGATCTTTGATAAGGGAGCTAAAATTTTATGCTAGAGGAAAAATAGCCTCTGACAAATGATGCTGTGAAAATTGGCTATCCACAAGCTGAAGATTGAACCTAGACCCATATCTCTTACCATGCAACAAACTAAAATCAAAATGGAAAAAACAATTAAATGCTAAAATAGAAAAACTTAATCTGCTGGAAGACAAAATATAGAAAACTCTTAAGGACATATAGGGGTAGGCAAGGACTCTGAGCAGAATTCCATTTGCATGAGAAATTCATTCCAAGAAGCAACAAATGGGATCGTGTCAAATTAAAAAGCTTTGCACAGCAAAGGAAACAACAAACAAAGTGAAGAGATAAACTATGAAAGGAAAAAATTTTACCTGTTATTTCTCAAACAGAGGACTAATATCTAGAATATATAAAGAATTAAAAATAATTTGGCAAAACCAAAAATGGCAACTGAAATGAATAAACACTTCTTAGAAGAATGGCCAACATTTTCATGAAAAAAATGTTCAACATTGATGGCCATTAGAGAAATGCAAATTAAAATAACACAGATTCTATCTCACTCCAGAAAGAATGGCTATTTTCAAGAAATCAAATAATAAATTCTGGAGAGGTGATGAGGGGAAAGGAATGCTTCTTCATTGTTGGTGGAAATCTATAAAAGTCAGTGTGGAGATTCCTCAAAAAACTAAAAATAAATTCCATTTGACCCAGATATTTTCTTTCTAGGTAACTTCCCAAAAGAGTTAAATACATCATAGTACAGTGATACAAGCAATCCTGTTTTTAGCAGCACAATTCATAATAACCAAATCTTGAAAGAAGCCTACAATCCACTAATAGATGAATGGATAAAGAGAATGTGATATTTATACACAATGGAGTGCTACTTTGCTATAAAAAGGATAAGCATGAGTCATTTGTAGGAAAATGGATGCACCTTATGACCACAATGTTAGGTGAAACAAATCAGATATGCAAGCTTGGTTGCTCTTATATTAGAAAGCCAAAATAGAAATAAAGGGCAACAACATTGACAAAAGGAAAAAAGACAATAAATCATTTGTGTATTGGAAGAGGACCAAGAGATGAATGGAGTGGGGAGGGAGTGGAAGAAAATGAGATAAAAGGGAAAAAATGTACTTGTGATGTACTGTGTACCTATACCAAGTCCCTATGAAGAATGTGATCATTGTGTACTACAAACATGTACAAAAGAAAGAAAGAAAGAAAGAAAGAAAGAAAGAAAGAAAGAAAGAAAGAAAGAAAGAAAGAAAAGGATCCAAAAGTTTGATGGAGTAGCAGGGGAGGGTAATGGGATGAAAAATTAAGGCATGTTATATACATGTACCAACCCTCCATGACAAGACAAATGTAATCGTTATGTAACACAGTACAAAAATAATAAAAGAAAAAAACAAGAATGGAATCTTGTCATTTGTGGTAAAATTGATGGAATTTAAAGATATCATAAGTACAATAAGCCAAACACAAAGATAATTACCAGAAGTTCTCTCTCAGAGGCAACTCCTAAAGTTAATTTCAAATTAGAGAAGAATAGAACAGGAGTTACTTAAATTCTGGAAAGGAAGGGGTAGAGAAGATAGAGGCTGGATAACAACTACTATAACACATTTATTATTATTGTTATAAAAGTCTTTTAATTTTTTTTTTTTTGTGTGTGTGTGTGGTACCAGGGATTGAACTCAGGTCCTTCTGCTTTCAAGGCAGGTGGCAGCACCACTAAGCTAAACACCAAGGCCCCTTGAGCTTTTTGTTTGATCTATGTTTTACAAATGTCTGTGGTTTGCCTTTTCATTTTCTGAACTGCCTTTCAAAAGTAACCAAAAGTATTTAAAATTTATGAAATACTATTTTCTTTTTGGTGATGCTGTGTATGTGTTCTTTATAACTAATCTTTGCTTAATCTAAACTCACTGGGATTTTCTCCAAAATTGTTTCTAGTTTTAAAAACCTATTTTAAATTAATTTTTATGGAATATGAGGCAGATAGAAGCTTATTTTTTTTTTGCCATACTGATCTCCACTATTTTTAAAGACTTACCTCTTCCCATTGAAATGTCTTTGCTTGTCTGTTGAAAATTACTGTATACTTTCTTCTTTTGCAAAGCTATTTTGGCTATTCTATATAGTTGGCTTTCTCTGTAAATTTTAGAGTTTGTAAATTTGTCTAATAGTTCCCACTAAGACTTTGGTTGGAAGTGTTGAAACTATGGGTCAATTTGGGGAAAACACTTCTTAGTTTTAAATGACAATGAATTTTTAAAAATTCAAGTTATATTTCAGAAACTGTCTAACTTGCTGTGTTGTGGGTTTTTCTGGATCTCACTCTCTCCCTCACCTCATTGTTTCATTAACTTTTCATTTCTCAGAGCCGAAGAGTTATCTTGACAGAAAAGCTAAAACCCATTTGGTCACAATTGGAAAAAGTCAATCTAAAACTCAAAAATATTTGGAGCCCGTGGCTTGGGTTATATTTATATATTCTTATATAGCGGTCACAAACTCTACAAAAGTTTTACATTATGGCATTTACTGTTGGGATCTTGTTGAGGATATTAACTATATGTGAATCACATTTAATTAAATTCCATAAGAGATATTTTTAACTCCTAGTGTTAAGAAAAATGGTACTTATCCTAACTAACCCAAAAATTTATATTTATGGACACTGAATTTTATATTAATCATATTTCTTTTTAGAAAGGAAAGAATTTGTAGTTTAACTCATACTCATACTCATGTAAGAACTTATGATTTCCAATATATCAACTTTACCTTTGCCTTCATCTTATTTCCTGCCCTGATTATAATATTTTTCTATTTATTTTATATTACATTGTGTGCATATCCATTTTCAATTATTTTAATGACAGTCTATGTAACTATATACACAATACCCAACACCCAAAGTTAAAGGAGGAAAGGTTTATTTTACCTCACAGTTTGCAGAGGTTTCAGACCTTAGTTTGCTGGCTGCAAGGCAGGGTGGCATGGCCAAGTGGCATCACAGAAGAGAAAGTTCATGGTGTGGTAGGCAGAAGGCAGCAAGTAACAGCAGCAACAGCAGCAGCAGCAGCAGCAACAAGGCTGCCTTCTTTCTGTCCCTTTATATTTCATCCAGCCTCTAAGCCTATTGATTGGTGCCACCCACACCCAGAGTGGGGCTCCCATTATCCACACCCAGAACTATGCTAAACCATGTAGTTATTACACCCATTATCATATACCTCAGTTCCAGCCAGCTCTGAAAAGCCCAACCTATAAGTGCATGAGGCTTTGTGGGGACATTTAGATACAAGCTATCATATGAACTAGTTTTTTGAGAATTCTTATTTCAGAAACCAAATTATTTCAGTAATGGTAAATATTTAATAGAAATAGCCTCAACTTGGAGCTTCAGTTTGGAAAATATTCTTCAGCAAATATGAAGACAGGAATCTGAAGGCTGTGAACGGTAAATCCTTTGCCCTCCTTTCCATCTTTGTCTCCCATATCACCCGGTGTAGATCCCTGGTACTACTTCTCCATCATCAGCACATTTCCTCTTCTCCAAGCATCCACTCCTACTGCCTCATTGCAGCTCTGGTGCTGTCTAGCAGCCCAGTATAATGGTGGATCTGATTCTTTCAAAGCCCAGACTTTACTGTCTGGAATAGCAAAGATGACTCCAGATTGCAATCCTTTGTGCTCCTCTTTACATCTCCCACATCATTATCCATCCTATAGAGATCAGTGCTTGGAAAGGAGTTCTACTTCTTAGGGGCTGATACCTATTTTGCCTCTGTGACCTGCTAATTTTCTTTTTTATAGTCATCTATTACTTGAAAATTCTCTTTCATTCACCAAAAATTTTTGTACCTGTCTTACTCTTCTCCTTGCCCAAAGTGCTGCAAATATTTTAGGTGTTTTCAATAGCCACAAATTTGTTTCAGGCTTTTGTCTCTCATCCTTATCCCACTCATTTCTTATGGCCTGTCCTACTCTCAGTTACCTTTTCTCATAGTGATACAGAGAATTCTGGAGTTACAACTGGCCTCCCATACAACTTAGGTTATGACCAGAATTTTAGTTTTAACTTATGACCAAATTCTTGAGTTACAACTTGAATGCTGGTTTTTCCTGTGTGAGGTTAACTGAGAAATCTCTAAAGACACTGAGACTTGTAGGGAGAAAGGAACCCCTCTCCATTGTTGGTGGGAGGGCAGACTGGTTCAACCACTATGGAAATCAATATGGAGATACCTCAAAAAGCTGGGACTAGAGGTGCCATTTGACCCAGCCATCCCTCTGTTGGGTATCTTTCCAAAAGAATTAAAATAATCATATCACAATGCTATATGTGCACCTATGTTTATAGTGGCATAGTTTGTAATAGCTAAAACTTGGAAACAGCCCATTTGCCCATCTGTTGGAAACTGGATAAAGAAGATGTGGTTTTTCTATTAAATGGAATACTACTCAGCCATAAAGAATGAGAAATTAGAGTCATTCATAGGAAAATGTTTACATATTGAGGATATACTCCTAAGTGAAATAAATAAGTCACACATGTGTAAATACCAAATAGTTTCTCTAGTGTGAAAAACTGTAATAGTACACAAGATCCTAATTGGATAATTAACAATGTGAAATAGGAAGAGAAGGCCTAAAGGTGTAGGGAGAGTGGGAAGGGTAGGGTCAAAGGAATAAGGGAAAAAATATGAGAAAATGAAAAAATGGAAATAAAATGTTTGTAAATGGGGAGGGGAGGAGGGGGTGAAGGGAGAGCAGAGACAAGGGGGAAAAATGAGAACCAAGACCTGTAGAGGTACAGGATCCCAGTAATGAATGTAACTGTACTGTATACCTAGAATGTACCAATAAACTCAATTAAAAAAAAAAAAAGGACACTGAGACTTGCATGGAAGAAAGTGTGGCCTAAAATGAAAGAGACTTTGAAGACTCAGTAGAGGAGCCTGAGCCTTCAACCGACCTGTGGTTGAGGACACTGTTACTGTAGCAGAGTCCATGGGCTGCAGGTAGACAGTGGTGGTGTAGAGGAACTGGTGGAGGAACACTCAGAGGAATTGTCTAGAGAGCTTCAGCTACTTCTGGCTGAGCAACAGAGAATGGCAGCTGAGGAGCTTTCTGAAGAGGAGCGGAGCTTGGCTGGCTTCGAGTCACCTAGTAAGAACTATCAGGAAACTGAAACCAAAAAATGCCATCTCTGGCTAGTGCTGTTGGTGTGAAAAATAAATCATCTTTCATCACTGACCTGGGAATCTGTCTTCCACCAGCATCCTTGAAACTGTGCAGGCTAATTCATCTGCTATTTACCAATATCCGTTGCAGTTTGTGCTAGTGCACTCCTCCAATAGTTTTACCTGCAATCTCATCCTCATACCCTGTAGCACATAGATTCATTTATAAAGTTAACCACTAGCAGCTATGTTAGTGATAAATGATAATGATAAAAGAAAGGAAGATATAAAATGTAATTAGTTATATAGAGATATACATGATAATCACGATGAAATATGGATAGCTGTTATAATCCTCCTTTCTGCAACTGATTCAAGGCCAACATTTATATCTATATTTTTTCTCCAATATCCATTTAATATTCCCCCTTGTCCTTGTTCTTCTGAGTCCTTTGTTCACCTAATGTGACAACTCAATAATACGTTACAGTATATTACATACGCTAGAATACAAGTCTCAAAATGGATGAAACTCACAAATATAAGTGTTAATGATAAAGTAAGTCACAGGATGGCACACACTATAGGATGTCATTTACAATAAAATTAAAAAGTAGAATAAAATTAAAAATTCAAACCTAGAAGACTATATGACTATAATGACAAGAAAAAGAATGATGAGAATAAGAACTGTATTACCCCCATAAAAAAAGAAAATCTGTTCATGTAGTCTTCAAAATTAGATGATATTCTGTTTCCTGGAGTGAATGACACACACAAATTTGTTTTATTAATGTTTTATGCTATATGCATATGTTAGACACAGAAGTGATACTTTCCCCTAGCTACAGAAAATCAGTATAAAGCAATAGTTCTTTTTTACATAAAAAGCAATAGTTCTTTTTTACTCTTTCTCTTATCTTTTTGGCTATATTAATTTAAAGCAAGAAAAATCTTCTCATTACAGATCCAAAGGTCATTTGAAATCTCTTTGAAAGAACTGATTATTTATTCCAGTGTTTTATTTGTTCCTTCTCAGAGGTCTTCTTCTCTTCTGGGTAGAAAAAAAATTTTCTGTACTAAATATTAAGGTCTACACACAATAAATAATAGTGATTAAGACTTGGGTCCAAATTTTAGATTGTATATCACAAAACTGTATCTTTAACTTTAATTTTTGACACAGAGCTCCTTCTGGCAAGGGTATTCTTTAACATTGAAAATATTTCAGAATATAGCTGAGTGTAAGTGCACAGGGAAGTAGCACTGATAAGGTTGTACCTCAGATTGTGCAGATTTCACCTGTAACAGAACTGTTAAAGACACTGAACGTATTAATGTTTAAGGGTGACAAGTACTTGAGGAAAGCAGATTTTTTTAGATGAACTTTTTTTTTCTTTTTTTGTACCAGGGATTGAACTCGGGTTCCTGAGCTTGCAAGGCAGGAGGCGGAACCATCGAGTCAAATCCCGGGCCCCACATGAACTTTCTTAAAGACAAAAGTGAAATGTGCCTCAGCAATCCTCATTAAGGTCAAAGAGGTTGAGATTCAGCAGGGATGTGGGAGAATCCATTCTGTAAGACTCTTAATAGACAAGAGTAGGGTTTTTCAGCACAAGTAGAGAAGGGAACTTTTCTCAGATATACCGTGGGAGAATGAGAAAAGTGAGATATGGGGTAGTATCAGCTGATATGGAAAATGAGACAGCAGTCTAAGGCATAAAGTACTTCAGAGAAAATGTGAACTAGTTAAGCAAGTAACAAAGGAAGTTGCCTAGGGAAACACTAGGACTTATGACCACAGTGAAAGCCCAGTTAAAGTTGGTGATCAAAAATTTCCAGTGGATCTGATATGCCCTGTCTTGGGATATTTCCCCAAAATTGTTCTGTTGCCAGATAAAGATACAAACCCCCCCCCCAAAAAACAAAAAAACACCCCTAAAGATTTGGAGTTAGCTTAATGTATTTGTTTTCACTGTACAAACGGCATGGACACAATCATACTTAGAAATATGGACCATGGGATATACAATGAATACTAAGAAAACTAAACATGGGGAAAGATATAGAAATGAGGACCGAGGACAAAGGACCAAGGTGTGAGAAATCAAAGAAACAAGCCTGCAAAAAGAAATGGCAGTGAGAGTGCTTAGTGTCTCAGCCACTAATGTAGAGCATTGGTCATTTTTTTTCAGCTTTAATTGAGTTTATTGGTACATTTTAGGGATACAGTACAGTTACATTCATTGTTGGGATCTTGTACCTCTACACGACAGGTCTTGGTTCTCATTTTTTTCCCTTGTCCCTGCCCTCCCTTCACCCCTCCTCCCCTCCCCATGTACAAACACTTGCATTGATCATTTTGTTGATTAAAATATCCAGAGTACAGTGGACCCTTGACTTATGAACTCTGTTTGTGAGGGCTGGCTGTAATGCAAGTTGGTTGTAAGTCAAGACTGTTTTCCCCCTAATAATAATGGAAATGCCCATAATGCATTCCAAACCTCCCCAAACACCCCTTTTCATAATACAAAAGGTTATATAAAGTGCATAATTTACCAGAAACACCAATAATTTTCCTAGTGTATTCACCAAAATTTTATAAAATGTGCCTAGTTCACCAGAAACAGCAATTTCACACTGATCTCACCATTCAAGTTGGCATCTTTGGCTTCCAGGAAGGGAGGCTGAAATGGAAGGTGGTTACTGTTTGGAAGGAGAGTCCCCTTCCATAAGAATATCAAGAATCTGGCTCTCTGGTGTCCTCTCCTTGGGAGAGTCTGTAGCCCACTAAGACCAGCTTCTGGCTCACTGGGTCTCAACCTTTTTAGAACCACAAACTGATTTAATGTCCATTTCTGTTTTTTTTTTTTTTTTTTTTAACATTTTTTTCTACAAGGCATTTTTATTATTTCA
>NW_022900944.1:3909400-3957072 GCF_012274545.1 Fukomys damarensis | reverse complement strand
TTTTTGTTTTTTTTTTTTTTTTTTTTTTTAACACTGTTCTATAGTAGGACATGACATTGTCATTAAGCAAGTGAATGCAACGATTGGTCTTTTCTCTTTCTGGGGTTTCTTACTAATGTTTGTAGCTCTGTCTGTTTTTTCAGGATTTCCTGTATTTCTGAAGAAGAACTTGGTTCTTGTACATGAGGAGGATGGAGTTATAGGAAAAGAACCCTGCCTGTGCTTAGGGAGCATTAAGTTTATGGTGAGCAGGAAGTGCTCTTGCCATTTGCTCCAGAAGAGGCTTGGTCTCTATCATTCATGACCATTTATTATATAAAAATTCTCAGAAAGAATAGACATCAGCGATTAGGCATGCATGCTAAATTCTGACCCTTACCATTAGCATATGATGGAGGAGTCTTATGGATTGTCAAGGAAGTATTGCCCCCAGATTCTTGGGTAGAGAATGCATTTCCAGAAACAAAGACTTGTAGGGGAACTTGTGCTCACAGGGTCTCATATCTAGTTCTGATTTCTCCAATTACTAACTGTGAGGGCAAATTGCTAGATTTATTTGGGAATCGTTTTATAAAATAGCAAAATCAAGTTCTCAAAGTCATCAATAGGGTAATAGGCATGGAAAGATCTTATAGCCAACGTTAAATATGACATTTTTGCATAAGCAAAAAAAGTCCTTGGTTATACCATAAATTATATGAAAACTTGTTTATAGAAACAGTAAAAGGTCCAGGGATTTAGCTTAGTGACACCACAGAAAGCAGAAGGTCCTGAGTTTGATCCCTGGTACAAGAAAAATAAAAAAGAAAGAAACAGTAAATCATTAGCCAATATGATTATCTTCTCAGAAAATTTAGAATCAGACATTAAATGCTTTAGGTTTTCACGTACATGAACAATAGGCCTCAGGCTTCCCTTCCTTTCTCTTCTCTACTCAGATAAAAAGAGTAGGGAGCTAAATGTTTACACTCATAGACAGGTTTTATCCTCTTTTCTTTCAGGGAAAAATTAAAAGATAAATACATACAAGACAAAAATGCAGTTTCTTGGGCTGGGTATCAGTATTACACAGTTTCACTGGCAGTTGAAATGTTTTTGCCTTATGAAAATACAGTGGTCCAGATCTTCTAGAGAGATATAGCTATAAGGTGACAAAATATTGGGGGAAAAAGCAGTCAGAATATCCTGACTGATGTGGATGGCAATATTTAATTATATCTAAAAGTCCCCAAAAGGTGAACTATTTTAGAGCCCAATAAAAATGAGCCACATGTACTTTAAAGTGAAGTAGGGGGTAATGATATAATCTTCCATAAAAAAATGTGTTGGTGTAAGTACAATTCTCAAGAAACATCACTACTTACAGAAACGGCCATGGAGATCTACTTGGGTGGAAAAAGTCTAACTGACTGCATTCACTCATACACACAGGATCCTGAGTAACAGTCTATCCCCACTGTTTGCAGCTCTGCAAGTCTCCAGAGCACTCACTGGCCAGCAGATGGTAAAGCACTTTATGTTCTTAAGAGATAACCAGGGAAGGAGATGCTACAAAGCTTCCCAGACATTTGCTCAGTATATTACAGTCCTCGAAACTGTCCATGTTTAATGGAACTCCCACAAGCCAAAGTTTAGATCCATTTCCTTTGATTCCATCCTCAGTGGAGATGGAGAACAGCTGGTCACCACCTGCATAATATTCCTTCATATATTAGAAGGCTAAAGTCATCTTCCTGACTTCTCGCCTACTGAATAATGATCTCATTCATTTAGTTTGTCTTCGTGTCACTTATTTTCAAACCCTTAATCATTTTAATTCGTGTCCATGAATTCTAAGTTTTTCATGTTTCTCATACGTTGTGTACAAGACACGTTAATATTTGTACCGGAGCTTTTCTGTGCTGGAGTTAGGTCTGTAAGATCCTGCTATCATATCCACATTCAAACAGTATTATGCGTTTCCAGCACATCATTATCTGTGTTCTCTGCAATTACTATATTTATCTTTGCTAAACCACACTGTCTTAAGTTTTTCTACTTTTGTGCTTGGGTCACTTCATCAACATGAATCTTTTTTGGGGGTCGGGTACTGGAGATCAAACTCTGGACCTTGCGATTGCAAGGCAGGCAACGGCACCACTGAGCTAAATCTAAATCCCTGGCCCTATCAACATGAATCTTATCGCTGAGTTAAATTAAACTGAATTCTTTTTTTTTTTTGTCACTATGCCCCAAACCCACTGAAATTACTCATAATTTTAATTTTTTTTTACATTCCATTAATGTGATCATCAAATAAAACAGGAAAAAAACCCCACCCTAACTATATTTAACACAAACTCTACAAATATTTGGCCCCCGTGTCAGTGCTATCTTTGATGACTTTTTGGGTTTTTCCTAGGAAACTATTTCCCTGAATAGCACTAGCTAGGCAGCCTTCAGGGGCAACATGCATATTTTCTGTTTGGAACGTTGATGCTCCTTGTTGCTACACTGAGCTTGTTGGTAACACATTGTTTCTTTTGACTTTGTAGACAGACCAGAAAGCTCACTGTTAGTGCTTTTAGGATTTAGTGTCCACTGGCTTTCCCACAGCATAGTTTTGCGAAAGTGTCTCACAGCAGCTTGCATGCGATCAAATTGTGGCGATGAGCTGTCTCCAACACAGAAAGCAGTATGTGCAGAGAGAGTGTGCTTATACTCTAACCAGGAACCGACTGAAGGAAGGGCTGACACAGTCTGCCAGATTGTACTTCTCTTGGGTCATGATTTCCACGCATACAGTGATCCTGTTCTAGTCAGGATGAATTATAACTATCCTAACCAGTTCCATCATTCTGGTCTGTGGAAACGTTCCATTGGTCTCACAGGATATATTTTTTACAAAGCTATGTAGCTTATTGTTCTCTTCTTTCTAAACTGTTTGCCAATTGGATTCCTAATGATTAAATTTAGCTACTTGGAATGAAGAGAGGTTGAGCTTTCAAATCTACAAATTTCTAAGAAGCAGTTAGAAGGAATAGATGTTAAACTCTTTACAATTTCTAAAAGTGTCTTTGTTTTTGAAAAAGACAGGCACAGTATTGGCCATTCTCTGATAGAATTTACAATTAATGAAGAAACACTAAATAAAGATTGGCCTTTAAAATCTGAGGCAAAAAATCAATTCTTGAGCTTGTCTTTAAAAAAAAACAAAAAAAACCCACATTATATGAAACTTTCCAGGGTCGTTCTCCAGCCTCTTCCAAAATGGTGTACAGAGAGTGTCCTATTTCCAGCTTGTTCTAAATTAGATACTATTTCTCATTTCTCTGAATCAAAATAGTCTCTATCTATTAGTGTTTATTCAGAAAAATATTTCAGAGAGTGATTTAAAACAGTTTTCAGATCAAGTATCATTGAATTAAAAATTGAAACCTTGGCTGTGAGCTAGATTTTCATTTATACATTTCCATTTGAACTTACACTTAGCTTGTAAAATTGGAAATCATTTGTTATCAGTGCTTTTCAAAATTGTTTGCTTGCTTATCTCCTAAAATATTTTCCATTCACAAATTTGGTGATTTATATGCTTTCCATGGAAAGGTGCTATGGATGTCCTTCAGACACTTCAAGAAACAAGCTTCACAGTGCAGTGAGAGGAAACAGATAATAAATGTTACTAAATGTAATAGATGTTAGAAAGTGATATGTGCTATAAAAAGAATAGGAAGGAACTGAGGAATGCAAAGATAGGGGGAAAAGACTGGATGGTGTGCAGAATTAAAGTTATAAGCAATGTCTTAAAAAAGAAGAGAAGATGGGCCAAGTAAGAAGGAATGTTCTAGACAAAAGGAAGAATCAGTGTAAAGGCCCCAGTGTGGGAGCCTTCATGTGCATGGGGGCCAGGGCATCTGGAGTATGGTAAAGGCTGGGATGAGCAGAGGTCAAAGAGGTGTGAGGGGCCAGATTTTGTGGGGCCTATTAATGGGCTATGGTAGAGACTCTGCTTTTAACTCTGTGAAATGGAGGCTTTTGCAGTGCTAGAGATCAAACTAGGGCCCCACACCCTTAAAAAAAGCAAGTGTTCTATCACTGAGCTGCGTCCCGAGCCCCGACACTGGAGGATTTTAAACAGTGGAATAATGTGACCTGAACACCATTCTGCAAGATCGTTCCAGTTATTCTGTTGAGAATAGATTGTGTGGAGGTAAAGTGAAAGTAGGGAGGTCTCTGGGAGGCGACAGAATTGAAAGGGGAAAAAGTGTATCTCAGAACAGGCTGGTGAGAGGCAATCTTGATGCCGGGTCACAAGATTTATAAATGTGCTTGATGTGTAAGATGAGGTAAAGAAGGGACAGTGGATGATCCAGGGCCTTGGATGCAGCTCTGTATCAATGATCCATATCTATATCCATATCTATATCTATATCTAGATTGAGCCTAAAGTACATAAGAATGCACTGTGCTGGACAAACACACTTGACAGTCATTGGTCTACAGACTGTTATTTAAGCCAAAGAGGCTGAAGGAGACCAAAAGGAAATGAGAGTTGAGGAGATGAGGATCAGAGACTGGGCCACGTAGCAGGTCAATGTTTTAAGGTTAATGTGAAGAGAAGGAAAAGAACACAAAACAAATAAACCTGAGAAAGACCAGCGAGGGAGAGAGAAAACTAAGAGAGTAGCCAAGTGGACAATTTATTTCAAGGGGGAAGGACTAATCAACTGTATTACATCCTACCAACAGGTCAAGTGAGGTGTAGAGAACAGGAGAAGAAGAACCAGAGAAAGCAGCTGTAGATGGTTCTTTGGAGGAGTTTTGTTAGAAATGAGAGCAACAAGGGATGTAGTTCTCAGAAGCGAGATTAAAGCAGGATATCTTCAAAGATATGAAGCATAACAGCATGTGTGGATGCTGCTCTGCTCTGGATAAGTATCCTCCAGAGCTCTGGGTGGTGCTACTGGAAGAAGGTGGAACCGTGTGAACGTGGGGCTGGGAGAGTGGTCCCCGGGGCATTCTCTAGAAGTGGGATTGTGCAACCCTGGTTCCTTCCCCCCGCCCAGTTGTTTCCTGGCCAGTGAGCTGAATGGCTTTTCTCTGCCACACACACCTGCTCTGAGGTGCTGCCTCACCAGAGGCACAATGCATGGGGTCCAGCAATCGGGGATTGGAACTTCCAAAACTGTGAGCCAAGATACACCTCTTTATAAGTTACTTCCTGAGAAGGGATAGCTTCATGGGGACAGAATGATGACTAGTAGATACTGAGAGAACACAAACAGTAGAAAGCCGCCTTATAAATACAGAGCAAAATAAAATACAAAAGGTAGATAAGAGACAGCGAGATAGATCTCTTGCAAAAGGGAGGACAAGAGATGGTGGGAGGGAGTAATGAAGAGAAGGGCAAGGGGATGAAAAGAGCATTAAGGCGTGTTATGTACATACACCAACTCCCCGTCGGGGACGTAATCATTATGATCCACAAAGGCGTACTGATAAAAAATGATATAAAAAGAGTACTTGCAGTAAGAAAGAAGAAAAGGAACAAGAGGTGAAAAATAGATGTACAAAGAAATGGCATTGCTATTCTCAATTTATGCGAGGAGAAAGGATGAGATCTATTCCTAAATGGAGGAATGAATTTTTGATCATAGAATGGTAATACGTGGGAAACCAAAATATATGCCTCTACTTAATGGGGGACGGGTACCCGTGGTGACGGGAGACCATGTAGGTGTCACACCTATTATAAATGACAAGTTTAGTCTATGATTCTGGAAGCTACTGGCTGAGATAGGGTGAAGCAAGGATCACAGGAGGACAGGGGTTCAAAAGCAAAATTGCTGACTGGCTGGTGTACAGTATCTCACCCTAAGTACACATTTCTGATGCCTTCTGTGCGTTGTTTTCATTGCACCTCCCTTAAATGACATACTTTTTTTTGCCTATAATTAGGAGGAGAAAAGAAGCAATCATTTAAAAAGTCATCACTATTGCTAGTCTTACTCTCATATGTCCAAACTCAGAACATTCCACTAGGAGGGAAAACACCCTGCCCAGAAACAAGCATGAGAGGCAAATGCAGAAAGTCCTACTGTGGATTTAGGTTTCCATTTAATGAGGCTATGCTAACAGCAGTAATTCTGTTTTTCCTATATTTGGCACTCCTAGGCATTTTCACACCCTGGAACAGTGTACATGCTAAGCACAAGCGGACTGAGCTTTCACCTCATTTCCATGCCACGATAGGAAAGGTGGAGGAGGAAATTGGCCTGGCTCCTGGAACAGTCACATTCTCAGGCAGATCGGTTTCAAAGAAGTTATACATATAAAAGTCAAGAATAGGGAAATTGATTCCCTTTAAACTTTTCATATTCACAGGGAAAAGTCTTGGTGTGCCCCAGTTTGCAGACTTACAGATATAAATAGCTGAAAATTTAAAACAATCTGGTTTATTAACATCCTGTCTGGAAAAAACACTGTAGCTCAAAATATTAAAGGTGAATATTTACTTCAGTTAATACAGAGGACAAAGGAAAGAAAAGCAGCTCATAACTCTTCAGAAAGAAAGGGATACTGTTTATTCCAAATGGAGAAATATATTATCATCTAGAGAACATTTCCATTTAGTGCCCGTTCTTGCAGTTTAATGATATTGTTTAGCAATTGGTTGCCGAAACAGTAAATCTAGTGTAGATCTAGACTGTCCCCCGACATGTGTTCAGAGGGAGGCTTTTGGAAGGTATTTGGATCATGGGTGTACACATTCATTGGTGGATTAATCCACTTGTGAGTTTACACTGCACATACGGTCAGGAGGTGGGGCCTGGTCAGCAGATCAGGGCGCATGGTCTAGAAGGATAAGTCTCCATCCTTGTCCCCTCTCTTTGCTTCCTGTTCCCTGGCTGCCACGGGTTACACATCTTTTCCTCAGCCACTCCTCTGCCATTCTGTTTCTGCCTTTAAGCCGGCTGGCCATAGACTGAAACCCTGAGCCAAAATAAACTTCTCCTCCTCTAAGGTGTGGATATTGAGTAGGAAAATGACTAAGATACTAAGGATAGAAATAAATCCACCCACCAAAGCAGGATAGAACTGAAGGAAATCTATTCCAACCCCAGAAACTGATGACACAGATTTAGCCTCGCAGAAAAGCCTGATAGGCAAGGGTTTCAACAGTTTGCAAACACAAGTCAAGCAAACACCAACAAGGGCATCAGGGCAGACTGAGATACTTGGATATTCCAGCAGGTCGGTGGAGCAAAGGACAAGGATTGAAGCAAGCCTATTCGTATGGCTTGTGTCTAGATGTCCCCCCAAAGCCTTGGGCATTCATAGGTGGGACTTTCTGGAGGTGGCAGATTCTAGGGTGTGACACTGGGTTAAGGTGTGTGGCACTGGGTTAGCTCCCTAATTGGTTTAGTATAGTTCTGGGTGTGGCCAAATGGGTTTACTGAAGACAGAAGCCCCAACCCGGGTGTGGGTGGCACCAACCAACAGGCTCCTAACCTGAATGCCTAGGAGGCAGCTGCCTATGGCTCCTCTACGTATCTCTGCAAACCACAAGCCAAAATACATCTCTCCTCCTTTAACTTGTGTTTGTTGGGTATTTTCTCCCAGGAATGAGATAGTAGTGAAGATGGCTGTTTATAATTTGAATCATGCAGATAATGGAAGTCAAGGAAGCTTATCCCATAGGTAGCAAAGGCTCAAGTCAACAAAAGCAACAGCCTTTAACTAAGCTCAGAACTTACCGCTGCAGTTAGCAAGATACACGGGAGGTAGAAAGAAAGGATAACAACTCTCATTGTAAATTGAGAACGTCTAAAGGAGACTAAATATGATTTCTTTTTTAAAAAATTTAATTTATTGGTACATTCTAGGTAGACAGTACAGTTACATTCATTACTGGGATCTTGTACCTTTACATGCCAGGTCTAAATATGATTTCTTTACCTCCTACAACACCTCTGTTCTCAGCTAGACTAACTCCTCCTCCAGTTGTGCTCTGGAAATAGGTATGATTATGCATTTGTCTTAGTCTTAGCCTATACCTGCTGCTGGAACAAAATACCTTTGCTTGGGTAATTTTTGAAAAATAGAAATTCATTTCTCATAGTTTTGGAATCTGGAAGATCTAGGTCAGGGCACCAGCAGGCTTAGTGTCTGATGAGGGCTTTTCTTCTGCTTCTGTTGGGTGCTTTCTTGTAGCCCCTCACCTGGCTGCAGAGATAGAGGGGCCAGGTGGCTTTTTGGAGCCTCTCTGATAAGCATTTATTTTTTAAAGGTTAGCATGAATCTCATTCATGAGAGTAGAACCTTTATGGTTTCACCACTTCCCCACCTTTCAATACCATTACAGTGAGGATTGAGTTTCAACATGAACTTTGTACAGATGTGTACTTTAGACCATAACAGCGTTGCGCTTGAAAGTAACTGGTGAGAGTCAGCAATTATTGGAGATTTCTCTGCTTTTAAGAGCACCCACAGGAATGTAAGAAACATTCACATACATATATATAGATGAAATACATATATATGCTAGTGGTTTTATTTATCCTGAATAAAAATTGTATATGAAATGTGTATGAAACATGGTTATAGAAACATAAGATGAAGGAAGCATACCATGAATGTTTAAATGAAAAGAAATGTATTACCATAAGACACTTCACCATTACCCCCATTGCTTTGAACACACTTACCCCGCAGTTCTTGCCCTTTCTGCAGCAGGTCTGAAAGTCCTCTTTCATGTTTCTAGTCATGCTGTCGTGGCTGCCTTAATGTCATGATTCGATTCAAACTGTTTACTGTTTGTGGTCATTCGGATCATAGGGAAGATCCAGAACTTGCACAGCACCAGATCCAGTGAGTAAGGTGGATGGGGACACACAGTGACATTTCTATGAGCCCACCTTTCTGTTGGATGGTGCTTGGTGGCAGCATGTACCATATACTTGGTCAAACCTTGTAAAAACCCGAAAGATGACTTCCAGAACTGCCTCAGAAAGTAATACGAATAATAGGGTAGCTGGGTGTGGTGGTGCATGCCTGTAATTCCAGCACTCGGGAGGCTGAGGCAGGAGGATCACTGTGAGTTCGAGACCAGTCTGGACATAGTGAGTTTCAGGTCAATCTCAACTATGTAGTGAAACCCTGTCTCAAAAAAACAAAAGAAAGAAAGAAAGAAAAAAAAAAAGAAGAATAGGGTAAATGTGTTTGAAGCAAGGGGGAGCATTTGGGGGAGGAGGATAATCATAATGTGTATCTTTAATAAATTAAAAAAATTTACCATTCACTGTATATTTTGATCATATCTCATCTATAGACTCTTAGCTCTAAGGCTCTTTACAGCCAGAGACTAGAGACTGAAAGTCAGTTTTCTAATCTAATTCTTTCCCTCCTTCTGTATTATCTTGAGTTACAAAATCCCCATTCCCCACTGGTCACTTTTTTTTCCCCCCTGGTACTAGGGATCGAACTCTGGTCCTTGCACTTGTGAGGCAGGCAGCGGTGCCACTGAGCCAAATGCCCGGCCCTGGTCACCCTTGAAACATCTGTGTCCATGAGTCTGAGGCTGGGACTCTTGGGAGGATTCCCAGGAATCCATCTCCACAGACCCTGGTGTATGGCAGTGAGAACTGTGCAGCTTTATAACCCGAGTCATTTTCAGAACTGTGTGGAAAAATTTTCCGTCTAAAATTTTCATTTTGGAAGGAGACAGTATGAAATTTATGAAAACATAATTTTTGAAATGTTTAAGGGCCTGTGTGAGATCTAAATGACTTATTAAGATTTTTCTGACATTGAGACATGTAAGAAGTCTGAATATAAATTATTTTATATTCATAAGAATATACATCATAAATAAGAATAGGCATTTCTTTAAGCTATAGTCTCAATAAAAAGTCTTCCTTTGTAAGAAAGTTTATAAATAAAATACAGAGGAGAAAAGTGATCACCAGCATTTTCTTGTCTTAAATGAAGTCACCACGAGAGAGCCATAAAAGTTTCTCTTGTGCTTTCCCAAGCATTAATAATGTTAATGATTGGAAAAATCCATTTCCAAATACTTTTATGTATTTGCTTTGCCATATGTTTGAAAATAGGCTTCTGTCTCCCTAGACACGTAAGTGAGCTTGCAACAGTGCTTATTTCCAAAGTTGGACAAATGCAGGAAAAATAGTATCAAATGAAATTTAAAAAATGGCATGGTTTTCAACTATAGACAAACTTAATAGAAATTTAATTGTTTGGTTATCCCTACTTAAAACCTTAACGATTATTTTGATTACACAGTTTGATGGCAAATACGACAGTCCACATCTTTAAGCTACTCTAGCAGAGCACACTTCCTGAGCCCAGGAAGTATTTTGCTGTCCTCGGTTGCTGATCTCTCCTCTGCTCCCTGCACCCACTCCTGCCCTATGCTAGCCCTAATCTTCATACCCAACTTGGAGCAGTACTTTAGTGCCGAGTCTCTGGAGCAGGTGGAAGGTAGGTCAGGAAAGGCAGCCAGCCCTCTGGCAGCTCCTTTCACCCTCCTCTCCTTCCACTCTGGGACTTGTCTCACTCGCAGGCAGGGTGTTCAGTGCCAGGGCGCCATCTTCCGTCTCACTCAGAGCCTCGGTGCTACACCGCTGCTTAACCTCCTGTTAACTCGGTGGTGAAATGCTCAGAATGACTTCCTTTCTCAGAAAGGAAAGGACTGAGGATGACTTTTGAGTTTTCCTTTGGGATGCAGATGGTCTTAGTTCAAACCATTACGGACAATATCTAAAAAGCCAGCAACTCCACTAAAATAGTCTTCTACTTTCTCACAGGGTCTAAGTAAAAGAAAATAAGAGAAAGGAGTGTCCCCACCAAAAGGGAGAGCACAACTGTAACAAAGAGTTTTAGGTAAAGTAAGGAATGGCTATGTTTATAGATCTCCCTCTTTCCCTCTGCTCCTTCCCCCCTCTCATCCCCTCTTGGGATTGAACCCAGGAATTCATGCATGCTAAGCACAGAATCTACCACTGACTTACACTCCCAGACCCTCTCTCCCTCTTCCTCTGCTGTCTTTCCTTCCTTCCTTTCTCTTTTTATACATTTACGGGTTATACAATACCAGGTACTGTGCAGCGTTCTAGGTTTATCAGATTCAGTGGGAAGGAATCATACTACATGGGTCAGGACACAATTTTCAGTAGCTCAACACTGCAAGGCTTTCTTTCTTACTTATATCAAAGCTAGCTGTTATGAACGTCTCCTTCTGAGTTCTTGGTTTCCTTGGAGTCCGATCTTGGATGCTTGGATTTAGCAGGTTCATAAGCAAAAGAGCACTCCAGAAACAGTACAGAAGTTTTGTGGCCACAGTGGAAGTAGTGTGCATGATTTATACTACTCCACTAGCCAAAGTCTTGTGTGTAGCCAAACTTTGATTTTAAGGGAGGCTGAAAACTGTAATATAAACAGGAATAGCATATGGAGTTAGTGAGATTACTCGTGATCCAGCCACTCTCTGTCACAAATACCCTCACGGAATGTGCAATTATGTTTATATGTATTGTATCCATGTATGTATAAGATACTGCAAAGAACAGTGTGTAGCACTGAGTAGGCTTGGGGTGAGACAGAAAAATAGAGGGAATAGCAGACAAAGAAGTAAAAGCTGCAAATAAATATATGAAAAAATGTTCAACGTCACTGCTCATTTGAGAGATGCAGATGAAAACAACACTGAGATTCCACCTCACCCCACAAAGAATGGCTGCTATCAAGAAATCAACCAATAACAAATGCTGACGGTGGGTATGGGGAGAGGGGAACCCTTCTCCATTGTTGGTGGGAGTGCAGACTGGTGCAACCACTATGGAAATCAATATGGAGATACCTCAAAGAGCTAGGATTAGAGGTCCCATCTGACCCAGCTATTCCTCTGCTGGGATCTTCCCAAAAGGATTAAAGGAATTATACCACAGTGACATATGCTCACCCATGTTTATAGCGGTACAGTTTGGAATAGCTAAATCTTGGAAACAGCCTAACTGTCTATCAACTGGAGACTGGATAAAGATGTGGTTTTTCTATAAATGGAGTACTACTCAGCCACAAAGAATAAGAAACTAGAGACATTTACAGCTGAATGGATGCAAATTGAGGCCATACTCTTAAGTGAAATTAATAGGACACACGTGTAAACACCAAATAGTTTCTCTAGTTTTATAAACTAAAAGTGTAAATAAGGATCAAAATGTATAATTAATATTTTGTAATAGGAAGAAAAGGTCTAAAGGTAGTGGGCAAATGGGAGGGGTAGGGGAAAGGTAAAAGGCGAAGAGAAAAAAAATAAGAGAAGAAAAAAAAATGGAAACAGTCTTTGTAAATACGGAAGGGTGGAGGGGGAAGGGAGGGCAGGGGAATGGGGAAAAAATAAGAACCAAGATACAGCATGTAAAGGTACAAGATCCCAATGATGAATGTAACTGTATTGTATACCTAAAATGTACCAATACAAATATATATAAAAGTAAAGGGAGTAGGACGCGAAGAAGCTGGACTGTCTGTGTTTTTCTTTTCTTTGTTTCTTTCTTTTTTTGGGCGGGGGTTTGAGACAGGGTCTCACTGTAGTTGAGACTGACCTGGAACTTACTATGTAGCCCAGGCTGGTCTTGAACTCACAGCGATCCTCCTGCCTCAGCCTCCTGCGTGCTGGGATTACAGGCGTGCACCACCACTCAGGGCTTGTCTGTGTTTTTCAAGAGGGAACTTTTTTAGAATTTTAGGTGGGGCAGTTCTTCATGTCTTAACTCCCCTTTTGTTACAGGACATTAGCTCCAGGGTGTTATAATAGATACCTTCACATTGCACTTTCTGTGTGACAAGCACTGTTAAGAATGCTTTCTATACATTTAATTCATGTAATCTCCACAACAGCCTTATCAGATAAATATTATTACTACCACATTAATAAGAGAACTGAAAGAGACATAAATGTCTCTGACATAAAAGCACTAACCTGGTGAGAACGCCTAGGTATCCATCATTCAGTGTCACATGACATCCATTATTCTAACTGAGAAACCAGTCGATCTGTATTTTAAGCTGATTTATATTGCATGTCTGGCTTTTTAAGATCCCTCCTGGGTATTTTGAAATTTCTCTATCATGTTTTGAGGAGCATATATTTTTTTATTTTATGCTTCCTTAAATTCATCAGTCTTCTGAATCTAAGTATCGATTTTTTCATTAATTCTGGAAAATATTCAGCCAATTATCTCTTCACATCTCCTCTTCCATTCTCTCTATAGAACTTCAATTATGTGTCATTATGATCTTCTCCCTCTGTTCTCTATGTTTCTGATTTTGTTCTTTCATATTTTCTATATTAGTAAAACTCTAAGTTGCATTTATCATAATTTCCCTAGTTCTACTGTCTGCCAACTTACTAATTCTCACTTCAGCCATTTCCAAACTGCTGTTTAAAAACAGTATTTGGTTAATGACAATTATTGTATTTTTCAGAAATTCATTTTGCGCTTTCTAAAATTTTTCTTTTAATAATAATTGTCCTTTTAATATACTTTCCAGAATTATTTATATCTTTCAACAAAGTTATTTGGTATTTCCTTTGCTACAGCTTTAATATTTGTAATATAATGATGTCAGTACAACTTGTCATCTCCATTGGCTTTCACTCCAGTGTCTGGTTTTCGTGTGTAGTTAGTAGCTTCTTTATTGTGAAGCAATTTTCTTACAATTTTCTTTAATGTGCCTTTTTCCAGAAAGTACTAAAACCTGGACTTTAAATTTTGTGTGTGTGTGCATGTGCTTGCTTTGCTTGTGAGTGTGTGTGTGTGTGTGTCTGGAGACTAAGACAATGCAGATTTAGGTAACAAACCCATGTGAGTGCAAGCTTGGGGTCAGAATTTTTCATAGAAAGTATATTTGCTGTATTTCAGTTTTCCTAGAATGGGGCAATTGTCCCTCTTTATAAGGACAGTTATTTTTCTCCACTTCACCAAATAAGGACATTGTCCTTTAAGTGTTCTGACTTCATGCTTAGGTCTCTGTTCTAAATTTTGGTCCTGGTTAGGACCCCAGATTTGTCTCTTTACCACATGGGGTATAACCCTACAACTCTTTCTACTTGTTTCTAGCCCCTGAAGAATTTCTTCATTCTGTGCCAGCATCAAACAATACTTTTTTGTGCTGCCAGGGATCAAACCCAGAGCCTCAAATATGCTAATAAAAGGCTCTACCATTGACCTGGACCCCTACGCAGTTAGCCTTTCTGAAAATATTCTGTGCAACATTGTTAGTTGCCTCTACTTGGGAGAATATCTCTGAACCCCTAATAGCCATGATCAACAGAAACAGAGGTCAAGTTCAGACAGTGTACCAGATCTTTGTGTCTGTGACCCATATACTCTGTGCCTACTTGCATGAGTTGATGGAGTATATGAAATATTTTAAACAATTATAGAAGGGTAATCCATGAATAGTTCCCTGCAAAGGAATTGTAAATAGAAAATACAGACATGTACACATAGACAAGAAAATTGCAGTGCTGTTTTATTCCATCCCTCTCTGGAAGCTATGTTAGGAGGTAAAAAGCAAATGATAACAGAGTCAGATATGAGAAGAAATACTCTGAAAAAAAATCAGTCAATCAAAACAGCTATTTGAGAAATTAATTTTAAACCATCATTTTTAGCAATAAACTGTGCTAATAGATGATTATACCTCACTATATTAGATAATTATAGTGATATACCACTTCATACGGAGGGAATGCAGACTTACAGCCTTCATTTTTTTACTGTCTAGGAGTAGCTGATTTAAAAAAAAAAAAGTTTAGAGGTCACTGGATTACATTTTGTGGACACTAAAGAGCTTTTGAAGGCTTTGAGCTAAAAAGTAATATTTTTGCTATTTAGAAAGATTAATTTAATTAAAAGATTCAAGTCGAATATGAAAGAGTAAGACTGGTGGCAGAAAGGCCAGTTTCTAATGATCGAACTGTATATTCGGGACAGCTTCCTCTTTCTGTGTCCTCATATATAGCTTGATGTCAGTTCCTACTGAGTGTGAAAAGTCTAGTTGGTAGTTAAATTTACACTGGGCATCCAACTCATGACCTTGTGCTTTTATTGCAAGAGGCAGGTGGTGGCACCACTGAGCTGAATCCCTGCCCCAACAATTGATATGTTTTTTAAAAAGTGTACTTCATAATCATGACCCCCAAACAATCAATGTTTAAATGTAACCTTTAGCCGGGCATGGTGGTGCACACCTGTAATCCCAGCACTTGGGAGGCACTGGGCATCCAACTCATGACCTTGTGCTTTTATTGCAAGAGGCAGGTGGTGGCACCACTGAGCTGAATCCCTGCCCCAACAATTGATATGTTTTTTAAAAAGTGTACTTCATAATCATGACCCCCAAACAATCAATGTTTAAATGTAACCTTTAGCCGGGCATGGTGGTGCACACCTGTAATCCCAGCACTTGGGAGGCTGAGGCAGGAGGATCGCTGTGAGTTCGAGACCAGCCTGGGCTATGTAGTGAGTATCAGGTCAGTCTCTACTACATAGGTAGACCCTGTTTCCAAAAAAACCAAACCAAAACAAAACAAAAATAAATATGACCTTTAAAAAATGCTTACTAGCCGGCCTGGAACACTGTATATCTTTATTAATTGAAATTAATTTTTTTAAAGAATGTAATTGCTGAATTGTGATACAGTCTAATAAAGTAAAACTTCTAGCAAGAAATTTAGAATGTTTCTGGTTTGTTGCTGTATAATATGTTCCACATTCATTCACAAATTTTACTATTTCTATTCATTTTTTTAGAGTAGCATCAAGGGACTAGGACACATTTCTCACACTTACCCTCATAGCATTATAATTAGGTAAACAAATATAGGTTGAAGCTCACAATCCTGGAAGTGCCCCTTCCTGTGAAAGTGTACACTCTCCTCAGAGATGTCCACAAGAAAGCTCCGCTGGTTTTGCTGCTGTCACCAGTGGTCCTGGGACCGCTGCTAAGGTTCTTAGTCTTTCTCTGAAAGAAAAGCTACAGTTGACAGAAGCCTTAGATTTGGAGTAGTAAGAAAAGCTAAAACTGCTAGGAGAAAATAAGTCTAGAACTGATCCTTTTGGAACGAGGCCAGTAAAAGTAGTTGGCAAAGCCTGTTTAGCAAGATGACCATGGTTACCATGGACGTGCTCACATTCTTCATTAGTCATTAATTATTCCAGAAGGCTAAAAATCAACAAAAGCAGATACAACCAAAAAAATCACGCAAATATTTAACTCCCTGGCACAAAAGGAAGTCAGTGATTGTCAATCACTTAAATAAATCCAAATTAAAGTTATGTGTGTTTGTTTTGCAAGAGAATGAAGCTCTCTTGTAAAACTTTGAGCTATACACAATTCAGCTGTAAAGTTAAACTTTCACGGTTTTCATAATGGTCCCTACTTGGAAACCAAACTAAATGATTATATTATCTAAGGATAGTAATGCAAGTACATGATCTTTTTTTTTTTTTCAATGTCAGCCTCTAAGATTTATTCCCTTTTTGTGTTTTGTGAGTATACATTCATTTTTGGGAACCTGAAATGAATGTTTTAATCTTATTTCCTTCTGACATATATGCATAAACTATACCTCATGTATGTTTTTATATCTAGAGCTCAGCATGGTTACTAACACACAGGAATAAGTACTTGATGATTTTCTTTTAGTGGATTATAACTTTTCCCACTACAGTATTTATCTCAGCCAAAATAATTAATAGATACATTAACTAACCAATTCTTTTTTAGTATATGAGCTGCTCAAGTGAGCACTGATAACCATTTCTTTATAAAAAAATGAGATACATTTTATGGAGCTTTTCTAATTAGAGATATATATTAAGTTATCTATTTAAACATGGGGAAAATAAGGATCTTGCCAACTTCTGACAGTACACAAATATAAAAGGGGAAAGTCTGGTGTGTCCATTGAGCCAAAATAATACTTTTAAATACTAACAAAATAAAGCTGAACATTAATGAGCAACCAGGGATGGAAATTTTGCATTATATTATCTCTTCTCTTGCTGCTTAGTCTTATGTTTCTAAAAGAAGATAAAGGATCTGAAATAAATGTGCATACCTACATTTTAGATTAGCCATTTTCTAGCTGCTGATCAAGTTTGACAAGTTGCTGTTCTGTTCTTTGACTCTCTTATTTGTAAAACAGAGTACAATGATGCCAATGACATAGGGTTACCAGAAGGTGTGAGAAAATAATGCATAGAAAATTATCTGACATATGGACAAAGATAAACTTAAAATAAGCATCCTGATGAATACTGAATACTGTGGTTTAGATCTAGAATGTTCCCCCAAAGAGGCATGTATTCAGAGGTGCAGCTTTGGGAAGGAGATTGGATGATGCGGGTGCCATACTCATCAGTGGATTAATGTAATGTCTGTGCTGACAGGAGATGGGGCAGGGTTGGAAGAGGTGTTGTTAGAAGTGTGTCTTTGAAGGTCTTATCTCTTTTCCTAGCTCCTCCCTTTGCTATCTGCTTCCTGGATGCCCTAAGGAGCAACTTTCCTGGTGTTTCTGCCACCCCCCCATGGACTGAATCCACAAAGTATGAGCCCAATTAAATCTCTCCTCCTTTAAACTGTGTGTGTGTGAGATATGTTGACCTAGCAACAGGAAAGGTACCAACACAGAAAAGTGTTACCAGAGAAATAGGATCATTGCTGTGGACCATGTTGTATAGAAGAAGTCCTTAGAACTGGAATATGAGAGGACTTTGTGAAGGTTTAGCGATGCAGACGAAACAAGCCCTAGAATGCCATACACAGAGATTGATAGGTAATTCTACTTAGAATTCAGAAGGCCAGTAAGATAGCAAGGTGTATAGTAAAAGGGTCCTGAAGTTTCATTTGGAACAAGGACTCCATTGGCATTTGAATCAGAAGTCATGTGTTACACTCTAGCATAAAATTTACCTACATTTTCCCCATGTCTTGAGACTTTGCAGAAGATCGGGATTAAGGACAGTGGACTAATAAATCTACAAGAGGAATTTCAAGAGAGTCCAAATTCAGCTGTGGTATGGATACAGCTGGCTAGTTATAGCCAGATCTACAGTGAAAAGAAGAAGGAAAGGCAAAACAAAACAAAACAAAAAGTGAAAAAACTTAAATTTTGGTCCAGAAAGAATCACACTTAAATTTGGGGTGAAAGGAGGCATGGTTGCTGAAGAGGTTAAAAGGATGAATGTTGCCAAGTACTTTGAATCAGGACAAGTGATTGCCTCCAGGGCATTTCAGGCTCCCCAGTGTAAAAGCCTAAACTTCTTTGAAACTTTACTCTGAGATGAGAGCCCCAGGGAACCCTGTTTATTCAGGGCTTCCTACAGTATGGTTTCCCTGAGTTCAGCCATTCCAGAACTCAACCTCTGCACACCAGTCCAAGGGGGCCAGGCTGCTACTTAAACTGGTCACAAATCTTGATGTCATTCATGTGGTCCTAGTTATTCAGAAATACAAAATGCAAGAGTTGTGGCATCATGAAGACTTCCACAGATTTCAGAGAAAGGTCTGGGAAGCCAGGCAGTGGACCTCTCAGAGGACAATGCATGAAGTTTTGAGATTAAAGCAGGAGGTTCAGTGGAGACCACAGGAAAGCAGAGATGCCCGGAATGTGGCACATCTGCTGAGGAAAGTTGAAGGCCACGAGTGGAGCCACCCCAAGAGAGAGACTGCAATGGGCAATGCCACAGGGTAAGGCTTCCCAAGAGCTTTGGTGTCCATATCTGGCCATAACTTTCCCTAAGTGTTGGACACAGAGCTACAACATTTAATGTTTGCCATGCCAGGTTTTGGTTTTGCCTTCATCCAATTCCTTTCTATTCTCTTATTCTTCCCTTTTGGAATAGAAATGTTTTCCATGTGCTATTGCATGTTGAAAGTATTTAAATTTCTTTTTTATTTTTAGAGGGGCTTGTAGGTAAGAGTTTGCCTTGGGTCTCAGAGAAGACTTTGGACTTGATCTTTTTAGCAGTGATGAAACTGTTAAGACTTTAATGACTCTTAGAGATGGAATAAATACTTTTTTACATAATGAGATAGACAAATGAGAAAGACATATGTCCAGGAATAGAATGTTATAGCTTACATTTGGAAAATCCCCACCACAAAATCTCTTATGTTCAGAGGTGGAGATTTTGGAACAAACTGGGATCATTTAGGCAATACACTCATCAATGGATCAATTAATCCATTGTTGAGTTAATAGCTAAAATAGCTACTATACCTTCCATCATGATTTTTTTTTTTTGTTTTTGAGCTGGCCTACCATGTACTGAATCCCCTAAACTGGGGGGCAAATTAAATCTCTCCTCCTTTCAGTTCTGGGTGCCAGGTATCTTGTCTCATTGAGAGGAAAGTTATTAAATACAAGAGCCAAATGTTGGTGGAACTTCTAAGCAAGTTATCAATTCACTATTTATGCAAATTATGTTTTCAAGGCCTGAGAATGTAATTTTGGAGGACTGCATAAAATTATCTTTCTTAAAGATTGTCATGCTCTGTGGAGGGAACAGGGGAAGGAGATATTACGAGGACCCTGCAGTAGGTCTTGGTCTCCTGTGAACCACAACAGCATAAGGCATGCTCTCCTGTGAACCACAGCAGCATAAGGCGAGTTAAAGAATAAAGACAGGGGCTGGGGATTTAGCTCAGGGGTTCCACTGACTGCCTCACAAGTGCAAAGTCCCAAGTTCGACCCCTGGTAAAAAAAAAAAAAAAAAAAAAAAAAAAAAGAATAAAGACAGGAAGCAAGATTTAGAAAAGAAATTGGGTTGTTGACTTGATCAATGCTCCTCTGGGCAGCAAAGACGAAGGGACCCTGAGCTTGACACTATTTATTGGGTTCATAGGGAGTAACAGAGGACTTGGAGGGTGGCAATAATCCTAGATTGATTAGGATCTTATAATCAGAGGAAATATCAGATGTCTCAGAAGGTGGGGGTAATCCTATTGCCATGAGGATCTTATGTCAATGAGGATCTTAGGTCAGTGGGGAGTTTAACTTGATTAGGATGATAAGATGAGCACAGACTTCTTAAAACAGTGGGTGGGATAAATTAAGCTGATAAAGAATTTGTCCCTCCCCAGGTGAAACCTTTCTCTTACTGCTCAGTTCTCAAGGAACCAGGATGTCTTCAACTGATGTAATCTTGCCCTTGAGTGTTACAGCATCATGGGACCACTGAGGTCTCTGCTGTGACCAACGGCAAAAATGGAGTTATGTTTAGTCATGACATGGCTGGCCTGTGGGCAAGAAGACTAGGCCTAATCATAATTTAATTGTGAAATAATTTTCCCCAAAATTATGTAGAATGGCTCCTGATAGCTCTGGACCCAATGTATCATGGACTCTTTCCTTGGATTCTTTCCTCACCTTCACCCTTTATTTGTTCTTAACCTTTACCATAAACTGTCAGCAGACAAGAATGGAATCTGAGCAGATTCTCCTCTGAATTTCCAAAGGGTGTTATAGAACCGAGCAAATTGCAAATACTCACTGGGCATTTTTTGAATGAATAGTTGATAATAATCACACTTTTATCTCTCCTTTGAATATTCTTGTGAAGACCAGACATATAGAACCATATACTGACTGAGTATCCCCATTTGGGTGTTTTGCAATGCCCTTCCCAGTGAAACTCTTACTCGGCTCTTCATTCTGCATTTTTTACTTGATGTCATGCAGTGGATACCTAAGACAAGTGTTTTCATAATGTCAATATTTTCTGACTGTGCCTAGAATTTACTCTTTTTCCTTCATAGTACTATGAGAATTTACCCTCATATCTTTGTAACCTGCCTTTAGTCTGTATAGCCCTCTCTCCTCATTCTGATGTCCAACACATTCTCTTTCTGGAACATTTTTTTTTCTAAAATGCAAATCTAATCACAACACTGCTTTGAAAAAAAATTCTTTAATGTCATCCTAAAAAGTCTGGTTAAAATTATAACTCTTTAATAGACATCTTAGTTTTCTCCAGCCTCCTCCTTCCCACTATCTACCTTACATAGATATCCTGTCCTTCACTGTCAAGAGTTATTTGCTTTTAAAGTACTGCATGCTGCTTTCATTGCATGGAGAATTCTCTTCTTTACTAGTAAACTCTAAAGTTTGTGGTCTCCATTGGAAACATTTTTTAATCTCTCCATTTGGATGCCCTTTCCTTTCTACGCTTACCTCTACTACTTTGAAGGTGTCTTTCAAAGGTGTATGTGCTGGAAACTTGGTCTCTAGTGTGGCTGTGTTGAGGTGGTGGGACCACTGAAAATTGAAGTCTATGGAAGGCAATGAGGTCATGGGATATCACTCTTAGAAGGGATTAAGACTGGTCTTATTAGCCTGGATTAGTTTCCACAAGAAAAAGCTGAATTAAAAGCTGAATTAATTATCTCTCTGAGCCCCTTTTCTACATGTTTTCTCACCAGATCTTTGACATGGGGCCCTCACCAGAGCCAAGCAGATGTTAGTGCCATGCTCTTCAATATCCAGAACTGTGAATTAAATAGACCTCTTTAGTTTATAAACTATTCAGATTGGGCATTTTGTTATAGTAACACAAACTGGACCAACAGAAACACATTCTCAGTTTTATAACTATCTTTTCATTTCCTTGCACCTAGTATTAGACTGTTAGTTTTTGAGGTCTCGGTGGAATGAACATTTAATTATGGAGTCAGGAGACGTAGACTCTCCTTTCATCATTGCCAACAACATTTCCACCACAGGCAAATTTTGAATGATTCTTAATTGTGGCTAGCCTTTTACCTATTCATTATGTCTTAGTCACTTTCCTTGTGGTTGGGAAGCAATACCAAACACCCACAATTTAAAGAAGAAAAACTTAATTTTGCTTCACAATTTATAGAGGCTTCAATCCATACTTGTCTGGCTCTGAGTCAGGATGGCATGGCAAAGGGCATTGCAGAGAGAAAGCTGTTCATGGCATGGTGCCTGGGAATCAGAGAGTCACAAGAGTGCCTGGAAAGGGAGATATAACAGGGAAGCAATGGTGATCTGCCTCTTCCAAGTAGGCCCTAACTTTTAACAGCAAGTAAGCTGGAATGCTCCTATAATCCAATCACTTTCCTAAACTCCCACCTGTGATCATATGAAGCTTCAGGGGGATATCTAAGATAGAAACCATAACATACTAACTACTTAGATTATCTTTATATTGGATCTGAGTAATTCCATAAGGAACAACTCAAACGTCTATGTGATATCTATTATTCAACTGTATATCTGAAAATGCCACCTTCTACAAGACCCAGCAGCCCTCAGTAAAGCAATTGATACTCAAAACAAAACACATAGTTAACAGTCAAGGCCCTGGTAATATATGATCATAAGGTGCTAAGAGGCAAATGCCAAGAGAGGAAGCTACGTACAGGTAGGAAAATTATTAGAATTAGAAACACTTTCAAAGATAGATTGCTGGAGTTCAAGCTCAGACCCTTCCAATTATTAGCTATAGAAATCTGGGAAGGTTCTGAACCTCAACTTCCTTACTATTTAAATAAGGATAATAGTAATAATAATAATACCTACATATACACATAATAGCCCATAATGTAATTGTGAGAATTAAATATACCACTTCACCGGAAATGTTTCAAACAATGCCTAGTGTCATTCTTTTGTTAGCTATACTGTTAAGTAGAAATAAAGGGCAATAACTTAAGCATAGAAGAAGGCTACTGTATCACAAAAGAAAAAGTCAAACATAATGCTCCAAAAAAACTGATCTATTTGATCTGAGATCATTCAGTAGAAATTGGCTGAATTATTACTACAACCATCATTGATAATGGAAGCTATGTAGTATTCTACTAGTGGAGTTGTTCCATAAAGCTGCAATGGCAAATAATATGGAATTTTCTTTGAAAAAACAAAACCAAAAGCAAAACTCTTATGATAAGCATCACTAGTCCAGTGGATGCCAGCAGCCCATGCCCTCAACCTCTGTCCTACAGATGCCAGTGCCTCCTAAGATCACTCTGCTGGCAGCACCCCCAGAGCTTGCCTTGAGATCTGATCCACACTGCAGAGCCACTGAAAGGCCATAAAGGCCATGGTTATGAGCTCCAAAAGATAGAGGAGAAGTGAACAACAGAGAAAGGGACTCTCTGAAGCTCCTCAATGAAAATTGAAGCCTACGGGGAAAGTGAAGACAATTTCTACAATAAAGGCACACTGGACCACCATGGTTGGTAAGCTGATGGGATCAGCACCTCCCATAGAAACCCAGGCTCACTTTAGGGGAAGGACAGCTGGATACTGCAATAGAATCTTGTGAAGTTCAGTCCTGTAAGAGGTCAGGGACCTCAATTTGGGCCTTACAGCAAGAAAGCAGCCTGAATTTCAGTGAACTACAGATGACTTGCTGAGACTATTTGACTTAGATATGCACACTGCTGTCCACATTGTCTACCAGGACAACAGAGACATACCCTGAGAGAAACCCTTTGAATATATATATATATTTTTTTTTTCTCTCTCTCTCTCCCTTCTTGTTCTGCATTTATCTCCCTCTTTGTTCCTGTTCCTGTCCTATTCAGATAGTTATTCTCTCTCTTCCCTTTTCTCAATTGTCACTATTCTTATAGGAAGGAGAACACAGTTTGTAGCTTTCCTATGGCTGTTAGTTTGTCCTGTTCTTATGTATGTTCCTTTACTCTGTCTTTTCCTCTTGTCTTCAACAGTCTCTAAAAATTTGTGTGACCTTCCCATGTCCTCTAGCCTCACTTCTAACCTTTCCCCTCCTTCTCTCTCTCTATCCCGCTCTCCCTAATCCCTTCTAAAACCTTATCAAGAAGGGTAAAATTTTATACTGAAAGGTTTACTTACTCCAAACATATTTTGAGCTGGTCCTCAACTTTGATCTAGCTCACATGGGTAAAGATGACAGATTAATTGATACCACATATTGTCATTTTCTAAGTTGTGTTTGATGCTATTGTTGATGCTAACTGTAGCAATTGTGCTAAGGTTGTGATTGATCTAATCAGTTGTCCTCCCTGGTATATTGAAAAGAAGATTGCCCCAGAGTAATGAGAGACTCAAAGCCAAAAAGATCAGCTATACCTGGAAGACATCTCTGAGAAACAATCACTCCATGAGGCCTCTAAGCACAAGTAATAAAGATACTCACAATAAGCAATACTGAAGTATCAGCCAAAGAATTAAACCAAAAAACAGCACCAACAACAAAATTAGAAATGAGAAGACAGCTAAGCAAGGTGCAAACTCAGACTTCCAGCTCACCAGAGGCAAATTCTGGGGGAAATGAGGTGGAAAAATCTGATAACCAACCACCTGGTTACCTTGAACTGATAGCACAGGAAGTAAAAAAACTGATGAATGAGGCTCTAGAAAAATTCAAATAGAAATAATTTCCCAGAGAACTACAGAAATGGTGAGCAGAATGAAAGACATGATTAGAGTTTCTAGAACAGAAACAGATTTAAAAAATAGCTGAGCTCAGGATCATGATGAAAGCCATGAATGCCCAACCTAGGAAAGAAATGGAATCCATGAAACAGATTCAAACAGATATCCAGGAGATTAAAAACTCCATTGAAGGCTGAGTGAATGTGAAGATAGAATATCAGATGTAGAGGACAGGATTGTGGTTAGTGACCATGAAAAGAGAGATTTCTTAAAAATAGTAAGGGACCATGAGAAATCAATCAAACAACTGCTGGACGATGCAAAGAAGAATAACATAAGACTCATAGGAGTCCACAAAAAAGCAGGAAAAAGTATAAATGACATAAAAAACTTTTTCACAGAAGTAATGACAGAAAATTTCACAAACAGAGCACTAATTTGACATACAGATAAGTGAGGCATATAGAACTCCAACTAGCCATAATAAAAAAAAAATCTACAACTAGACATATAATAAGTCAGGATGCCAGAAACCCAACAGAAGAACAAAATCCTACAAGCAGTTACAGAAAAGAAACAAATCACATACAAAGGAAGGCCCATCAGAATGACAGCAGACTTTTCAACACAAACCCTCAAGTCAATGAAAGCCTGGAGTGAGATGTTTCAAGCCCTAAAAGAAAATAACCTCCAACCTAGACTGTTGTATCCTGCAAAGTCATTTGTCAAAATTGCTGGGGAAATTAGATACTTCCACGACAAAGAACACCTGAGAAACTTCATGAATACCAAACCAACACTCCACAATTCTAAACAATATCTTAGCAAAAGACAGTGAGGGTCACAACTTCATGAGGACCAACAGAGTGAAGCCATCATGCAAGGCAAGAAATTAAAGGGAGAAGGGGAATAAAAAATAAAAACATCCAACAACAGTAAAATATAACAAGGATGAATCAATACATATCATTTATAAGCTCAATATTAATGGCCTCAACTCACCAATCAAAAGAAATAGATTGGCAGAATGGATTAAAAAGCAGATGCAACAATATTCCGTATACAAGAAATACACCTAATTAAAAAAGGAATTCATAGACTGAAAGTAAAAGAATGGAAAACAACTCTCAATGCAAAGGAACCTGGAAAAAACCAGGGTAGATATTTTATTCACAGACAAGGTAGATTTCAAACCAAAACTAATTAAGGGGGACAAAGAAGGTCACTACATCTTTGTAAAGGGCATAATCTAAGAGTAAGTGATGACAATCATAAATATATATGTACCAAATACTAGTGCCACCAACTATACAAAACAAATATAAATGGACATGAAAAACCAAATAAGCTCTAATACAAATGTAGTGGGAGACCTCTATATTCCACTGTCACAAATAGACAGATCATCTACACAGAAAATGAACAATGAAATAATAGAAATGAACCAAACTTTTGAACAAATGGACTTAATAGATGTCTACAGAGTGTTCCACCCTACAAAAACAGAATATACATTCTTTTTTGCTGCACACAGGTCATTCTCCAAAACAGACCACATGCTAGCTCATATGACATGCTTAAATAAATGCAAATAAATTGAAGTTATCACATTTATACTATCAGACCATAGTGCAATAAAATTGGAGTTCAATACCATAGGAGAACACAAGTACCCCACAAACACATGGAAATTAAATACTCTCCTGAACAACCAATGGGTAACAGAGGAAATTAAATAAGAAATTAGATAGTTTGTACAATTAAATTATAATGCCAGTACAACATACAGAAATTTATGGGACACAATGAAAACAGTTCTATGAGGGAAATTCATAACAGTGAATGTCCATACTAAGAAAACAGAGTGAGCTCAATTAACAACCTGATGCTGAATCTCAATCTCACAGAAAAATCAGAGCAAGACAAACCCAAGGCTCATAGAAGGGAAAAATTAAAGATTAGAACAGAAATCAATGTAATGGAGACTAAGAAAAATAAAAAAAAATCAATGAGTCAAAGAGTTGGTTTTTTAAAAGAATAAGTAAAATTGATAAACCCTTAGCCAACCTTACCAAAAAAGGAAAGAAAAGGCTCAAATCCATGTAATTAGGAATGAAAAAGATGAAGTCACAACAGATCCAGCAGAAATCTAGAGGATTATCAATACCTACTTTGAAAACCTGTATGCTAATAAAATGGAAAATACAGAAGAAATGGACAGATTCCTAGATATATATGAATTATCTAAGTTGAACAAAGAAGATATAAAAATTCTAAACATCCCAACTGCCATCAGTGAAATTGAAAACATACCTAACAACTTACCAACAAAGAAAAGCATAAGTCCTGATGGCTTCACTGCTGAATTCTATAAAACATTTAGAGAAGAAGTATTGCCACTAGTTTTTAAACCCTTCAGTGAAATTGAAAGGGAAGCAATACTCTCAAATTTATTACTGGAACAAGTGTTACTTTGATTCCAGAACCAGGGAAGACCCAACCAAAAAAGAGATCTACAGGCCAATCTCCCTAATGAACATAGTGCAAAAATACTCATCAAGTTACTGGCAAAGAATGTAGAAGGTCATCAAGAAGATCATACACCATGACCAAGTTGGATTTATCCCAGGGATGTAAGGATGGTTCAACATACATAACTCAATAAATGTAATACACTATATTAACAGAGCCAAGGACAAAAACCATATGGTCACCTCAGTAGATGCAACAAAAGGATTTGACAAAATCCAGCACCCATTCATGATAAAAAAAACCTACATAAAATTGGAATAGAAGGTCTTTATCAAAACTTGGTAAAGGTTATCTATGAAAAACCAACAGCCAATGTTATACTAAATGGTCAAACACTTAAAACTTTCATACTAAAATCAGGAGCAAGATAAGGATGTCCACTGTCACCACTCCTGTTCAATATAGTTCATGAAACATTAGCCACAGAAATTATACAAGAGAAAGAAATCAAAGCAATAAAGATAGGAAAGGAAGAAGTTAAACTGTCATTATTGGATTACAATATGATACTTTACATAGAAGACCCAAAAAACACCACCAAAAGACTTCTAGTAATTGACAGATTCAGTAGAGTGGCTGGATACAAGGTCAATACCCAAAAATCAATAGCCTTCTTGTGCACACACACACACAAAAACAAAACAGACTCACTGAGAGAGAAATTAGGAAAACAATTCCTTTCACAATAGCATCCAAAAAATGAAATATCTAGGAATAAATCTAATGAAGGAAGCAAAACACCTCTTCTTGAAAACGACAGCACTCTGAAAAAACAGATCACTTATTCTGGATAGGAAGAACCACTATAGTGAAAACGGCCAGACTTCCGAAACTGCTATACAGATTTAATGCAACTCTGACTAAAATCCCAGGAATATATTTCACAGGACTAGAGAAAACAATAGAAAAATTCATTTGGGACTAGAAGAGATCTACAATACCTAAAGCCATTCTAGGCAATAGAGATATGGCAGGGGTATCACAATTCCCAACTTGAAACTATACTACAAAGCTACTGTGATAAAAACAACAACAATAACAACAACAACAACAACAACAAAAGTAGCGTGGTAGTGACAAAGAAACAGACTGAGGATCATTGGAATAGATTAGAAGATAAAGAAATAACTCCAAATGTACTCAGCTACCTCATCTTTGACAAAGGAACCAAACACCCTCACTGGAGGAAAGATAACCTCTTTAATAGATGATGTTGGAAAAACTGGATTTTAATCTGCCAAAGATTAAAACTAGACCCTTATCTTTTACCATGCACTAAACTGAAATCCAAGTGGATTAAAGATATAAATATTAAAACAGAAACAGTAAACTTGCTGGAAGATAAGGTAGAACTCTTGAAAACATCAGCATAGGAAAAGACTTTATGAACAAAAACTCAGTAGCATGGAACTAGCACAAAGAATTAATAACTGGGATCTTATTTTATTGAGAAGCTTCTGCAATGCAAGAGAAATCACAAGCAGAGCTAAGACACAACCTACAATATGGAAAAAAATTTTCAGCTGTTCTTCAGACAAATAACTACTATCTAGAACATGCAAAGAACTTTAAAAAGTCAGGCCCTCCAAATTTAAAGACCCAATTAAAAAGTGGGCATCTGAAATGAACAGACATTTCTCAGAAAAAGAAGAGCAGCAAATAAATATATGAAAAAATGTTCAACACCACTGGTCATTTGAGAGATGCAGATGAAAACAACACTGAGATTCCACCTCACCCCACAAAGAATGGCTGCTATCAAGAAATAAACCAATAACAAATGCTGGCAGGGGGGTGGGGAAAAAGGAACCCTTCTCCAGTGTTGGTGGGAGTGCAGACTGGTGCAACCACTGTGGAAATCAATATGGAGACAACTGAAAACACTAGCATTAGAGGTCCCATTTGAACCAGTTATTCCTCTACTGGGTATCTTCCTAAAAGAATTAAAGAATCATACCGCAGCACACCCATGTTTATAATGGCACACTCTGCAATAGCTAAAGCTTGGAAACAGCCCAATTGCCCATCAACAGCAGACTGGATAAAGGAGACGTATTTTTAAAAAACATAATATGGAGTACTACTCAGCTATAAAGAGTGAGAAATTAAAGACATTTACAGCTAAATGGATGTACATTGAGGACATACTCTTAAGCAAAATAAATAGGACACATATAAGTAAATACCAAATAGTTTCTCTGTTATGAAAAACTGAAAGCATAAATAAGGACTAAAATGAATAATTGATAATGTGAAATAGGAAAAAAAAAGGTGTAGGGAAATTGGGAGAGGAAGGGGAAAGGAAAGAAGGAAGGGCTGGGGATTCGGCTCAGTGGTTCTACCACCTGCCCTTCAAGCACAAGGACCCAAGTTCAATCCTCAGTGCCAAAAAAGGAAAACAAACAAACAAACAAAAAAAATGAAAGAAGGGAAAGGAAAAAATATGAGAAAAGAAAAAAAAATAAAAACAAAGGCTTTACAAATAGGGAGGGTTGAAGGGGTTGATGAATGTAAATGTATTGCATACCTAAAATATACTAACAAAAAATTTGAGAGGAAAAAAAGAGATAAGCTTCAATGACCAAGACTTGTGATTATTTTTTTTTTCAACAAAGCTTTGGAATTTAGTTAGATAATAATTTCTTTGTGCAAGTCAGAATTATACACATATTTAAATTAATAAAAACACCTATAATTTGTTGAAATTATATTAAATTGTTTATAACAATCTTGTTTAAGGAAAAATTCAACCAAGAAAACAAAAAAGTTCAGTCATTATACTTTTACTGCAGAGTACTTATTTTTTTATTTAAAAGAGAGAGAGAAGCATGGAAAACATTCTAAGGCTAGTTCAGTTTTACATCAAAAGTGCACAGATATTTGGCTTATGACTGCCATGAGATACTTGACAGCAGTCTCCTGATCATGGAACCATGAGCTCTGTATTGAACATTGGCCCCAGTGGAGAAGACCTGAATGTACCCTGTGCTTATATCTTGGCTGAGGATGGACGCTGAACATTAACCAAATTTCCATACAGATGCTGCTTGATGGTTTGGACAACATCTAAAGCAGTTTAACATGTGCAAATTAAAATCAGCCATATGGAATCTCTGAGGGAATAATTGGCAAATACAAATAAATGTATGTACTGGATACATGTGTTGGAAAAGCAATAGGTGTTTTGTTGGTGCTCATGGTATGAAATTGAGCTTAATTGGGACCGTTTTTAACTTATTTTAATAAATCAGTAAGGACATGAGTTGTATTTTTTGTATCCAGTAAATATCATCCTTTAAAACCAAGCCAAATATTTTCAGAAAGATTTGGCAGCAAGGGAGAAACCACTACTGGTAGTCACCTCAAGACTTGGACTAAACAATATATGTTGAAAGTTGAAACTCAGTTTGGAGACTATTTTAAGTTTTGGTGTAATTTATGACACATAGTTTCCTCAAGGATATTTATTGTGGTAAAATATACATACCATAAGATTTACTGTTTTAGCTATTGTTAAATGCACCAGCTACACTCATAATGTGTGCACCCATCACCACTATCCACCTTTAGAGCTTTATCTCCCCCCAAAATGAGCAGTTTTAGAATATATACTGATTTGACTATCTCCCCAAATTGATTCCCTAAAAAGTATCTTTTTGAAGACAATTAGGATTACAGTTTCTTAAAAGAATATTTATGAGTTCACTGTGAGTTCAGTTTGTTTGACTGGATGCTCTGATTTTTATGGTTATAATTATTTACATAGGATCACAGGAAAATCATCCTACTGAGCATAAAACATGGGACAGTCCTGAGGAAGAGAAAGTTGTTTTGGGTTACATTTTCATTCAGCGTGAAACCCCAAAAGAATTCTAAAATAATGCACAGGAATGAGCAGTATTCCACTTCATTAAATACCTTCTGGATCTATGATCACAGTAATTTTGTTTGTCTAAAGGTACATATGAGGAAATGAGAAAAAGAAAACACCAGTGGTTTCAGGTTTTGAATTCAGCCTCCATCTCTGAATTGAGATAAGCAGTTCAGTGTGTTAAGCATAGCTTTAGTTTCAAAACCACAGCTAGAGGCTCCACCAAGTGTTTGGCAAAGAGCAATGAACTCCAGTCCATTCACAGATCCAGCTGGTGCCTGCTTCCCTGCAGGGGCTTTGGAGAAATCAAGGCAATCCTGGGAGATGTAAGAAGGATCCTTATCAACCCCAGAGCTGAGTCCTAGCAGCTACTTCCGGCCTGGAACTGTGCTCAGTTATGGGGTGTTTCAGGCATACAAAGTCAGCTTCAAGCTGATAAAATGTAATAGAAAAACTCATAAAACATTTTGCAAATAGAAATGTGGAGCCTGTTAGATGAGACAAGCATCTCTGTAAGTAACCATGGAAGCACTAGCTCTGTAGACGTATCTAATGACCCCAAGGAACTTTGAACAAAATTGAAAGAGTATCGTGATGAAGAAGTACAAGGTTTACAAGTAGGAGTGACTAAACTGAAATAGGAGTGAATTTTAGATGCACAGAGACTGGAAGAATTCTTTACCAGCAGCCAACAGCTGAGAGAGCAACAGAAAGCCTTTCATGAAAGCATTACATTTTAGATCATTTATGAGCAGGATTATGTGATCACTGTGCAGTAACTGGAGAACACACGCAGAAGGTGCAACAGAAGTGTGAAAATATCTGCCAAAAAAATCTTAAACTTGTTACTGAGCTTGTAAATGAAAAGAACATGCTGTAGGAATAAATAAAAAGCTTTCTGAACAGCTGCAGCTGAAAACTGAGACTCAGCAGCATCAAGCGGCTGTGTGTGAATAGGAGGAAAATGTTATTCCAGATTCACCAATAACAAGCTTCATTTTCTGCCATCGAGTGGTCAAAGAAAGGAGAATCTCCTTGTCTGATATTTAGGAAAAAAAAACCCCAAATAAAATAAAACCTTGGTTTGCAAGCACAATTTGTTCTGCAAACATGGTTGTAATCCAAAACACTTTTATGTCAAAGCAAATTTTCCCATGGTAATAAAAACTCAGACGGTTTGTTCCACAATCCAGAAATATCTATATAAAATAATTGCCATACATATTATAATCCAAACAATAAAGAAAATACAAAATACAAAGAAAAATAACCTGCCTTTACCTTTGAAAACCTTCATGGCTGGTGTGAGGGAGACAAGAGACAGGAGGTTTATCATGTTGGATGACTTTCCCTATCAAAATGGAATCACTGCCTTCTATTGACTCAATGGAATAATGAAATTTTTTTCTTTTTGTGAAACTTTAGCAAGGAACCTATCCAGTGATGAGTTTTGGTTTTGCCTCCTTTTGAGGATTTCATGGAACTGTGACATAGCATTGTCCTTAAACAGATCATTGTTTGCACTGCTACAGCTTTATTCAGACTACTTTTCAATAAAATTTACCACATTTTACACATTCCTCTAATCTCATCTGAGTTGAGGGATTCCTCTGCCTTTTTCTCCTCCTCCTCTACCGACAAGATCACCCCCGTAAACTTCTTGCTGTTGGGAGACAATCACCCACAATCACAAGCAAGTGTGGGGGTGACCGCAGCCTCAGTTGTGATCATGTGACATTCTATACCATACACTACTCGTGTTGCAAGACATCACTCATTCATCAAGTTAGAATTTATGAGAAGTACTTGCTCATATTACAGAACACTCACAATCCTACATTTTACTGTACTAAATTGGAACATTCTGTGTATACAAATAAATTAAGAAAAGTTTCCAGAAAAGTTTCAACTCAATGACAGAATAGCCCTAGTGAAAAGGAAATTCTAGTGGCTGGCACTTTTGTTCAAAATGAAGCTTCAGTGGCTAAAACACATGGAGCAAATATTTACTCCACTAAGACAGTTACAGTTGTTACAGTAAGTTACAGCTGTTGCTGAAATGCTTGAACTTGGTATTCGAGGGGAATCTGAACCTCCAGGTCCCATAGTCTCATTGATGAGGAGCTCCACCACTGCCTGGATGAGATCACAAGAAACAGGAGGAATCTATAAGAAATACTGAAGACAGTTTATTATAATTGTTAGGTTCTACTTCAAAAAGTCCTCAAGCAGAAGTGACTTCTTGGGTATTATCTCTGTATTTGGAGCTACCTCTAGTGTGAAAAGTAGTTTGGGGGCAAATTTGTCCCTTTCTCTTTTAGATACATTTTTTAAAAAGCCATTTTAACAGCGGTTTTAGCAGCGGTTCTGTTTCTAGATTGGAGAAAACTAGGTCAAAATCTGAAGATAGTACCCTTTTCACACATCATAGTCTTGGGTCTGCAGTCAACAAGATCGTTAACCAACTATGTTTTAGTAAGCAGATCCTTAAAAATATGAGTCTATACATGAATAGGAAAGTACTGATCATTAAAGATACTATTACTTCCTGGAGATAAAATAAATGTGTAATCTTTAAAAAAAGATACTACTATTGATATACATATTGCCCCTGAAATCATAGAGAGGCAGAACATTAAAAAGAAAGAAAGCTGAAGAAGAAAGTGAACTTGAGTAAGTTCTGCCCAACCTTATTTTGACAAAGGAAATACTTTTTCAAAGGACAGTCAGTTTTCCATGAGTGGGAACCATGTCATGAATAAACCTTTGGATCTATCTGAACAGTTTTCAGCTATTCATTATCAAGCAAGAAACAAAGAAAATGAGACCTCTAAAAATAGATTTAAGCAAGCAACACTTTATGAACCTCCCCATTCCACAGGGCTCTTCCTCAAGCCATAAGCCCTTGCATGGGAGCTGCATGGTACCTAAAGATTCTCCAGAGGGTGCCAGGGATTTGGCTCAGTGGTTCCACCGCCTGCCTCACAAGCACAAGGTCCCACGTTCAATCCCTGGTACCCAAACAAACAAACAAACAAACAAGATTCCCCAGTGGATGCAGAAGTACATTCTCCAGTCTTTGAGTAAATCCTCTCAGACAATAAAACATCATTAGCTGTACAGTAAGTCCTCCACTTATGAGTGAGTTCTGTTCAGGGAGAATGTTCATAAGTCGGATTCATTTGTAAGTCCCACAAAGTCTTACACAGGGTTGACACAAATATATGATGTAAAGCATAAAAACACTTCACGTGATCTATGATCTTGTCCTTGTTCTTTAGAATTGTGCCAATGTTTGAATGACTTACGTCCACCATCTTTTGCCTCTGTCCAATCTCTAAATTTGTTTCCATGGTTATTGCTTTGCATTTCTAAGCAGTCCCCTCCACATCACCACTGCTTTTCATCTTGCTCCTGGACATCCCAGGCTGCCACTGTACTACTGTGCACTACCACACTGTGCAGTGAGTACACAGCAGCCCAACTGTGACAGTGTCCAGCAGAGACATGAGCTACTTCTGCCATTTGTTTGCACATTCCTAATGTGAGGCCCTTTCATATCTGTAAAAGTTCAAAGCCAGAATGTTCATAAGTTGGGAACTTACTATAAAAGAAGAGACTCTTGTCTTTGAAATCCTGCTATGTTTTTGTTTGTTTGTTTTTTGCTTTGTTTTGTTTTGTTTTTTGGTTTTTTGGGACAGGGTCTCACTATGTAGTTGAGACTGACCTGGGACTCACTATGTAGCCCAGGCTTGTCTTGAACTCATAGCGATCCTCCTGCCTCAGCCTCCCCAGTGCTGGGATTACAGGCATATGCCACCATGCCCGGCTAAAATCCTGCTATGTTTACAAGAGAATTTAGAGGCAGAAAACCTTTTTTTTTTTGGTATCGGGGATTGAACTTGGGTCCTTGCACTTGCAAAGCAGGCCACCGAACCCCTGAGCTAAATCCCTGGCCTTCCTTGCTTTTTTTTTTTTTCCAGAAAATCTTTTTGATAATATGAATGGTGCTGATTCTCATGAGTCAGTGGAAATAAAACACAGGTCAGTCTATGGAGGATGTGAACTTGCATTATTTCTTCAGGTCAATCCCTGAACTGCTAAAGCAAAGCCAAAGAAAGCCAAGATGCATTCTTTGAAAATACCCAGTAGTGTACAGATCCAGGAGCAGACATCTCTCAGCATAAAGTAGATACAAAGCATGGTAGGACACATGGACTATGTGTTGGTCACTGAACATGCACTTTATTTATTTTTTCTAATTAAAAAAATTGTTTTTTGGTACTAGGGATAAAACTTGGGACCATGCGCTTACAAGGCAGGTGGTGGAACCACTGAGCTAAATCCTGAAAGTGCACTTGAGAAAGTTAAAAAGAAAGAGCAAGAAAGGAGAAAAAAATGTCCAAATGGAGAAAGCAGAATGGATGATAGCTTGGAAAAATGAGTGATAACTTCCATAGCTTGGAAGATATGTTTGACTGAGCAACACATGAAGATAGTCCTATTTGGCAGTTAGTTTCCCCCAGGTAAATGAATTGTTGGGGGAATTAGCTGCTGCTATGTGTGCGCAGACACACACACACACACACACTCACAGAAATGCATAGACTTTGCAGTAAAACCTTAGATTGTGAGTACCTTGTTCTGCAAGATGAGCAAACATTTCTCAGAAATTTTCACTTGATAAATGAGTGATGTCTTGCAAAACTAGTAGCAGATGATGCTGAACGTCACATGATCACAACCGAGGCAGTGGTCCTTCTCTCTCACTTTCTATCTCTTTCTGTCTCTCTGTCTCTGTGTCTGTCTCTGTTGCTGCGGGATTGTGGGTGATTGTCTCCCAACAGCAAGAGGTTATGGAGGAGAGCTCATCTGTGAGGAGCAGGAGGAAAAAAGCAGAGGAATCCCTCACTTCAAATGAGATTAGGGAAATGTGGGAAAATTCTGCAATGAAATGTGTGCAAAATTCTGTAGAAAATCACCACCCAAAAAAAGCTGTGCCAGTGTAAACGATGAATCTGTTTAATGACAATGAGATGTCACATGTCAGCAAAATCCTCAAAAGGAGGCAAAACCAAGAGTCACTGCAAAACCAAGTTGCAGAAAAAGAAAAAGATTCCACTGAGCCAATAGACAGCAGTGATTCCATTAGTGGTAGTGACAGCCCTCCTATAGGATAACCCTTTCTCTTGTCTCCCTCACACCAGCCATGAAGGTTTGAAGAAGTAAGCGCAGGTTAATTTGTTTATCTTTATTTTGTATTTTCTTTATTATTTTAATATTATAATATTATAATCATTTTATATATTTTGGGGTTGTAGAATGAATTATCTGAGTTCCCATTATTCCTTATGGAGAAATTCACTTTGATGTACAAGTGCTTTGGATTACAAGCATGTTTCCAAAACAAATCATGCTCACAAACCAAGGTTTTACTATAATGATAAACAAGATAGAATCAAAGCAGAAGGCATTTTCAGGGCCATACGTTAAAGATGATGAGGGAGAGACTAGCTTACAAAATTTTCTTCATACTGAGGTAATTCAGAAAAAAAAGAAGAGAGAAGAAAATTGCTTGGGCACACATGTGAGAAATGTGAAATTTATTATGCAAATATGCCAGCAGAAGAAGGAGAAGAGACATTGGCTTCCTGCTTGAGACACTGATTTTGCCATCTTCCATCCAGCACAGCAGAAAATCTCTGGAAGCTGGTTTTTCTTCCACTTAGACTAACATGGAAAGAGGTTACATGAAGGAAAGCTTACTCTCCTCCAAAGAGATGGCAGCCTAGCAAAGCAGTGTTTTCTCCAAAAGACAAGGAACAGAAGATACAGAGGCTGAAGCAAAAACATAAGGACAGAGAGCAGTTTTTCCCCCTTTAGTTACAGTTGGCTTTAAACCCTGAGGTGTAGTCCTCTATACATTTGTTTATGTCTATTTTCCATTAAAAAAGTCTTAAAATGGCATTTACCTACCACATAAATGACTTTAAAGTGTGCACGTGTATTTTCTTGTTTTGACACCTTTAAGACAATAAGTTACTTCACCTTTGTGTGCTAATTTGAGAGTTGTTTACTTCTTTTGATAATTACAAATTTTAATAGGCAAATATATGCAGGGAGGAATTAGCAGAGCTACTATAGCTCCAGAATGAAAGACTATCCCCCACCTTTGCCACTTCTCCTCCCATACTTACACACACGCACACACACACCACTTGTTTCCACCAGCACAAGATCATTAACGTTAATTGCCCACATTTAACAGGATCAATGTCTCTACCTCCCGAATGGTGGTTTTTAGCTGCCCTCCCCTAAAATCTGAAGTTTTTTGCTGACATCCCCAGTGTGTGTCTCACAAATGTGTAGGAACAAATCTGACCTGATCTCCCGACTGTGCTTCATTGTTGTGGTGCTTCATTGTTGTGGCTGCCTGTTACCTGTAAGCAACTGGAGGGAGTGTCCCCTCATTAGCATTGCCTGGTTACAGCATGTGAGAGTTTTGCTCCTCTCAATAAGAGTACTTGCCCAGATGCTACTGTGTTTGAAAAATCTTAGTGTGGCAAACGGCGTAGTGCATACTTCAGTTGCTGGACCTCTCATCCCAACTCAGTGTTACAGTTTGACACCAGAGATCCAGATCAGTACTTACAAAGCTGTTTATGAAAAGATCCAGGAAGCTAAGAAAGAGAAGGAAGAGGAGGTACCGAACCCTAATATCACCTCCAGGCCCCCACTGATCTAACTGCTTTCCCTAGGCTCCACCTCCCAAAGGTTCTACCACTGCCAATAGCACCACAGGTGGGGACAGAGCCTTAAATACATAGTGGGCCTTTGGTTACATTTATTACAGTACAGCAGCATACTAATAGGCCAGACTTGCTTCTTCATATGTTAATAGCTAACTTGGCTAACAGCCTGCCCAGGGACAAATGGTATGACAAAAGGTGACCATAGAACATTTCCTGCATGAGATAAGCAATGTGTTTGGAATCTTATCCTCTGGTAGTTCTGTGAATGCCCTGACTTTTTGTTTAGAAACACCCTATAAAAAGGACCTCAGACCCTGAGCAGTTGCCTCTCTGAGCTACATGGCTCCGGGAATGCTGCCTGGCCAGACTGATAAAGGTCTATTTACCATCTAGCCTGGTGTGTTCCCTCCTGGGTTTCTCATTTCTCCGTTGAGCTCCCAGAGCCTCGCTAGGTGTTAGGACCCAGCATCCTGGAGGCCTTTTTGGCTGTTCACACTCCATGGAGTGGAAGTGAGACTTTGACTCTTACAGCCACATCCCTGTTCTTGCAGTGAAAATGTCCCCAGTCACTTTTGTGGAGTTCATGAATGGAAGGAAAATTTTGCACAGTGCTTCTGTTTGTGAACCAAGTTGTTCTCGAATAGAAGCATTCACGAACCAAGATATTATTGTACATTAATGTCTGTAGTGGAAAGCACCTCACACAGTGCTGGGGGCTTTTAGAGTCAGCATCAAAGATTTATACAAATTCTTACATCATCAGAAAACTGAATCCATTTCCTTGCTACATTGAGCATCTGTTATTTGCTGCCTTTTTCCTCCCTTCCCTCTCTGGAAATAACACCATCAAACCACAACCCCATGCCCAAACAAGTGGTTGCAGTAGGATTGACCTTTAGCTGTAGAATGAGCCTTGATTAATTTTCCCTAATCGTCATATTCCAGCACTCTAACCTCAGCTATTCGTTCAAAGACGAGCACATAATCAGTCAGCCTGGAACATGACAGGATGTAAGTGGGCTCCTGGCTATTTTTGTCTTTGTGGACCACTTCCTCAAAAAAATAAGCCAAAAATTAGGGTTTGGATATTTATCACTATAAATATGCATATGATAGTATGTATAAACCAACTTCTAGGAACTAAAAGTTTGGTGGGTTTTTTTTTTCCCCTTTTTTTTGTACTGGGGATCAAACTCAGGACCTTGAGCTTGCAAGGCAGGCACAGTGCCACTGAGCTAAATCCCATGCCTTGATATTTTTTCTTTATTGCACCTTCTCTTGAAGTTTTAACTTAAGACTTATGCAGCTGTTGCTCAACACAAGTTTATCGAATTAGATTATGTGTAAAGTCTAAAAGAGAGACTCTAAAGAGTCTTTTATTTGCTCTCTATGGCTGCTAATGTCTGACTACTGCTTGTTTCCATGATTGTGCTTAAATAAAAAATAAAGAGTTAGTTCTATATACATCTAGAAAGAGTGGGCAGAGCGTTAGCAACTGACTAGTTCTCTGGGTGAAAAGTTTACCTGTATTGTGTTTCTTTCTGGTGAGGCATGGGACACCTCTTATGATTATTTCTGCCTGCCCTTCTGGCTCATCCATTCATAATCATCTCTAGAATTCTGACCCTCAAAGCCATTTTTCCTTGGAAAGATGTTCTTCCATTCTTGACAGCCAATCCTCTTTCTCTCTGTTATCCTTTAACTTTTATCTAACTCCTACTATTGTGCAGACTACATCAAATTAGAAAAATAAGTAGAAAAATTGAGCCTGGGGCAAGACATATAATTCTCAACTCCAAAACATAATTCAGTGATTCTAAGTTTCTTCGGTGTGTAATAGTACACAGGTGACCTCCTTGTACAAAAGTTCTGTTTCGCTGCCAGTTTCTCTTTCTTGCCTTGGCACATGTAAAGATGGCACTTTACCAAGAGTCACTTCCCTATTACTGACTTTTCTCTTTGCTTCAATTTTCTTTTTCATTTTCATCTTTAATATTCTCCCAAAGCTTTCATTATAAACCTTCATTTTAAATATGAATAAAGCTTACTTTGTATTCATTTAGGTAAAAAGTACAGATTTCTACCCATTTCCTAGTGGACTGTCTTTTGCCCCTTACTTTTGGGAACACTTCCAAAGGACTGTGTGCCTGTTATGAAGCTAACATCTCCCAGTTACAAACCCACACTTCTGTGCTAGGGCTCTCTGGGTCATGTTTCTTCTTGGCCAGCTAATTGCTGGGGAGGCCTATACCTAGGGGACGTCATTAAAGATTCAGGAGGAAGAGCGAATTGTTCTTCCTGTTTGCTTTTTGTATCTTCCAGCATCAGCTGTCACCCTGGCAACACTTCTTCAGTGGCAGTTCATTCCAGGAGTATTGCTTGATTCCAGGTCTCAGTCTTTCCTATGCTCATACAACCAGCCTCACTGAGCCCTCTAGGGGACACTAACATCAGCGGGCTAGTGCCTGTACTTGGAAATCCACATCCTGGTCTTTTAGGCCTCTCCCTGGGAGTTTCAATTCCAGTACCATAAAACATCTCCTTCAGACTTCTAAGTTAAACAGTTTCCATTGCTTTCTCTTTTCTTCTAGGCCAGAGGTGATGATTGGTTCCTTGCATATCCCACCTCTATGATATTTTAAGATCTTTTTGGTCTTTTCAGTCCTTTAATATCTAAGTACTATTTTTTTTCATAAGTTATCTTTGTTAAAATAATTTCTGTGGTTGTGGCCTCTGTATTTGACTCTGACTAATCTAATTTCCCTCGATAGCTTTATGGATATTTTTGATGACTTCTTTGCCCTTATTTTAGGCTTGTTTTGCTACATACCCTAGTTATATTGGATTTATGTTGTCTTCAAAATATCAGGTTAGCTTTATGGTAAATATTAATCTCAAGGTGACTTTAATGGTTAAGTTTATGTGTTAATGTGGGTGGGCCATGGAGTATCCAAATAGTTGGTAAAACATTATTCTGGGCATATCTATACAGTTAACTTTGAATGAGACTGACATTTAATGGATGGACTTTGAGGAAAGTGGATTGCCTTCTGCAATGTGGTTGGGCCTTGTCCTACCAGCTGAAGGCCAGATTATAACAAAAAGAGTAGCCTCTCCTGGGCAAGACAGAATTTTCCAGCAGATGGCCTTAAGACTCCACACACAACACTGGCTCTTTCTGGTTCTGCAGTAAATGTCCTTGAGCTGGAAATACATTACTGGTGTTGTAGTTCACAAGGTGCAAAGGATAAAACATTACTCAGAGTCAGTGTCCAACTTAATCCCTTGTAAGGCCCAGAGGAGCTTCCCTTAACCAAAACCTTTCGGCATGAGAGGCTCATAAATATAGCCCTAAACTGAGGCTTCTGTGGCATTTTATTGATAGGACCAGGAAGCAAGGATAAAGAACAAAGGAAGGATATTGGTGTAACAAGGATATTGGTGTAACAAGGAGACAGGGGAAGGACAGGAGAAGGACAAAGGAAGGACTGTGGTGGGGAGTTTGTTATATGACAGGGCTTGGGGCAATCTAAGTAATAAATCAGAGAATGGGAAGGATGGAAGCCAGAGCATTCATTCCTTAAGGCAATGTGTTTTGATCCTACTTGGACTTGTGACCCAGTAGGCTGTCTTTTAATCTCTAACCATGCATTCCAGGAGGTTTTGGGCATGTGGCTCCAAAAATCCCTTATCTGCATACTCATCTTTTATACATACTTTGTCCCAGTGGCCCCCCCCCCACATTGGACCTCCAGGACACCAAGAAGACTGGACTTGTAGCTTCCCTCAATAGTCATGTATGCCAATTTAAAAAAATCTGTTTCTCTTTGTCTTCCTGTGTCTCTCTGTCTGTCTCTATGTATCTCTCTGTTTCTGTTTCTCTCTATATCTATATCTACATCTATATCTATAGATATATATTCTGTTTTTTCTGAAGAACCCTGGCCTAATTCAATAGCTTTTAGATGTCTCCTGAAGAATTGATTGTTCTAACTGCCTCAGTGCACTCTGTTACAATGACTGATATGATAAAAGTTGTTTAGGGGCAAAGTGTTCCTAATGATATAGGAGATGAAATAGGATCTCCAAATGATTTTAGGGAAATATTATAACTCCCAACCTGTTAAATGTCTGATACACTGAATTTATGTTCTCTAAAAATCAAAGAATGAATTCTAGGAATAAGAGAGGTTAAGAAATATTTATTGAATATTGAAAATAAATGGAAGTATTTATTGAGAGAATAGCTCGCAAGAGGCAGGAGGAGATCCAAATGGGTAGCCAAGGACCCCACTTTACTGGGAGGTTTTACTGAGCAAAAACCACCTATGTACAATGTGTGTTACAGCTATGATTAACCAATAAGGTTACAAGCATAGTCACAGGTAATATTGATCCAATTAGGAAGCAAGCCACATAACAAGAATACATAGAAAGAACAAAGAACTTCTTAGGTAGGTGATATATCTGGGGGTCTTGGTCACCCATGGAGGTGCCTGATGCCCATCTAGACTTTACCAGACCAGGTGCTATCAGTTATTCCTTGGGGAAGTATATAAGCCTGGTCCTGCTGTTGCCATCTTGAGGCTTGGCTCCTAACTGATGTGTCTCAGGCAGCAGTTGCAGTGTGTTTTCATCTTTTCTCTTGACTCTCTCAAGGGTTCAGCCATGTCTGATGGCCTATTATAATTTTATTTAACTTAGCTGTCTATAATACTAATATTCTTTTAACTACAGGCCAATCTCCCTAATGAGCATAGATGCAAATATCCTCAATAATACTGGCAGAGGGTTATACAGAGGGTCATCAAGTCAGATTTATTCCAGCAATGCAAGGATGGTTCAACATATGTAAATCAATAAATGTAATATATTATTTTAACAGAGTCAAGGACAAAAATCATATGATCATCTCAATAGATGCAGAAAAAGCATTCAACAAAATTCAACACTCATTCATGATAAAAACTGCAGAAAATTGGAATCGATGGTCTTTGTCTCAACTTGATAAAGGCTATCTATGAAAAAACAACAGCCAACATCATATTAGATGGTCAAAACTTAAAACCTTCACTCTAAAATCAAGAATAAGACAAGGATATCCACTGTCACCACTCCTGTTCAATATAGATCTGGAAACATTAGCCACAGCAATTAGACAAGAGAAAGAAATGAAAGCAATAAGGATAGGAAAGGAAGAAGTTAAACTGTCATTATTTGTTGATGATATGATATTCTACATAGAAGACCAAAAAAAAAAAAAAAAACCACTCACAAAAGAATTCCAGATGTAACTGACAGATTCAGCAGAGTAGCTGGATACAAGGTCAAGACTCAAAAATCAATAGCCTTCTTGTACACAAATAACAGACTCACTGAGAGAGAAATTAGGGGAAACAATTCCTTTCACAATAGCGTCCAAATTAATGAAGTATCTAGGAATCATTCTAAGGAAGGAAGCAAAAGACCTCTACACTGAAATCTACAGCACTCTGAAAAAAGAGATCAAAGAGGATATAAGAAAAACATCCCTTGTTCCTGGGTAGGAAGAATCAACATCGTGAAAATGGCCATACTTCCAAAACTGCTTCACAGATTTAATGCAATCCTGAATGAAATTTCAATGGTATATTTCAAAGAACTAGAGAAAATAATCCAAAAATTCATTTGGAACTAGAAGAGACCTAGAATAGCAAAAGCCATTCTAGTCAAAAGAGACATGGCAGGGCATATCACAATCCCCAACTTGACACTATACTACAAAGCCAGTTCAATAAAAACAGCATGGTACTGGCAAAAAACAAAAACAAAGGCAAAAACAGATCCAAGAATCAGTTGAATAAATTGGAAGACACAGCAACAACTCCAGATGTACCCAGCTACCTCATTTTTTGACAAAGGAGCCAACCATCCTCACTGGAGTAAAGATAGCCTCTGTTGGAAAAACTGGATTTCAACTTGCCAAATATTAAAATTAAACCCTTATCTTACACCTTTTTTTTGGATGCTATTGTGAAGGGAATTGTTTCCCTAAATTCTCCCTCAATGAGTCTGTTATTTGTGTTCAAGAAGGCTATTGATTTTTGAGTGTTGACCTTGTATCCATCTACTCTGCTGAATTTGACAATTAAGTCTAGAAGTCTTTTGGCAGAGATTTTTGGGTCTTCTATATAGAGTATCATATCATCAGCAAATAATGACAGTTTAACTTCTTCCTTTCCTATCCTTATTGCTTTAATTTCTTTTTCTTGTCTAATTGCTGTGGTTAATGTTTCCAGAACTATATTGAACAGGACATCCTTGTCTTATTCCTGATTTTAGCATGAAGGTTAACCACATCTACTTTAACCAGTCTCCAGTTGATGGGCAATTGGGCTGATTCCAAGTTTTAACTATTACAAACTGTGCCACTATAAAAATTGGTGCACATATATCACCATGATTCTTTTAATTCTTTTGGAAGGATGCCCAGCAGAGGGATAGCTGAGTCAAATGAGACCACTAATCCTAGTTCTTTGAGGTATCTCCCTATGTGGTTGCACCAGTCTGCAATCCCACCAACAATGGAGAAGGTTTCCTTTCTCCCCACAGCTGTGCCAACATTAGTCATTGGTTGATTTCTTGATAGCAGCCATTCTTTCTGGGGTGAGGTGAAATCTCAGTGTTGTTTTCATCTGCATCTCTCAAGTGAGCAGTGATGTGGAGCGTTTTTCATATATTTACTTGCTGCTTTTATTTCTTTGTCTTAGAAATGTCTGTTCATTTCAGATGCCCACTTTAGAATTTGGTCTTTATATTTGGGGGGTGGTTGTTTTGAGTTCTTTATATATTTTAGATAATAGTCCTTTGTCTGAGGAGCAGCTAGTAAAAAGTTTTTCCCACATTGTAGGCTGTATCTTAGTTCTGCTGATGGTTTCTTTTGCAGTGCAGAAGCTTTTTAATAATATGAAATCCCAGTTTTTGACTCTTTCTGCTAGTTCCTGTGCTACTGAGGATTTGTCATAAAGTCTTTTCCTATGCCAATGTCTTCCAGAGTTTTGCCTAACTTATCTTCCAGCAAGTTTAGTGTTTTTGTTTTTATGCTTAGATCTTTAATCCACTTGGATTTTAATTTAGTGCATGGTGACAGATAAGGGTCTAGTTTCAATCTTTGGCAGTTTGAGATTCAGTTTTTCCAACACCATTTGCTAAAGAGGTTATCTTTCCTTCAGTGGGTGTGGTCAGCTCCTTTGTCAAAGATGAGGTAGCTGAGTGCATCTGGAGTTGTTTTTGTGTCTTCCAATCTGTTGCACTGATTCTCAGTTCTGCTTCTTTGCCAGTACAATGCTGTTTTTATCACAGTGGCTTTGTAGTATAGTTTCAAATTGGGAATTGTTATACCTGCTGCCATGTGTCTGTTGCCTAGTATGGCTTTTGCTATTCTAGGTCTCTTATGGTTCCAAATGCATTTTTGGATTCTTTTTTCTAGTTCTGTGATGTATAGTGTTGGGATTTCAATTGATATTGCATTGAATCTGTATAGCAGTTTTGGTAGTATGGCCATTTTCATTATGTTGATTCTTCCTACCCAGGACCAGCGGATATCTTTCCATTTTCTTAATTCCTCCTCTTCTAGACTTAATTGACAGATTCAGTAAAGTATCTGGATACAAGGTGAATACCCAAAAATCAATAGCCTTTCTATACACAAATAACAGACAGACAGAAAGAGAAATAAGGGAAAAAATTCCTTTTACAATAGCATCCAAAAAAATGAAGTATCTAGGAATCAATCTAACAAAAGAAACAAAAGATCTCTACAATGACAGTTTAATTTCTTCCCATCCTATCTTTATTGTTTTAATTTCTTTCTCTTGTCTAATTGCTATTTCTTTCTCTTGTCTAATTGCTAATGGCTAATATTTCCAGAACTATATCAAAGAGGAGTGATAATAGTGGGCATCCTTGTCTTTTTCCTGATTTTAATGTGAAGGTTTTTAGTTTTTGGCCATTTAATATGATGTTGGCTGTTGGTTTTTCATAGATAGCCTTTATTAAGTTGAGACATAGACCATCTATTCCAATTTTTTGCAGAGTTTTTATCATTAATGGCTGTTGAATTTTGTCAAATGCTTTTTCTGCATCTATAGAGAGGATCATGTGGTTCTTGTCCTTGACTTTGTTAATACAGTGTATTACATTAATTGATTTAAGTATGTTGAACCATTCTTGCATCCCTGGAATAAATCTGACTTGGTCGAGATGAATGATCTTCTTGATGATCCTCTGTATTCTGTTTGCTAATATCTTATTGAGTATTTTTGCACCTATATTCATTAAGGAGATTGGCCTGTAGTTCTCTTTTTTAGTTACATCTTTCCCAGGTTTGGGAATCAAAGTGATATTTGCTTCCAGGAATGAATTTGGAAGTATTGCTTCTCTTTCAATTTCATTGAAAAGTCTGAAGAATAATGGCAGTAGATCTTCTCTAAATGTCTTGTAAAAGTCAGCAGTGAATCCATCAGGACCTGGGCTTTTCTTTGTTGGTAAGTTTTTAATTACATTTTCAATTTCACGGATTGTGATTGCGGTGTTTAAAATGTTTTTATCTTCTTCATTCAACTTTGATAATTCATAAGTGTCTAGAAATATGTCCATTTCTTCTGTGTTTTCCATTTTATTAGACTACAGGTTCTTATAGTATGTATTAATGATCCTCTGGATTTCTGTGGGATCTGTTGTGACTTCGTCTTTTTCATTCCTGATTGCATGGATCTGAGCCTTTTCTTTCCTTTTTTGATAAGATTTGCTAAGAGTTTATCAGTTTTATTTATTCTTTCAAAAAACCAACTCTTCGCTTCATTTATTTTTTGTATCATTTTCTTAGTTTACATTGCATTGATTTCTGCTTTAATCTTTATAATTTCCTCTCTTGTTTGAGCTGTGGTTTTTCTTGCTCTTGTTTTTCTAGGAAGTCTAAGAGTCATTGTTAGGTTGTTTATTTGAGCTTGCTCTGTTTTTCCTAATGTGGGCATTCAGTGCTATGAATTTTCCACGTAGAACTGCTTTCATTGTGTCCCATAGATTCCTGTATGTTGTATTGGAGTTTTTGTTTATTTGTAAAAATTGTCTGATTTCTTCTTTGATTTCCTCTATGATCCATTGATTGTTCAGGACCATGTTGTTCAATTTCCATGTGTTTGCGAAGTTCCTACAGTTTCTTATGCTATTGATCTCCAGCTTTATTGCACTGTGATCTGATAATAGACAGGCAATAACTTCAATTCTTTTGCATTTATTCAAACCTGTTTTGTGAGCTAGTATGTGATCTATCTTGGAGAATTACCCATGTGCAGCTGAAAAGAATATATATTCTGATTTTGTGGGGTGGAACACTCTATAGATGTCTAATAAGTCCATGTGTTCAAAAGCTTGGTTCAGTTCTAGTAGTTCATTGTTGATTTTTTGCCTAGATGATCTGTCTATTTTTGATAGTGGGGTATTTAGATCCCCTACTACAATTGTATTAGTGGTTATTTGGTTTTTCATGTTACTTTATATTTGTTTTATATAGTTGGGGGCATTTTTATTTGGTGCATATATGTTTATGATTGTCATTTCTTCCTCTTGGATTGTTCCCTTTACAAGGATGTAATGGCCTTCTTTGTCTCCCTTAATCAGTTTTGGTTTGAAATTTGCTTTGCCTGTGAATAAGATTGTTACCCCTGCTTTTTTCTGTGTTCCTGTCGCATGGAGAATTGTTTTCCATCATTTCACTTTCAGTCTATGGGCTTCCTTTTCACTAAGTGTGTTTCTTGTATACAACATATGGTTGGTTGGATTTTGCTTCTTAATCCATTCTGCCAATCTATTTCTCTTGATTGGTGAATTGAGGCCATTGACATTGATTGTTATAACTGATATGTACTGACTTATTATTGTCATGTTATTGTCCTTTTGTTGACTCTTTTTATTTTTTGTCCTCTTGTTTTAGTTTCTAGACTTGGCTATTTGATTTGCTCTGTTGGGCCTCCTCATGTTGTGATCTTCATTGTCTTTTTCTAGGATTGTTTAAAAT
>NW_022900944.1:3895427-3909266 GCF_012274545.1 Fukomys damarensis | reverse complement strand
TAGGACTTGAAATACCTCATTCCAGGCTCTCCTTGACCTGAGGGTTTGTGTTGAAAAATCTGCTGTGATTCTGATGGTCTTTCCTTTGCATGTGATTTGTTTCTTTTCTCTTACTGCTTGTAGTATTTTGTTCTTCTGTTGGGTTTCTGGGATCTTGATTATTATATGTCTAGGTGTAGATTTTTTTTGATTGTAGCTAGTTGGTGTCCTATATGCCTCGCTTATCTCTATGTCTAATTCTTCCCCTCTGTTTGGGAAGTTTTCTGTCATTAATTCTGTGAACAGCTCTTTTAAGTCATTTTCATTTTCTCCTGGTACTTCTTGGATTCCTATCAGTCTTATGTTATTTTTCTTTGCATCATCTAGAAGTTGTTGGATTGATTTCTCATGCTCCCTGAATGTTTTTAAGAGACCTCTCTTTTCATGGTCACTGTCTGCTATCCTATCTTCTATATTTGAGATTCTATCTTCACAATCTTTTATTTAGTTGCCTATGCTTTCAATAGAGTTTTTAATCTCCTGGATATCTGTTTGAATCTGTTTAATGGATTCCATTTCTTTCCTTTGGTGGGTGTTCATTGTTTCCGTTTCTTTCTTATTGTGGGCCTTCATGGTTTCTATTATGTTCCCAAGCTCATCTATGTTTTTGTCAGTTTCTGTTCTGGATTCTCAAATCATGTCTTTCATTTTGCACCATCTCTATGGTTATCTGGGAAATAATTTCTGTTTTGAATTTTTCTAGAGCTTGATTGATCAGTTTTTTCACTTCCTGTGCTGTGAGTTCTGAGTGTCCTGGAGGTCCACTATCTGATTTTTCATCTTCCTTTGCCATACTGTTTGCCATTGGTTGACTGGAAGTCTGTCTTTGTGGTTTGCTTAAGTGTTTTCTCATCTTTATTTTTGCTGTTGGGTTGACCTTGATTCAATCTCTGGGTCATTAAATCTTCCTGATATGGTTGCATCCCAGCCTTTGATTCTCTAATGACTTGCAGACATTCTCATTTTCATAATTGAGAAAACAACTCATCAAATCAATCCCTATCCTTTATCCCTATTGATACAATCAGAAACATAATAGGATCAATCACCACCCTTTATAGCCTGCCACGCCTCAGCAAAGTGCATCCTAGGACTGCCTCAGTCAGTGGATCTAATAGCAGGGGTGGGTGGGCAATGGTGCTCAGTGGCGCCCATGCTGCTTCCCTCCTGCCACTGTGTCTGAGCCAATCAGTGGTGCCTGCTGGAAACAGCATTGCTCCAGAGGAGGCCGCTCAGGAGAGAGGCTCTGAGTCCAAGCCGGGGTGATGATGTTAAACTCACCTGCCTGGTGCTGTGTTGGAGCCAATCAGCACCCACTGGAAATGGCATGGCTCCAGAGGAGTTTGAGTTCTTTATATATGCTAGATAGTAGTCCTTTGTCTGAGGAAGAGCTGGTAAAATCTTTTTCCCACATTGTAGGTTGTCTCTTACCTCTATTGGTGGTTTCTCTTGCAGTGCAGAAGCTTTTTAAAAAGCTGAGATCCCAGTTTTTGATTCATTGTGGTAATTCCCAGGATACTGAGGATTTGTTCATAAAGTCTTTTCGTATGCCAGTGTCTTCAAGAGTTCTACCTAGATTATTTTCCAGTAAATTTAGTGTTTCCATTTTAATATTTAGATCTTTACTCCACTTGGATTTTAGTTTAGTGTATGGTGAAAGATATGGATCTAGTTCTAATCTTTGGCAGGGTGAAAGCCAGTTTTTCCAACACCATTTATTAAAGAGGCTATCTTTCCTCAAGTGAGAATGGTTGGCTCCTTTTTCAAAGATGAGGTATCTGAGCACATCTGGATTTGTTTCTCCATCTTCTAATCTATTCCACTGATCCTTGGATCTGTTTTTGTTTTTGTTTTTTTGCCAGTACCTTACTGTTTTTATCACAGTGGCTTTGTAGTATAGTTTCAAGTTTAGGGATTGTTATACACCCTGCCATGTCTCTGTTGCCTAGAATAGTTTTTTATATTCTAAGTTTCTTCTGGTTCTAAATGATTTTTTTTCCAGTACTGGGGATTGAACTCAGGACCTTGTGCTTGTGAGGCAGGCACAGTGCCACTGAGACAAATCTCTGGCCCCCAAATGAATTTTTGGATTATTTTCTCTAGTTCTTTGGGATTTCAATCTGGATTGCTTGAATCTGTAAAGCAGTTCTGGAAGTATGGCCATTTTCTCTATGTTGATTCTTCCTTCCCAGGAACAAGGGATGTCTTTCCATTTTCTTATATCCTCTTCAATCACTTTTTTCAGAGTGCTATAGTTTTCAGTGTAGAGGTCTTTTGTCTCCCTTACCAGGAAGAGAGAAGGAGTCAAAGACAAGACTATACCCTTCCAGTTTGTACCATTCTGACCAGGCCCTACCTCCTAATGATTCAGTAAGCTATGAATTTATCAGTGAGTTAACCCATGGTTAGTATAGCTCCCTCATGATTCAGTCATCTTACAAAATCCTCACCTCTGAACACAAAATACTTTAGGAGGACATTTTAGATCTAAATCATAGCAAAAGGAATATCTAATATATAGATGTTATATAGCATATCTATAATATCTTTAAGGAGATTCTTACAAATCAATAAGAAAAGAAGATGAGAATCTCAATAGAAAAATGCTCTAGGGACAGGGATTTGGCCCAGTGGTTCCACCACCTGCCTCACAGGTGCAAGGCTCCAACTTCAAGCTCTGGTACCAAAAAAAGAAAAAAAGAAAAATGCTCTAAAAGATTTAGCAAGAAATTCACAGAAGTATAGATATAAATGGACAAGGAACATTAGAGATCAGTGTTTTAAAAATACATTTTAATTTTCATTGTCATATAGTAATCATATTTATAGAATACATGTAACATTTTAATACATCTATATAAGATATGATAATTAGATCAAGGTAATTGGCATATATCTCAGATGTTAATCATTTCTTTGTGTTAGAAACATTCAAAATCCTCTCTCCTACCTATTTAAAATTTTAATTAATTATTGTGAACCATAGTTATCCCACTATGCCACAAACTATTAGAAATTATGTATTTGACCACACTCCTGTACTAATAATCACTGTGTTCCTGTCCCCCATCCTCCACACCCTCCCTGAGTTCTGGTAACCCCTGTTCTATTTCTACTCCTTTAAGATTAATTTTTGTATTCCACATGGAAGTGAGAATTTGTAGTGTTTGTCTTTCTGTGCCTGACTTATTCCAATGTCCATAATATCTTCCAGTTTCATCCATGTTGCTGCAAATGACAAGATTTCATTCTCTTTATAGCTGAATAATATTTATTGTATATATACAAGGTGTGAGCAAAAAAGCGATGTGTGTTTAAATAGGAAAAATTATCACAGTAAAAGAGAAATTGCCCTTCATTGCCATTAATATCCCTCAGAATACAGTACTCCTCCTCGTGTGAACATTCCTATCGCTCTTGACACTTTCTGAAGCATCTCTGGAAGTCCTTCTTCATGTCTGTGTTGTGTTGTCCTGGCTGCCTCAGTGTCCTGAATTGACACAAAATGTTTAGCTTGCACGGTCAGTCGGACTTGGGGAAGGGTTAGTAGTCACATGGTACCAGATCCCATGAACACACTAAATGAGACAGACTGCAATGTTGTTTTTTATGATCCTGCCTTCCTATTGGATGGTACTGGGCAGCAGCACTCAACTGTATTTTCTTATCATACTGTTTACAGTATGAAAGAGGACTTCTAGAACTGCTTTAGAAAGTGACAAGAATAATGGGATAAATCTGCAAAGTGAGGGGAAAGATTTTGAGAGGGATTAGTGGCAATGTGTCTTTTACTGTGATAACATTTTAAAATTTATCAGAGTTTTAATCACTCCTTGAATATCATATTTTACTTACCCATTGATGGACCTATAAGTGGATTCTGTATCTTAGCTATTACAAATAATACCACAATAAACATGGAAATACAGATATGAACATGGGAATACAGATATCCTTCCAAATATTAATTTCAATTCAATTCATTTGAATATATATACCTCATTGTGGGATTGCTGGATCATATAGTAGTTTGATTTTTAGATTATCCTTCCAAATATTAATTTCAATTCAATTCATTTGAATATATATACCTCATTGTGGGATTGCTAGATCATATAGTAGTTTGATTTTTAGATTGAGAGAGAGAGAGAGAGAGAGAGAGTGTGTGTGTGTGTGTGTGTGTGTGTGTGTGTGTGTGTGTGTGTAGTATTGGGGACAGAACCCAGGGCCTTTGCAGTGAGCTATATCCCAACACTTTTTAGTTTTATTTCAAGACCGGCTCTCATTAAGTCTCTAAGTTACCTGGGATGGGCTTAAATTTGCAGTCTTCCTCTCTCAGCCTTCCGGAGTACTGGGATTACAGGCACGTGCCCTATACTTGGTTCATTTTTAGTTTTTTGAGAACCTTCATATTGTTTTCCATAAGGCTATACTAATTCACATTCCCACAATTATAGTTTATATCTAGATGTCTCCCCAAAGCCCCATGCACTCATTGGTGGGGCTTTGGAGAGGTGATTGGGATCATAAGTGCCTGATACTCATCACTGAATTAACCCACTGCCAGGTTTATAGTTAAACATGATGTTGGGTGCTAAAGCCTGGTTGAAAGATGTGGATCATTGGGGGTGAGGTTCTGGAAAGGTCAGGCTACCTCCCTCCTCCCTCTCTCTGATTCCTTCCATCATGCTATGAGCTGTTTCACCTCTGCCATGCCCCTCTGCCATGAGGTTTTACCTTGGAGCCAGTGGACTATGAGACTGAAAGCCCTTATAAACCACAAGCCAAAATAAGCTTTTTCTCTTTTAAGTTGACAGTGTCTGGTATTGTGTCTCAGTGGAAAGAAAGTAACTAAGACAAATTTTGGTATCAGATAATGAGGTTGTGACTGAACCTGATCATGTGATTTAGCAGCCTTTGGGACTGGTTCATTGGAGGAATTTGGACAGGTTCAGAAATGTCTGAGAAGCAGCCCTATAATGCTATAAGCCAAGCTTGAGGGGAGATGCTGGTCAGAGAGATAAGACATAAGAAGACCAGAATGCTGATTTTTTAAAAAAGCAGATGGAAAAGACCAGGTTCAGCAAGTTTCAGTTTGGAACAAGGTAGTTGTTCTTCAGGTCATGTGTGTTATGCTCTGGAAGAAAATTTATCTATATTTTGCTGTCCTTAGACAGTAGGCCTGTCTTGAGACTCTGCTGGAGATTAAGAGTAAGGGCTACAAACAACTGAGTGTAGTAGAGGAAATTTCAAGGCAGCCAAATATTGAGGTTATGGCTTGGGTACTGTTGGGAGCTTTTGCCAGTTTTACATTAAGAATCAAGAGCAAACAGCCAAGCTGAATGATTTTTAAAGTTTTGAATACGACCAGAAAAGAAGCTCAGGCAAAGCTGTGCTGTGCTGTGCAAAGACACAACAGAGGAGAGGTTGGTTGCTGAAAAGATTAGCACTGAAAAGAAGCCAACTACTTTACAACAGGAAAATGGAAAAATGGTGGTTTAAGAGCATGTATGGAATCAGTAAGACCCCATCCTTGCAGGCTCAAGAGTGCAAAAGTGAAGACTTTTCTTTGAGAAGAGAGCCCCAGGGCATGATGTTCAAGAAAGGCAGCCTAGGAAATTGATTCCCCAGAATTCAGTTCACCCTGCTCAGCCACCCTATTACTCTGAGGCCTCTGCAACACAAGCAGGAGGAGAAAGAGCGAGTCTACTGCTTGAGCTGTCAACAGACCTTGGTGTCATCCGTGTGGTGCTGGGTTTACACTAATGCAAAATGCAAGCATTGTGGGGCCAGGAAGACTTCCAGCCAGATTTGCAAGGAGGCCTGGGAGGCCAGGCAGGGTGCCCCTGAGAGGGCAGTGGGTCAAGCTATGAGAGTGAGGTGGAAGTGCAGTGGAGGCCCCAGGATGTTCAAAAAGCCAGGAACATGGAACACTTGAGGAAAGCCACACAGAGGGAGCAGTCAGCACCATGAAGTCTACAACCACAGGCAGTGCCATAGGGATGGGGCCACCGAACCCCTTGGAGTCCACATTGCACTGTGATTTGCCCAGGGCAGTGGACAGGGAGCTATTGGGTTTGATGTTTTCCTTGCTGGACTTTGGTCTTGCTTTGGTAGCATTCCATTCTATCACCCTATTTCTCCTTTGTGGAATGGGGATGTTCACCCTGTGCCTTTATATTCTGGCAGTGTTTAACTTTTTTTTTCATTTTCGCAGGGGCTCATAGCTGAGTTCACCTTGGATGTCAAAGGAGATATTGGACTTGGAGTTTTTCAGCCCTGCTGAAACTGTTAGGACTTTGGCAACTCTTAGATGTAGGCTAAATGCATTTTGCATAGAGATGCTCATGAGTCTTTTGGGGGCTGGGGGCTGAAGGTTATGTTTTATATCCCAAGTGCTCAAGCAAACATTGGTTGGGCTTTTAGGAGGTGATTAGATCATTGGGGTATGATACTAATCATCAGTGGAGGTGATTTCACTAGGGGCATGGCCTCTTCCTTTGATTTTTCTCTCTCTCTCTCTCTCTCTGCTTTCCACTGCCATGTCATGGACTGTTTCTCTTCTGCAATGCCCCTCTGCCATTCTGCCCTGCCTTTCACCCACATATGGCCTGAAATACAAAGTATGAGCCAAAATAAACCTCTCCTCCTTTAAGTGGTGGGTGTCAGGTATTGTGGCTTAGCAGTGAGAGAGTATCTAAGACACCCATCAGAAATATTTAGCATTATCTGTTTAAAATGCTATGAGTTAAAAACACTGAGATATTTTTTACCTATGAGATTCAAAAATATGAAATGATCAGTTCTTATTAGCTGTAGAATAACTTATGTAACTCTTCTGGACATCAATTTGACAGTGGATGTTACCATTTAAGATTCACATAAGGAGTTGGGTTTGGTGGAACACATTGGTAATTCCAGCACTTGGGAGGCTGAGGCAGGATTGTTTCAAGTTTGAGATCAGCCTGGGTTACATAGTGAGCTCAAGGACAGACTGAACTATATAATAAGACCCTGTCTCAACTCCCACCCCCCAAAACAAGATAATACACGTGTACTAATTAGTCAGCCATTCCCCTGCTATGGATTTACTATACAAATAGAAATAATTTGCAAAGATTTATATACTTTGATGCTTATTATGGGAAATAAAGGAGAAACATTGACCAAACAAATTGAAGAAAGTTCTGATCCCTGCATTTGCCTGGATATCACCATCATATACAGGCAGCGATCACTGAGTCATTCTGCTTACGACATATAACACCACATTCTACACAGTGGCACAGTAGACCACACTTATCAATAGAGTCACGGCCTCAACACTCACAATGAACTTTTTAGCAACAAAAATGTGAAAGGTTAAAAATTGTCTCTGCAGGAAGGAGAGAATGAGCTGCAGAAAGAATAAAACAGGAAGGAATACAGAAAGCTTACCAATTGGTTGAGTTTTACATGCTTTTCGAGAGTCACAATACTTTACTCGTGTGTTTGTGTTGATGCTAGGATAAATGTATTGCAGGGCCACTCATAGTATGGCATGGCCTGTTCAGTTATGTACAATGCATGATATTTGATAATGTATAACTGTATCACTGGCTTATGTGTTTACTATTCTGGACTTTTTGTTATAACTTTAGGATGCACTCCTTCTATTAAAAAAGAGGTTTGCTGAGAAGTATGCTGTTGCTGGGAATGGTGGCGCATGCCTGTAATCCCACCACTCAGGAGGCTGAGGCAGGAGGATCACTGTGAGTTCGAGACCACTCACAGGGTGAGTGGGCTACATAGTGAGTTCCAGGTCAGTCTCAACTGCATAGTGAGACCCTGTCTCAAAAAAAAAAAAGTCTGCTGTTACACCAGAGCCACCTTGTACAGCTCATGTTTACCATGTCTCTTAAGTGCCTCTCTGTCTTCTGTGCTTAATAGAATCTCATGTTGCTTTGCACATTGCAAATGCTCTCGAGCATTTGAAACCTGCTGATATTGCCAGTGAGAGGCCACATCACGAGGTGACTGGGAAACAAAATTAGAAGAGAAGACTACAGAGCTGCAAAATCAGTGTCTGCCAGTCGGGCATGTTCCATTCCACACAGCTGCAACCTTTAAGAACAAGAACAAAGTGAAAGAAGCTGTTAAAGGATCTGCTTCACTGAAGGCAGTGAGGCTAACAAACATTTGATAATAGTTATGGAGAAACTGCAGGTGATCTGGATTGAGGACCAGACACAGAAGTGGATCCTGCTCAGCGCCACAAAAATCCTGACTCATGCAGTTTGTAGTGTTGAAAGAAAAGGGTGCACTCAACTATGATGTTAAATTTACTGCTAGCTCTAGCCTACAAACAACGGATCGATGGATTGCAGCAATCTGTGAGCTCTACTTCCTGAGTAGGGCCTGGGCCCAAGCTATTGCTACATCTGGGAAATATGCTGGGGAGATGGATCACAATTCCGAGGGGTTATGGCATCTCCAACTGCACAGAAAACAGTGCCTGGGCCTGGGCTGGCATAACCAAGGGGTGTGTGAATGGCAGGCCCTGCTGGAGGAGTCTAGAAGAGGGCCTTTGCTGTCACAGGATGTGGCAGCTCCCTGAAGAGCTCGTAGTGAACAAGATGGAGAGGCAAAAGGCAGTGTAATCGAGGGTCCTGATGCTGTGTAGGCCTGTGCCAATGTGTGTACTCGTGTCTTCATTCTTAACAAAAGAGCTGAACATGTCACATATTTAAAAGTGAAAAAAAAGCTTATAGAATAAGGACGTGAAGAAAGAACAGTTTTGTACTGCTGTAAAATGTTCGTGTTTTAAGCAGTGTTACTAACAAAGAGTTGGAAAGTTGAAAAGAATTAAAAGTATAAAGTAAAAAAGTTACAGTAAGCCGTTTAATTACTGAAGAGACAAAACCTAAAACTAGACAGTACAGCCTAAGTGCACAGTGTTTATGCCATCAACAAGAGGGCACAGCCCTGTCCTGGGTCTTCACATTTGCTTCCCTCACTCACAACTAGCTTTGGGCAATTCCTGGTCCTGCAAGCTCTGTTCGTGGTAAGTCTCATCTGGACATAGCATTGTTATCTTTTATGCCATGCTTTGCTGTACCACTTCTACATTTACATATATTTAAATATGCAAATATATGCCATTGAGATACAGTTGCCTGTGCTATCAGTACCATCACATGATGCCCAGATCTGCAGCCTAGGAGCAGTTATCTGTACCTCAAAGCCCAAGCACACCATAAGCTGGACACCCTGGCTCATGGAAGAGCTTACACCTGTGATGTTTGCATCATGACAAAACTGCCAGACATCACGCTTCACAGAACATATCCCCATTATTGAGTGACACATGACTGTGCTTGCCTGTTAAAGCATCTTCCACCTAGATGGTGATGGAAACCTGGAAATTATTTTGCAGAGTTTCTTTTGCCAGTATTTTTTCCTGACATCAAAAAAATCACACACAATTGTTTCCTGGCCTTTTGGCTAAGATCAAGTGTTGTGAAAAATTCACACAATAAAAAAATCTTTATAGGAGACAGTTTAATATATTTTCCTGCATCAATGTTAGTTGAATGGTAATCTCAAAAACATGCACTTGCATACTTTCCTTCCCTCACCGGACGGTATTATGCACTGGACAAATGATTGAGGCAGGCCACTTTCTTCCAAAGAACATAGGACTTTGAGAGGAAATAGGTGAATTGGGAGGGGGAAGGAAGGAGACAAATAGTCAAATCCATTCTAGCAAGTCATTAAAATATGCACTAACCAAGCACACAAGCTTAAATATTGGATGACTTCTCTTGTGTGAGAAACCTAAATACAAACAAGTTAAAGAATAAAATGAAAGATAGATATTCAGAAGCAGGAAGATAGATCTTTCTAAAATGAGGAGAGAAGTAAGAGCTGGAGGCAAGGTTGGGGGAGAGAAGGGGGTGAAAACACAACTGAGATGTGTTATGGATATACTCCAGCTCTGCACAAGGAATGCAGTCATTGTGACTTGCAAACGTACTAATAAAAAAAAAGAAAAGAAAGAAAGAGAAACGAGATGTACTGGGGTATCAGCACCATTATGCATGATATCTTTTGCATGAGTTATAGGTTTGTGCTACTATTTAGAAGTATTCATGTCTTCAGAAACAATCTTATATGATACCTATCAGTTGGTGTCCATGGAGGGCAATTTTAACCATTTATATAAATTCTTCCAAACCTCAGACCTGATAACAATTCTAGAACTTGTCTCTAAGTTCAGTAGTTAATTGTAATTGAGGCTTGGAGTTTTCTTGGTTGCCTCAACTAGAAAAGTGTGCCCACTGCTCCAAAGAGTTATTGGTAATCTTCAAGGACCAGGGACCCCTGCATTTGGGCTGCAGCTGCTGTTTTGTCTCTGACTCAGGCTTATGAAGAACCAAAATACCGAAGCAGCAATTGCATATTAGAGGCCAGGAAAAAATATTTTTAGCATGACTTTTTTCTTTGTTTTCTGGGTCTATATGTTACTTTGATATGAATGAAAATTGCTTTTGCTTTTACAAGCTGCTTGTCTTTTATATTTCTGCATTTGTGCACTAATAGTTGAAGCTTCATCTACTCTTAAAATTATCCTGTTACTGTAGAATTTTTCTTTTCCTTAGCCACAGCACAGATGTTAGCTGTGTCGACAGAAACCAAGATGTCTTGATTTCCTTTGTTCTAAGTAGTTTCCTGTCTTTGTATCACAGGCCAATCTAAGAAATAACCAGCAAATGACAGCAAGCTGCTTCTTTTCCTTTGTTCCAGTGATATATATTCTTGAGGAGCAAATTAAACTATTGATTATCAGGTACATGATGAACTCAGTTATCAATGTTGGCTTTTATTAGGTTCAGTAGAGGCCTGGAAATTTTCTGCTATCTTATTTTCCAAAATCTCCTTTCCTCCTAAAGAGGAAAACATGTCTTGTCAGACTAGTTTATTTTCAAAATATATAAAAAATCCACAATACAAGGTATTATAATAGGTGTCATTCATGGCCTACTCCTTGATAACTTCTAGGAAGACCCTTGAATCTATCCAAAAAATTGTTCTTTACACATTCGTCTTCTATATCATAGAGCCTATAAACAGTAGATCCACCCAGGATTATCAAAGTGGCCAGCCTTCTTTTGGTTTGAGTTCTTGTCTTTGTTGCCAGATTTGGGAAAAAGGTGACATGAGAACCACTCTCTCAGCCCACAACTCTGTACCCCTTTGGATTTAGTTTTCTCTCAAGGATTACATAGGGCACTGAAATTCCTTGGAGGAATGTCTTTTAATACAATAGGAGGAAGTAGATTCAGATATCACTAGGGCAGCTGTTTTATTTTCTAAGAATTAAAGTTTGGAGAAGACCTGTAACTCTTTTGGAGGTCCAGGATAGGATAAAGGCAGAGGTGCGACTTATTGTACGTTCCTTCTTCCACAGTATAAAATGTAATAGTGCAGAAGTGACATTAACTGGTTCTGGAAAAATGAAAAACCAGTTCACTTTCTCAATTTTAATGTTTATTTCCTCCCGCCCTTGGCAGAAGAATAAACATGAAATCTCATGAACTACATCCAAATATTTCAGGGACATTATATCTATGAACATTTTCATGACATACTCTAGTCAGCTGAAGGAAATGCACACCACTGTGATGTTATTCTGTGGGCATTAAATGAGATAATGTAAGGCAGGCACATTGTTCAATGCCTGCCATACAGAAAGTCTTAACAAATTTTACTAACATATTATATTTTCTTATATCTAAGAGTCATCTTTTAAAAAAAATCCTGTTAGAAAAAAGAGTAGGGAATGAAGCATTTACACAGTTATGAAAACATGTTATTCTTCACAGCATCTGAAGAGGCAGGTAATAAAACATTATTATAAGCATTATCATTGAAATCTGAGGGAATGTAGACACTAAAAAATTTACCAGCACATTTTAGTCCCCAAGGTAGATTAAAAGCAGAAAGAAATAGGCTCTTCATTCCCTGCTACTTAAATATTTGTATTTTACTTCCTAAATAACTCACTATGACAAGGAAACTAAGTAAAAATATATGAAATATCTTTAGTAGCCAAATAACACATGCTGGAGACACCCTTCCTTCCCCAACAGCAGAGTGGCTAGAAAAGGAGAAATAGGTTTGAACACTTCCCTTTTACCAAAATAAATAAAGAGGAACTGGTACATAGACTGCTACTTTTCCATTATAAAGAAATCTGTGGTGACCACTGAGATTCACCAAGCAGTTATATTAAGCAGTGTGTGGAGTGGTTTATATGCATTGACTCATTCACAGCTCTGAGAAGTAAGGATGACTGTGTGTATCTGTGTGTGTGTGTGTGTGTGTGTGTGTGTGTGTGTGTGTTACTAGGAATTAAACCAAGGGCCTTAAGTTGCCCAGGGTGGGCTTGATCTCACAATCCTCCTTCCTCAGCCTCCCAGAGTGCTGGGATTACAGATGTGCATTACAGGTGTGCCTGGTCTGTGAGGATGCCTTTTATCTTCACCAATTTACAGGTGAGGAAACTGAAGCTGAGAGATGTCGGGATCGGCTGTGAAGCTGCACAGCTTGCTAATAATGTTGCTGAGATCCCATCTGACTGGCCATGACTCCAGGCTGAAACTCTTACTCCTGACCTTGTCTGTTGTTGCAGACTGCACAGGTTAGAAAATAAGGATAGGCAAAACTAGACTTTGATTTAATGTTGGATTTTGAGTATCAGTAAGAGATTTGTTGCAAAGACAACCACAGAAAAGAAATCTTGAGCCTAGGTAGACTTGGAGGGGAACTAATTCTCCTTTCAGGTAAATTCTTTAGATTGACCACCTCCTTTGCACATGGATTCTGACCTATGCATTCAGCACCATTCAGAACACCTGTTTATGTACTCAGCCTTTGAAATGATTTACATGGAATTGCTAGAATATACCATGAAGATTTGTTTTGTTGTTGTCTATTACTTTATCACTAGTGTACATAACAATACCTGGCAAAGATTAGGTACAAATCAATATTTATTGTCAAATAAATCCCATCTGCAGGAACTGAGGCACACAGGTAAAGTAATCTGACCAAAGCCCCGCGGTTGATCTCAGATGAGGGAATCTGAGAGGGTCTCCACCTGGGGTAGGGTAGAAAATTGGTAACAAGTAAAACCCTGGTTCCAGAGAGCAGAGACACCTGAGACCCTTTTGTGTAGCTGGGAAGTTGGGAAGACCACAGGGGAATACATGGCTTTTCTGGGTATTGGGTGAGTGGGATCTAAGGCAGCATTGAAAGTAATGAAACTGCTACATTTGAACAAGAAACAAGTCTCTGAAGAGGTGGCAGAGGGCTACTGGCACAAAGGCTTGGCACACACAGACAAAACATTCATTGATGACTGATGATTAAATGTCTCCTCCACCCCAATTGATGCTTTCTTCCAGCCAGCAGAATGGGTGTAAAGCACAAAATTTCTATAGAAAATGAGGAAGGAGATATTTATTGCATATCTGAGTTTAGTTTCTTAAATTAAAGCCATCTGTCATCAGAAGGCCTTGGCTCACATCTTATTTGTTCCATCAAATATTGCTGGGAAATTTACCTAATTTCCCTATATCTCAGTCTTCTAAGCCACACAATAGGGATTAAAATTGTTATAGGAAATAATACTGAGGATGAACTATGAAATACAACTCCCAACCCTCTGCAGCCAACCAGTAAGAGGCAGAACCTTGTGAAGATAGACTGCAGCCCCCCCCCACAGCCCCCTGAATTTGACAGCAGACCACTAAGAGG
>NW_022900944.1:3745083-3895405 GCF_012274545.1 Fukomys damarensis | reverse complement strand
AGCATTCCCCCCTCCCCCTGCAGCACCTCCCCCCACACTTCTGGCCTCCTGGCTGTGGTGGTACCTGGATTCACAACACAGAGGGGCAGGGGGTCATAAGGTCATTGTTCTGAGCTCCAGCCTCGATTTTGATTTAATTCACACAGTTAAAGGTGATAGATTAATAACTACCACAAGTTGTCATTTTCTAAGATGTGCTGCTGATTGTATTACTTGGGCTAAAATATTGTGATTGATCTAATCAATTGTCCTTCCTGGTATAATGAAAAATAGATTGCCTCAGATTCATTAGAGACTCGAAATCTAAAGACAAGTATTAATCCAGGTATCAAACCAAGTACAGTACCAACAACAAAAATAGAAATGAGAAGACATTCAAGAAAGGCACAAGCACAAACACGGGCTGCCAACTCACCAAAAGCAAATTCTTGAGAAAATGAGGTGGAAAAATCTGATAACCACCTGGACACCCTGAACTGTTAGTACAGGAAGTAACAAAACAGATGAATGAGGCTCTAGAAAAATTCAAAACAGAAATAATTTCCTGGATAACTACAGAGAGGTGAGCAGAATGAATGACATGATTAGTGACTCTAGAAAAGAAACAGATAAAAAAATAAATGAGCTCAGGACCATGATAGAAGCCATTAATGCTCAGCATAGGAAAGAAATGGAATCCATGAAAACAGATTCAAACATATATCCAGGAGATTAAAAACTCTATTGAAAGAATATATAACAGACTGAGCCAATCTGAAGACAGGATATCAGATATAGAAGACAGGATGGCAGTCAGTGACCATGAAAAGAAGGATCTCTTAAAAATAGTAGGGGAACATGAGAAATCACTCCAACAGCTCCTAGATGATACAAAGAATAATATAAGACTGATAAGAGTCTATGAAAAAGCAGAGGAAAGTACAAATGACATAAAAAATACTGTTCATAGAATTAAATACAAAACTTCCTAAACAGAACAAAATAATTTGACATACAGATAAGTAAGGTATATAGTTCTCCAACTAACCATGGTCAAAAAAAAAAAAAATCTACACCTAGACGTATAATAATCAAGATCCCAGAAACCCAACAGAAGAACAAAATACTAAAAACAGAGAAAAGAAACAAATCATATGCAAAGGAAAGACCATCAGAATTACAGCAGACCTTTCAACACAAACTTTTAAGTCAAGGAGAGCCTGGAGTGAGGTATTTCAAGCCCTAAAAGGAAACAACCTCTAACCTAAACTTATGTATTCTACAAAACTCTCTTTCAAAATTGATGGGGAAAGAAAATACACCCATGACAAGGAACACATGAGAAACTTGATGAATACCAAACCAGCACTCCAAACAATTCTAAATAATATCCTAGAAAAAGACAATGAAGATCACAACTTCATGAGGCCCCACAGAGCAAGTCCAGCAGGCAAGGCAAGAAATTAATGGGAGAGGGGGAAAAAAATTAAAAAGAGGCAACAATAGGAAAATAATAATATGATGATAAGTCATTACATGTCAGTTATAGCCATCAATGTTGATGGCTTCAATTCACCAATCAAAAAAAAAATAGACTGGCAGAATGCATTAAGAAGCAAAATCCAACAATATGATATATAGAAGAAATGTTCAAAAACAAACTCATAGACTGAAAGTAAAAGGATGGAAATCAGAAAGTAAAAGGATAGAAAACAGTTCTCCATGCAACATGAAACTGGAAAAAAGCAGGGGTAGCTATCATACTTTCAGAAAGAGTAAATTTCAAACCAAAACTAATTAAGAGAGACAAAGAAGAAGAGATGACAATTATAAATATATATGCACCAAATACTAATGCCCCCTACTATACAAAACAAATATTAAGGGACAAACCAAATATGTACTAATACACCCCACTGTCACAAATAGATCATCTAGACAAACAGACAAACAAAAAAAAAGTGCAATACTAGAACTGCACCAAGCTTTTGAACAAATGGACTTAACAGATAGACATCTTAACAGGTAAACATCTGTTAAGAGTGTTCCACTCCACAAAATCAGAATATGCATTCTTTTTGGCTGCACTTGGGTCATTATCCAAAATAAACCATATACTAGCTTAAGTAAATGCAAAGAAATTGAAGTTATCCCATGTATATTATCAGGCCACAGTGCAATAAAAAAGTGGAGATCAATAGCAAAAGAAACTGCAAGAACTTCACAGACACATGGAAATTAAATAACCCTTTCTTGAACAACCAATGGGTCACAGAGGAAATTAAAGAAGAAATTAGACAGTTTTTACAAATAAATGATAACACCAGTACAACATACAGGAATCTATAGGACACAATGAAGACAGTTCTGTGAGAGAAATTTATAGCAGGGAACACCCACGCTAGGAAAATAGAGCGAGTTCAAATAAACAAACTAATGAATCTTAGACTCCTAGAAACAACCAATGGGTCACAGAGGAAATTAAAGAAGAAATTAGACAGTTTTTACAAATAAATGATAACACCAGTACAACATACAGGAATCTATAGGACACAATGAAGACAGTTCTGTGAGAGAAATTTATAGCAGGGAACACCCACGCTAGGAAAATAGAGCGAGTTCAAATAAACAAACTAATGAATCTTAGACTCCTAGAAAAAGAAGAGCAAGAAAAACCCAAAGCTCATGTAAGGAAGGAAATTATAAAGATCAGGGAAGAAATTATTGCAGTGGAGACTAAGAGAATGATACAAAAACTCAATGAATCAAAGAGTTGGTTTTTTGAAAGAATAAATAAAATCAACAAAACCTTAGCTAATCTTATAAAAAAAAAAGGAAAGAAAAAACTCAAATCCATGCAATTAGGAGTGAAAAAGGTGAAGCCACAACAGAAATCTAGAGGATCATCAATACCTACTTCGAATACCTGTACTCTGATAAAATGTAAGACATAAAAACAATGGACAGATGTGTGACTTATTTATTTCACTTAGGAGTATATCCTCAATATGTATCCATTTACCTATGAATGAATCTAATTTCTCATTCTTTATGGCACATGTGTAAATACTGAATAGCTTCTCTGGTGTGAAAAACTGTAATAGTACATAAGATCCTAATGAGATAATTGACAATGTGAGAGCTAAAGGTGTAGGGAAAGTGGGAAGGGTAGGGGAAAGGTAATAAAGGAAAAGAAAAAAATGTGAGAAAATGAAAAGATGTAAATAAAGTGTTTGTAAATGGGGAGGGGAGGAGGGGTGAGAGAGGGCAGGGACAAGGGGAAAAAATCAGAACCAAGACCTGTCATGTAAAGGTACAAGATCCTAATAATGAAAGTAACTGTACTGTATACCTACAATGTACCAATAAACTTAATGAGGAAAAAAAAAAGAGAAACTAGAGACATTTATAGCTAAGTGCATCAGATTGAGGCCATACTCTTAGGTGAAATTAATAGGACACTCATTTGTAAATACCGAGTAGTTTTTCTGGTGTGATAAAGTGTAAAGAAGGATCAAAATGTATAATTGATATTGTGTAATAGGAAGAAAAGGTCAAAAGGTGTAGGGGAAGTGGGAAGGATAGGGGAAAGGTAAGAAGGGAAAAGAAAATATGATGGAAAAGGAAAAAAATGGAAACAAAGTCTTTGTAAATAGGAAGGGTGGAGTAGATGAAGGGAGGGTAGGGGAATGGGGAAAAAATAAGAACAAAGGTACGTCATGTAAATGTACAAGATCCCAATGATGAATGTAACTCTACTGTATACCTAAAATGTACCGATAAAAAATATATTTTCAAAAAGAAAAGAAATATATCTCCCGACCTATTAGCTGTATGATTTGCCAAATTCTTGTTTTTTAAAAATGGAAGTGTGAGTTCTAGGAACAAAAGAGGCTAAGAAGAGGAAGATATTTATTAATAGGAAAGCTCCTGAGGGCCAGGAGTCCTAAGTGGGTAGCCAGGGACCCCACTTTACAGAGGAGTTTTATAGCCTGAAACCCACATGGGTACAATGTGGGCCACAGCCATGGTCACCCAATAAGGTTACAAGTATGGTCACTTAGGTAATAGTGGGCCAGTTGTGAAACAAGGCATGTAACACACATGGCTGGAAAGAACAAAGATTCTCCTAGGAAGTTGTGGGTCCGGAGGCCTGTGGTCACTCACTGGGGTGGTTGATGTCTATCTAGACTTCATTAGGCCCAGGGTTTGTTCTTTGAGGAAGTGTGCAGTTCTGGTCACTTCATCTTCATCTTGAGGCCTGGTTTCCAACTGATATGTGTCCAGTTGCAGATGCAGTGTGTTTCGCCTTTGTCCTGACTGTCTGAGGACTAGCCCTATTTGGCTGCCCATAATATTTCTACCTAACTTGTCTGTCTATAATAAAATGATTGGGGTGAAGACCAAGAGGCCCTGAGTTCACTCCCTAGGACTGCAAAGCAAAACACAAAACAAAACGCCTTGAGAGATAATGCAGTGCATTAGTTTTACACAACTTCCAAGCCTGTTCTGTTTGCACCTATTTGGTCTTATGTCTGTTTTGGGGAGTTGGGAAGGGGGCTGCACTTGTGTCTTCTTAATTAAACTTTTTACAAAGTAATTTTGTATTTATTTCTTATGTGTATAATAAAATAAACATTTTTCAAAGTTAAAAGCACTTTACAAATAAGTAATATTGCATGACTGATGGGCTGAGACTATCACATGTGGGTGTGAAGTTCTGGAGGATGAAAGCCACCCTGTCATAAAAGTGTTTTTGGGATAATCTGCAGGCTCAGTAATGCACAGGTGGGTTCCTTATTGGGTCTTTTCACTGATCAGTTCTAAGACAATAGCTGGAATTAGCTCCTGTATTAGGGAATGAAAAAATAAATATCTAAAGCAGACAGATATGTATTACTAATCTAAGAGTATAAACTTATGTAAGGATCATCACAGCCTGGTATGCTGGACTCTTCCACTCCAGGGTTACTCTGAACAAGATGGCTCTTCTGAGAAATGAATGTAAACAAAATGTAGCAGTGGCAATGCAAATTTCAAAAGTCCCTATGAAAATGTGATTTGTGAAGGAATGCAAACTAGGACCATTCAGTCACCAACTGTATATTGGTGCCCATGGCATGCCTGGTGCACCTCTTGTACCAAGAGATACCAGCAAAGACAACAATCCAGTGTCAAAGCTTCTGGAGCGACAGACAAATACAATACATCATATCAAACACAGTGGCGAGGAGCTGTAACAGGTAAACGATGGGGCTAAGGTGGATCTGTTGAACAGGGGCCAGCAAAGGCACTTCTGGGAGGAAGTTGCAAGGAAAGCAGCAAGCCATATGCAGCTCAGTAAAGAAAGTGTACTTGGCCTCACGTCTCTTCCTGTTCCAGAAGCTCCTGGTGCTAAGATTAAGAACAAGTGAACATGTACCAATAGACATACGTGACTTTATCCTCTACACAAATACATTGGATTAATTTATATGCAGAGGCCTTATAACATGACAGGAAAAGCCAGAGTCCATGGCAGGCTTGGCCTGTTGAACAGGCATATTTCAGCTAAGACAGGAAGGAAGACATTGAGGTGGAAGTGAGTCACCGATTCTCTCTTGGCTTGTGACCAACTCTTACTCTCATATAAACCCAGAATGCTGTGACAAACCAGGCAGAGCAGACTCCACTCCCCGGAGACAAGGCACAAGTAAGTGATATTATTGGATAATACATTGATTAGAAGTGATATGTTCTTCACTCTTAGGGGTTTTGTTTTCACTGTTTGTGATCATCTTGTGACCTATCTTCACCATTTATGATCCTGTCTCACCTGGAGCCTCCCTGTGTTCAGGACCAGGTGGAAATTGGATGGCCAGGGAGATTTCAAACAATTCCTTTGGATTGATTTTAACATGGAAAATATAGTCATTATTGGAGGAAAAGATTCTATCCTCCTCAGAGTTTGTTTGTCTTTCACAATTCTCTCCAGTGGGTTTTCAATGGGAGAAAGCAGTACAGAATGCTATTGAATGGTTCATTGCATTCTTTTAAAAAAATTTTTAAGCTCAAGGATTTTATTTGTAATAAGTGCTATTATTTTAAGACCCATGCTGTTGAGGCATCTCCATGTTTTGACAAGAATCATACTCTATCTTTATTTGGTTTCAGAGATGGTATAAGAGGTTTCCCTTAGGTCCAAAACTTGAATTCATGGCTCCAAAAGGGTATCTCAGTTATGCCTCTTTCACCAACTCTGATGTGAGGCAAACATTGAAAATGGTATTCACTTGGCATTTCATATGAAAATATAGACTCCAGCTTGCTGATTCAAAATTAAGCATCCACTGCTTGAGATCAATAGCTGAATTTAAAATACTTCCACTTTTCTCTTGCTCTACAATTTAGTTTCAGCCTGGACTCTTTTCCAGAACTAAATCAGAAATGCCCAGAGACATTGGAAAGTGGAAAAATCATCTTCTTTACCACCAGTTGTTAGCTAATAAATTGCTACCCTGTGTCGGCATGTGCAAGAAGTTCTCTTGTGGGCAACAGCACCTTGCTATTTTGTATTAAAAAATATCAGTATCTACATGAATGGCTGTTAGCATCATGCTCTGTCACTACATTTCATGTGGCTTTATTAAAAAAATAAAGTAGTAAGGAAGAACTGTTAGTAAATTCACAGGTAACCCTTCTTTTTATTCTTCAAACTCATAGGTTGTTGCATAATTATTAGGTAGGCAAAAAACTGTGTCTAGAATTCCCAAAAATGTTTGAACACTTGATGTTTTATATTTTAGACTTTGGGTAAGACAATATTTTGAACTGAGTTATAAAATGGTTAACATTTACACCCTCATTTGTATCCCATTTTTTGGTTATCTCCTGAAAGCTTCATTAAGATGTTTAATGTAATAGTTGACTATGAGTCTCCTTTGCCAGAGAATTAAATTTAAATTGTTCTGACACAGAGACTAGAATTTTAAGACTATGACTTACTGCACTCACAACAATACACAAAACAGAACACTGATTTAGTAAAATTTAATATCATCTTAGTCAAAATTAAATGGCTTTGTCTTGATAATTTATATTTTGTCAATATCTGTGTTAAAATTGCTTCTAGAATTGAATACTCTTATTTTGTTGTTATTGTTGTTGTTAATCTGCTAGAGAAAAATAATGGCATTATATAAAGTAAAAAAGGCTAAAATTTAGGAGAACATAGTGGTCAAGACAGAACTTTTCAAAAACGCTATCATTTCCCATGAAAAACATTTACTTTCCAAAATGTTTGTTATTTGTTTTGCTTTTGCTTTTATTTTTTGAGGTACTGATGATTGAACCCAGAGCCTTTGCACTGAGATACATCCCTGTACAGTTTTGATTTTATGACAGGGTCAGTGAGTTGTCCAGGCCGGGCTCAAACTTGCTATCCTCAGCCTTTCATAGTGCTTGGATTCCAAGAGTGTGCCACTGTCCCCAACTCTGAAAAAGTTTAACATATATTAAAATTAACTCTCTGGTATTTGATGGCTACATCTATATAAGTTTAGATGCACAAATTTCTATCCAGGGAAGATATCAGTCATCCGTTCATCTGTTTTTGAGAAATTATTTATCTTGATATTTCAACAGTTCTAAACAGGCTTTTTATTACTGTGCTTAATTAGGAAATTTACATGGCTTCCTTTGGAAAATAAGAAATCCAAGAATTAGTATTTGGTGTAAATGAAACCTTTCAGTATAAGCAACCTTTCTACTTCACATATCTGTATTGTTTCAAAGAATATATACAGTTTTATCGATATGGGATTCTTAACATAGAATGATGGTGGACAGGTTCAGAAATGAAGCCAAAAGGAAGTCAGAGGTCAGCATGGGATGGATGTTCTCCTAGGCTATTCAAATAATAGTTAAATCATAGCCAAATAAATGACATTATTTCCATGGATGAGGTACAGTTAGGCTAACTATGGCTATTTCGGGTCTCCACTTTTCATTTGAAATTTAGAATCAGGTTTATTGGTAGATTCTCTTACATTTTTAACAGAAATAACCCTCTTAAATATAAACAAGAACATTTTTTCCTTTTGCTTCTTCCATGTATTATTTATTGGAAATGGTAAAAGGACCACCATTATCTATGAAATTGAGAAATATGTATGTTATATTTCTCAGAATGTTTCCACTAAATGTTCAGATTTAGTGAGTAAAGTTATTTGTAATGTAAACTTATGATTTTTTACATATCTATTTTACCTGCTATTTTGACCCCTTTTGTTTGTAATATTTGTGACTTTTCATATTTTTTTCCTCATATCAGTTTTCCTTGAGGTTTGCAATTTTGACCTTATTTTTATTTATAGAAGGAGCCTTGGGTTCCGGCGAACCACCCTTTAGTGCCTTTCCTGTATGGTAGGCTTTGATCTCCTCTCTGAAGGGGAGAATTCCCTCCCCAGTCTCCAAACTGAGGGTCCCACTGACTGTGTTGGTTTTCTGTTACTTTTGGGGGAGACTATGTTTATCTTGCTTTCAAATATTTACAGTTAGTTTTTATACAGTAGGAGCAGGATGACTTCGTCCAATTGCATGATTCTGAGGAGCAGAGAAAATTAAGTCACCCAAAACTGGACAAGCCCCCACTGTAGAAAGAACCCTCCCTCCCCATCCCCTTCCCTCTTGTCTTATTTTTCTCTCTCTCTTCCTTCATTTCTTTTTGAACACATACTATGGATCAGGCACTGTGCAGGTACCTCATGAATAACATTTTCATTACCACTTTTCAGGTGAGGGTCTAAAGTCAGAACGGGAGAATAGCCAAGGCCACAGATACGAATGGCCCCATACATTCTCTCCCATCACCTCTCTGGCCCTTGAACTTGCTCCCCTGCACACCTGGTGGGAATGCATTTTACCTTCATCCATTTAATTCATTGACTTGGGGAAATAAATGCTTTAACAAAGAGAGATTATTGCAACAAAGGTACAGGGGTGATATAAATATACAGTGAATGTTTACATTAAAAAATTATTACCATAAAAGACACATTGCCATTAATCCTCCTCAAAATACTTCCCCTACTTCAAAAACACTTATTCCATGTTTTTTGGCTACTCTCTGAAGCAGTTCTAATGTCTTGTTTTGAGAGTGTCTTTATGAGGTACGATTAAAAGTACAGTGAATGATGCTACCAGGTTCCATCCAACAGAAAGGCAGGACCGTAAAACATCTCAGTGTAGCCAGGCACAGGGGCGTATGCCTGTAATCCCAGTACTCAGGAGATGAGGCAGGAGGTTCATTGTTTTGAGACCAGCCTGGGCTACATAGTGAGTTCCAGGTCAGTCTCAACTACACAGTGAGCTGCTCTCTCAAAAAACAAACAAACAAAACAACAGCAATAACAACAAAAAATCTCAGTGTGTCCTGATCGATGTTGTTCATTAGATTTGGCACCATCGACTTCCAGCTCTGCCCAAAGTCCAAATGACCATGAAAAGGAAATTTTTTAACTCAGTTCAGTACAGTGAGGCAGCCATGACAGTGCAACTAAAGATACGAAGGAGGACTTCCAGCCCTGCTTCAGAAAGTGCACAAATGATGGAATGTGTGTGTTCAAAGTGATGGAGGAAGGAATTTTGAGGAGGATTAATGGTAGTTGTGCCTTTTACTATAATAAGGCACATTTCACATATTGCTAAGTGCAATAAGATGGGGAGAAATAGTCTTCTAGACAGCACCCTATACACTTTTAATTGGATTTATTGTGAATTTTCCTATCAGTGTTCATTGGTCATATAAATATTTACTTGAGATTCCTTCTGGGTTTTTGTTTTGTGGCACTGAGTATTGAACCCAGGGCCTCTACACTGAGCTATATCCCAGCCATTTTAAAAACTACTTTAAAAATATTAAAACAGTATCTCACTACATTGCCCAAGCTGGGGCTTGACCTTGTGATCCTCCTGCCTCAGCCTCCCAAGCCCCTGGGATTGGGCCTGCTCTCTTTTTTTTTTTAAATGCAAAAATCTTATAAAATGTAGAAAAGATCTTAAGAATCTGTAAATAATCCCAGATGTATTTATCTTTACTTACTTTTTACGTTATAAAAATGTGCACATATAACCTGAAAATATAATTATATTTTCCACTGAGGAAAAAAGTCTTGTTTCTTGATTTACAGTTATAACATTTTAAACTTAAAGTTAAGATGAATTTTTGCTGAGTAGAAAATATAACTGCTGAGTAGAAATATACAACTACAACTAAAACTATATACAATATAACTAAAATATAACAATACAAGTAACTACAGGAATGAACTACACGAGTAGTGCAGCTCCACTAATGAGTTATAACTGTTGAAAGAATGTTTTAGAGAAAAAAGATAAGCATTTATCTGATGTTCTTGAGCCTCTGCCATATCTTTAGATTTAAAGATATGTTTTCTGAGAAATATAGATAGTCACAAGCCTATTCCAAGAAGTCTTCAATGTCTTCTTGAGTGAAATACAATGTAGAATGGTGTAAATTGACAAATTAAAAACAGCCTCTTTGTTTTGTGCAGAATTCAAGAGGGGGACACTAATGTTTATGTGTTATTTGATTGAATGAGAAAAAGCTATGTTTACTTCTTAATGCTGATCATAGCAGACATATGGATCATTTTTCTTTATCCTTCTTATACTCTCATATCTCTCTCCCTATTCCTAAACCTAAATTAAATATTTCTAAGTAGCTGGGCAGCATCCCACTGATCTGATGGACAGTTTATGTAGTTCTCCCTACACGAATTCCTTTATATATTTCTTTTCCTCCCCCAAAAGAAGTTGGGGCTAGAGCTAGAGGTGTAGCTCAGTGGTATCATGCCTGCCTGAAAAGCTCAAGGTCCTGAGTTCAATCCCTGGTATGCCCCCCCAAAAAAGTTGGGGCTGTAAATTTTGGAATTTTCCGTAGTTTTGTCTGACCATTTGTCCATGTAGGAGTTGTGTGCCCATTTCACTGGCTGGAGACTGAGCTGGCAGGACATGAGATGATTAAGGGGCTCTCAGTTTCAAATAAGTGGCAAGAGCTGACTCCCGGCACCTGGACATGGAGAAGCAGGTGTCAGAGACGTGGATCTGCTGGGAATTGCTTTGTGGCTTTCCCTGCACCCTGAGAGGATCTGAATAGGCAGCCGGCCAGTCAAATCCAGATTCCTTCCCCTGTAGCTGACAGCAGTGGATGGACTTGGATCCAAACTGGGCAATCTAGACTGTTATGGTTTGTGTTTGACATTTGTATGAGATGCATTTCTGTATAGAGCTTTGAACCCAACTTTTCATTATATCAAATTTTCTATTAATATCTTTCAAAAATTCCTTAGTGGAGAATATGCTATTTTAACTTATCATTTTAAATAATTGTCATATGTTTTTCATAATTTAATTACAGCAATTGTTATATTAGTGTATTGTATCCATGGTGTTTATTATTAACTGTAGCATGAGTTCAAAGTATTACAATGATAATACATTAAGTTTTTAGCATGGTATTAAGTACTTTATATGTATCACCCATCTCCAAATCTACATCTGTATCTCTGTTTTTAAAAGTGAGCTTTGAAATTCAGAGGGCTTCTGTAAACTCACCCAAAGACACACAGAAACTAAGTGTAAGAATTGAATTTAAGATTAAAATGTTCCTTTCTCAGTTGCTTGACCATTATAAAACTGTACACATCCCACCGTCAGTACTCAAAATTGCTGCATATGTACAGTGGACATGAGATGTAGAAATCACAGGAGACTCATAAGATTATAATGACCTACATTCAGCCAATGCTGTAGAGTGTGCTGGCACACTTGCAGAAAGGGAGGATTTTGCCTTCTTTCTGCACAGAGGGTTGGAGGAACATGCTCACCTCCACCCAACCCTGCAGGTCCTGGGTGGGGCTGTTTGTATGGTGCAAGCAACCTCTGTGCCTACAGGTGTGATGCAATAGGAGAACAGGAAGGAAGGGATGGCAGGCGGGTATGGCATTCACACTCTTCATGTGGATCCTGCTCTCACAGGTACAGGGGACCCTCAATTCATTCATGAGGTATGATTATAACTCAAGTTGGTTGTAAGTCAAGACTGTTTTCCTCCTAAAAATAACGGGAAAACCCATAATGTGTTCCAAACCTCTCAAAACACCCCTTAACTAAACTTTTCATAATAAAAAGGGATTGTAAAATGTGCATAATTTACCCAGAAACACCAATACTTTTCCTAGGGTATGCACCAAAAAGTTATAAAATGTGCCTACTTTACCGGAAACAACAATTTCATACTGTACTCACCATTCAAGTTGGCATTTTTGGCTTGCAGGAAGGGAGGATGAAATGAAAGATGGTTAAACAAGTGAATGAAATGATTGTCTTTTTCTCTGGGTGGGTCTTCTTTACACATGTTTGTAGCTCTATTTCTTAAGGATATCCCTTATTGAGAAGAAGAACTTTCTGCACTGATTGTTGATGCACCCCCTTCAGAAAGCTTCTCAGCTGCCATTCTCTGTTGCTCAGCCAGAAGTTGCTGAGACAGTTCTGCTAAGTGTCAATCTACCAGTTCCTCCACAGCGCCACTGCCTGCCTGAAAGCTTATGGCCTCTGCTACAGTGAGAGTGTCATTAACCACAGGGCCAATTGAGGGCTCAGGCTCCTCTACATAGCCTTCAAAGTCTCTCTTCTGTATAGTTTTAGGCCACAATTTCTTACAGACAGGCCTTAGTGTATTTTTTTTTGTTTTTTTGAGACAGGGTCTCACTAGGTAGTTGAAACTGACCTAGAACTCACTATGTAGCCCAGGCTGGTCTTGAACTCACAGTGATCCTCCTGCCTCAGCCTCCTGAGTCCTGGGATTACAGGCATGTGCCACCACACCTGTAATTGGCCTGGCTCAGGATTTCTCAATTAATCCCATACATGAAAGGATGCTGTACTGTTCCTTCCAGAACTTTCAGGATAAAATCTGTATCTGAAACCACCTGGAAGCACTTCAGGAACAGTTCCTTGGTTAGCTTCTTAAAGTTAGCTATAACCTGCAGGCTGCAGTAGAGGAGTTGTATTAGGTGGGAGGAACTCAACTGAGAGCCATGGGAATTCTTCAGACAATTCTTCTTCCAAATTTCATAGGTGGGCAGGGGCATTTTATTGTTATGGAAGGAATTGGCAAGTGACACACAGAGAGGCAGCAGAATGGAAGTAAAATAAGAAAAGTTTACTCCATTGATGGGGACAGATGACACCTAATGGTGGTGCCCTGATTGATCCAGTACTTGGCTGAAACTCCCCCTTTTATAGAGTTTTATAGCCTTGATCTCATTCAGGTGGTTACATTGCATTTTCACAGTTCACATTGCTGATATTCAAAACATGGTGGTGAAGCAGTTGAATTTCAACCCAGATGCTCCTCTTCTTTGGTAGGGGGAGGTTACCTTTAAAATTAATTTAGTTGATCCAGCAGAACTAGGAGTACTGGGTCAGCCATGCAGAGATACAGTCCTTGCTTCAGACTGTGTCAAGCAGACCGATAAGGAGCGGTTACCCATGCAGGCGCCTCTGCAACATCCATCACCACCACTATCACACCCTTACCCCTCCCACCCACCCACCCCCGCTCCTGGCTCTCAGTCCTCCTGATTGTGCCAGTTCCTGGATCCACTCTGCAGAGGCACAGGTGTTCATAAAGATAATTTTTCTAAGTTCCAGAAGATAGAACAGAAATGAACAACTGCAATAAAGACACACCAGATCTCCATAGTTGGTAAGTTAGATATCACCACCTTCCATCAGAACTTGGAATATCTTCAAATAAAGACCAGAGCGAACCTGTAGCAGAACCTTGCAGAGTTTAACCCTGTAGGAGGTCAGGGAGCTCAACTTGAGCCTTGAAGCCTGAATTCAGCCTAAATCTCATGGGTCTGTCATCAGCTAGCTGAGACTAAATGACTGAATTCTGCACATTGCTGCCCACATTTTCTATTATGACAGCAGAGATATACCCTGAAAGAGGCCCTTCAAATTCTTTTTCTTCTTTCTTTTCCTCATTCCATTCTGCAAATTTTTTTCTGTCTTCTTTTTCCTATTCAGCCTCTTGCTCCCCCACATTATTCCTCATCTCCCTTTCTGTTCCTGTTCCTGCTCTAACTTGGATTTCTTCTTCTTTTGTTTTTTCCTCTTTATTTTCTTTTCTTCTCTCTTTTCCTTCACTTAAGGGTCACTAGTGTCAAAGGAAAGGGAGCCCCTATTACTGTTAAGTTGTTTTATTCTTGTCCTTGTTCTTGCACTCTGTCTTTCCCTCATGTCTTCACCAGTTTCCTAAAGTTTGCTGGTCATCCTGTGTCCTCTGGTTTCACTTGAAACCTTCTCCAATTCTCCTACCTATCCATTCCTCTCATTCTCGTCTAAGTCCATGTCCTAAAGGGTAAAGTTGCTATGTTGAAGAATTTATTCACTGCAAACATATTTTGTGCTGCTCCTTGATTTTTATTTAATTCACATGGTTTAAAGGTGACAGCTTAATGACTACCACAAATGGTCAATTTTTAAGCTGTGCTTGATGCTATTGTGTTGCTGATTGTATCAATTGGGCTAAAGGGTTGTGATTGATTTAATGAGTTGTCCTTTCTGATATTATGAAAATGAGAGTGTCTGTGAGTCATTAAAGACTCAAAAGCTTAAGCACAACTATATCAGGAAGATTTAAGTAATAACCAGGAATTAAACCTAGGACAACTGAACAACAAAAATAAAAATGAGAAAACACTTAAACAAGACAGAATGACAGACTTCCAGTTCACCATTGGCAAACTCTAGGGGAAATGAGGTGGAAAAATCTGACAGTCAACCACCAGGACACCCTGAATTCATAGCACAGGAAGTAACAAAACAGATCAATCAGGCTCTAGAAAAATTCAAAACAGAAATAATTTCCCAGATAACCATAGAAATGGTGAGCAAAATGAAAGTCATGATTCAAGACTCTAGAACAGAAACTGACAAAAAAATAGATGAGCTCAGGACCATGATAGAAGCCATGAAGGCCCAGAATAAGAAAGAAATGAAATCCATGAGACCGATTCAAACAGATATCCAGGAGATTAAAAACTCTATTGAAAGTGTATACAAGAGAATAAAAGAATGCAAAGATAGAATCTCAGATATAGAAGATAGGATTGCAGTTGGTGACCATGAAAAGAGCAGTCTTTTAAAAACAGTAAGGGATCATGAAAAATCGATCCAACAACTCCTAGATGATTCAAAGAAGAATAACATAAGACGGATAGGAATCCATGAAGTAGCAGGAGAAAATACAAATGACTTTAAAAAGCTGTTCACAGAATTAAGGACAGAAAATTTCCCAAACAGAGGGGAAGAATTTGACATACATTTAAGTGAGGAATATAGGACTCCAACTAGCCACAATAAAAAAAAAATCTACACCTAGATATATAATAATCAAGATCCCAGAAACCCAACAGAAGAACAAAATGCTACAAGCAGTAAGAGAAAAGAAACAAATCACATGCAAAGGAAAGACCATCAGAATCACAGCAAACTTTTCAACACAAACCCTCAGGTCAAGGAGAGCCAGAGTGAGGCACTTCAAGTCCTAAAAGAAAACAACCTCCAACCTAGACTGATGTATCCTTCAAAACTCTTTCAAAATGGATGGAGAAATAAGACACCTCCATGATAAAGAACACCTGAGAAGGTAGCCCAATCCCCATTTCTTCAGCCATTCCTTGAGGTCTCTGTGAGGCCCTTGCCATCCTGCCTGCCCCCCTCAGCTGAGCACACCATGGGGTGTGATGTCTCTAAAACTTTGCCTTCCAGGCCCTGCTGTGGGCTTCTGTGGAACTCCAGCCACACTCCCCCAGGTGCTAAGACCCTGTTGAATGTGGCTGCATTAGCTGTGCCCTTCTGGACTGTGTCACACCTTCCATCCCACAGAGCCTGCCACCCCTCAAGCTCCCAGGTCTGATAGCAGCACCAAGCAGTGCCCCTAAATTAAGGCCTCAGACCTGTTCCTGGTGGGCACCAGCTCTCCAGGAGAGACACGCATTGTGGAAAATCACAGGGGTCAGGAGAACCAAGCTCAGCAGCCTCTGCATTCCCACATGGGCTGGCTGTTGCTCAGTTCCTCTGTCTGGCATGGGGACCATCTATGGGGAGAATCTCACAAAGGTGGTGTGGACAAATGTTCTGAGACCTGTACACTCCCAGGGATTTTCTGAGGGTGAAAACTGGTTCTGTACTTTATAGCCATGGGACCCTCCACACCTAGACCAGGTTCTTCTCAGAAGCCTCCTTTGCCCCAGCCCCAGGCCCAGCTCACCAGCCTTCCCAGTGCCATCCACCCACACAATCCCACAGTCTTCAGCTGAATCCACAGAGTTTAATGTGCAAAGGAGTTATCTTTCCCATGGTGTACCCATCGGAGGTGGCTACAACTCCTGTCTCTGCTTGGGGACAGAGTCCCTCCGTGGAAGTCAGGCAGTACTTCAGAAACAACACTAGTAGAAGGTCTGAGTTCTGCCCTTCCAGGTGCCAGGCTGGGCTGGGTCCCATCCAGTCATGTGGTTGCTCTGCTCTGGCTCCCCCTGCAGGTGCTACGGAGGGCTGTGATGGAGCTGAGGGGGCCTGGCACCCAGGAAGTCCACTGTGGGATGGACCACTGAGAGGGGAAGGGAGCAGCTGGACAAATCCCCAGAGCCAGGGTGGGCAGTACTAACTCCAGGATCTAAAAATATCAAGTTCCAGGATAGAGGATCCCTGGCTTCAAGAAGTCTAGGCCACTCAGATTCTTAGTGGCTCCTGGCTACTCTCCCCAGAACACACACAGCCCTGCTGCCCCTCAACAGGAGGCCAGTGTCGTGTGCCAGTGCCCATCACCAGGGATCCAGGCTTGGGTTCACCACAGGGCAGAGCTGCTTAGTTTTTTGGTTTTGTTTTTTCCCCCTAGTACCAGGGGTTGAACTCTGGTCCTTGAGCTCTCGAGGCAGGCACTAGGAACCACTGAGCTAAACCCCAGCCCAAGAGCTGCTTAGTCGTCCCAAGCTGGAGCCAATAATCAAGTGGGGCCAAGTAACCTCAGTGGGCTTGGTCTGCACCAGGCCCTCCTGAAGTGATGCTCTGACACTTCCCCCCAGAGCCCCCCACATTTATCCTGTTGTTCGTGCCATCTTCAGAGGAGTGCTCAGAGTCCTCTTTCGTGCACATCTTTAGTAACATGACTATCCCTTCCTTGATGTCCTGAGTTGACTTAAAATATCCACCTTTCCTGGTCATTTTGACTTCAGGGAAGAGCCAGAATTTGCACAGAGCCAGGTCCAGTGAGCAGGTAGATGAGGACACACAAGCCTGCCCTCCCTGTGTGGCACTCAGCAGCTACAGCAGCATACATTTTGTCATGCCCTGTAAACACACTCCAGAGAGAGGACTCCAGGTCTGCTTCAGAAAGTGACAAGAATTATGCAACGTGTGTGTTTGGAGCAACTGGGAGGATTCTGAGGAGATTAACAGCAATGTGTCTTATACTGTAATATATTTAAAAATTTAAACATCCATTGTACTTTCCCATAAAAAAAAAACCAAAAAAAGAACACCTGAATACGAAACCAGCCCTCCAAACAATTCTAAACAATATCCTAGAAAAAGACAATGAAGGTCACAACACCATGAGGCCCAACAGAGCAAATCAATTAGGCAAGGCAAGAAACTAAAGGGAGAGGGGAAAAATTAAAAAGAGCCAACAACAGGACAATAACATGCCAAGGATAAGTGAATACATATCAATTATAACCATCAATGTCAATAGCCTCCATTCACCAATCAAGAGAAATAAACTGGCAGAATGGATTAAAAAGCAAAATCTTTTTCTATAAAATGGAATACTGCTCAGCCATAAAAAATGAGAAATTAGATTCATTCATAGGATAATGGATACATATTGAGGATATACTCCTAAATGATATAAATAAGTCACACATGTGTAAATACCAAATAGTTTCTCTGGTGTGAAAAACTATAATAGTACACAAGATCCCAATGAGATAATTAACAATGTAAAATAGGAAGAAAAGGGCTAAAGGTGTAGGGAAAGTGGGAAGGGTAGGGGAAAGGGAATAAGGGAAAAGAAAAAAATATGAGAAAATGAAAAAATGGAAATAAAGTGTTTGTAAATGTGGGGGGTGAAGGGAGGGCACAAGTATGGGGAAAAAATTAGAACCAAGACCTGTCATGTAAAGGTACAAGATCCCAATGATGAGTGTAACTGTACTGTATACCTAAAATGTACCAATAAACTCAATGAGAGAAAGAGAAAAAAAGAAGAAAAAACCCAACAATATGTTGTATACAAGAAACACACCTAAAGCAAAAAGAAGCCCTTAGACTGAAACTGCAAGGATGGAAAACAGTTCTCCATGTTACAGGAGCCCAGAAAAAAGCAGGGGTAGCTATCTTATTCTCAGAAAAAATAAATTTCAAACCAAACTGATTAAGAGAGACAATGAAGGCCACTACATCATTGTAAAGGAAACAATTCAACAGGAAGAGATGACATTCATAAGTATATATGCACCAAATATTAATGTCCCCAACTATATAAAACAAATATTAAGGGACATGAAAAACCAAATAAGCACTAATACAGTTGTTGTGGGGGGACCTAAATACCCCACTATCACAAATAGACAGATAATCTAGACAAAAAAAAATCAATAACGAAATACTAGAACTGAACCAAGTTTTTTTACCATGTGGACTTAATAGCCATCTATAGAGTGTTCCACCCCACAAAATCAGAATATACATTCTTTTTGGCTACACATAGGTCATTTTCCAAAACAGGCCACATACTAACTCATAGAACAGGTTTAAATAAATTCCAAGGAATCAAAGTTATCCCATGTATATTATCATATCATAGTGCAATTAAGCTGGAGATAGCATAAGAATCCATAAAAAATTCACAAACAAGTGGAAATTGAACAGCACTCTCCTGAACAATCAATGGATCACAAAGGAAATTAAAGAAGAAATTAGACAGTTTTTACAAATAAATGATAATGCCAATACAACATACAGGAATCTATGGGACACAATGAAAGCAGTTCTATGTAGAAAATTCATAGCAGTGAATGCTCACTCTAGGAAAACAGAGTGAGCTCACATAAACAACCTAATGATGAATCTTAGACTCCTAGAAAAAGAACAGCAAGAAAAATCCAAAGCTCAAACACGGGAGGAAATTATAAGGATCAGAGCAGAAACCACTGCAATGGAAACTAAGACAATGATACTAAAAAAAATCAATGAATTGAAGAGTTAGTTTTCTGAAAGAATAAATAAAATTGATAAACCCTTAGTCAACCTTCTCAAAAAAAGGAGAGAAAAAAATCAAATCCATGCAATTAGGAATGAAAAAAGTGAAGTCACAACAGATCTGGCAGAAATCTATAGGATCATCAATTCCTAGTTTGAGAAACTGTACTCTAATAAAATGGAAAACACAGAAAAAATGGACAGATTTCTAGATACTTATGAATTACCAAAGTTGAACAAAAAAGATCAAAAAATTCTAAACACTCCCATTACAATCAATGAAATTGAAAATGTAATTAAGTTTACCAATGAAGAAAAGCCCAGGTCCTGATGGATTCACCACTAAAATTTACAAGACATTTAGAGAAGAACTACTGCCACTACTCTTAAACATTAAACTTTTCAATGAAATAGAAAGGGAATCAGTACTTCCAAATTCATTCCTGGAAGCAAGTGTTAATTTGATTCCAAAACCAGCGAAAGACCCAACCAAAAAAAGAGAGCTACAGGCCCATCTTCTTAAGGAACATAGATGCAAAAATCCTTAATAAGATACTGGCAAACAGAATACAGAGGGTCATCAAGAAGATCATACATTCTGACCAAGTTGGATTTAGTGCAGGGATGCAAGGATGGTTTAACCTATGTAAACCAATAAGTGTAATACACCATATTAACAGAGCCAAGGACAAAAACCATATGATCATCTTGATAGATGCAGAAAAAGCATCTGACAAAATTCAACACCCATTCATGATAAAACCCTGCAAAAAATTAGAATAGATGGTCTATATCTCAACTTGATAAAGGCTATCTATGAAAAATCAATAGCCAACATCATATTAAATGGCCAAAAACTGAAAACCTTCACATTAAAATCAGGAACAAGACAAGGATGTCCACTATCACCACTCCTGTTCAATATATTTCTAGAAACATTAGCCACAGCAATTAGACAAGAGAAAGAAATTAAAGCAATAAAGATAGGATGGGAAGAAGTTAAACTGTCATTATTTGCTGACAATATGATATTCTACATTGAAGACCCAAAAAATTCCACCAAAAGACTTCTACACTTAATTGACACTTTCAGCGGAGTAGCTAGATACAAGGTCAACACTAAAAATCAATAGCCTTCTTGTACACAAATAACAGACTCACTGAGAAAGAAATTAGGGAAACAATTCCTTTCACAACAGCATCCAAAAAAATGAGGTATCTAGGAATCAACCTAACACAAGAAGCAAAAGACCTCTACACTGAAAGCTACAGCACTCTGAAAACAGAGATCAAAGAGAATATAAGAAAATGGAAAGACATCCCCCCCCCGCTCCTTGGTAGGAAGAATCAGCATAGTGAAAATGGCCATACTACCAAAACTGCTATACAGATTCAATGCAATGCCAATTGAAATTCCAACACTGCATTTCACAGAACTAGAAAAAATAATCCAAAAATTCAATTGGAACCAGAAGAGACCTAGAATAGCAAAATCCATTCTAGGCAACAGACACATGGCAGCAGTTATAACAATCCCCAATTTTAAACTATACCACAACGCCACTGTGATAAAAGCAATGGGCAAAGAAACGGACCTGAGGATCAGTGGAATAGATTGGCAAATACAGAAACAACTCCAGATATATTCAGCTACCTCACCTTTGAGAAAGGAGCCAACCATCCTCATTGGAGGAAAGATAGCCTCTTTAATAAATGGTGTTGGAAAAACTTGATTTCAACCTGCCAAAGATTAAAACTAGACCTGTATCTTTCACCATGCACTAAGTTAAAATCCAAGTGGATTAAAAAAGAGGCACTAAATCTAATGGAAGATAAGTTAGGCAGAACCCTTGAAGACATTGGCATAGGAAAAGACTTTATGAACAAACCCTCTATAGCATGGGAACTGGCACAAAGAATCAACAACTGGTATCTCAGCTTTTAAAAAGCTTCTGCACTGCAAGAGAAGCCACCAACAGAGCTAAAAGACAACCTACAATGTGGGGAAAAAAATTTACCAGATGTTCTTCAGACAAAGGGCTCTTATCTAGAATGTATAAAGAACTCAAAGTATCAGGCCCTCCAAATATAAAGACCTGATTAAAAAATGGGCATCTGAAATGAACAGATTTCTCAGACAAATAAATATGTGAAAAAAATGTTCAACACTACTGGTCATTAGAGAGATGCAGATGAAAACAACACTGAGATTTCACCTCACCCCAGATAGAATGGCTGCTATCAAGAATTCAACCAATAATAAATGTTGGTGGAGCTGTGGAGAGAAAGGAACACTTCTCCATTGTTGGTGGGAGTGCAGACTCGTGCAACCACTATGCAAATCTATATGGAGATACCTCAAAGAAGTAGGGTTAGAGGTTCCATTTGACTCAGCTATCCCTCTTCTGGGTATCTTTCCAAAAGAATTAAAAGAATCACACCACAGTGATATATGCTCACCCATATTTATAGCAGCACAGTTTGTAATAGCCAAAACTTGAAAACAGCCCAATTGCCCATCAATTATATTTCTAGAAACATTAGCCACAGCAATTAGACAAGAGAAAGAAATTAAAGCAATAAAGATAGGATGGGAAGAAGTTAAACTGTCATTATTTGCTGACAATATGATATTCTACATTGAAGACCCAAAAAATTCCACCAAAAGACTTCTACACTTAATTGACACTTTCAGCGGAGTAGCTAGATACAAGGTCAACACTAAAAATCAATAGCCTTCTTGTACACAAATAACAGACTCACTGAGAAAGAAATTAGGGAAACAATTCCTTTCACAACAGCATCCAAAAAAATGAGGTATCTAGGAATCAACCTAACACAAGAAGCAAAAGACCTCTACACTGAAAGCTACAGCACTCTGAAAACAGAGATCAAAGAGAATATAAGAAAATGGAAAGACATCCCCCCCCCGCTCCTTGGTAGGAAGAATCAGCATAGTGAAAATGGCCATACTACCAAAACTGCTATACAGATTCAATGCAATGCCAATTGAAATTCCAACACTGCATTTCACAGAACTAGAAAAAATAATCCAAAAATTCAATTGGAACCAGAAGAGACCTAGAATAGCAAAATCCATTCTAGGCAACAGACACATGGCAGCAGTTATAACAATCCCCAATTTTAAACTATACCACAACGCCACTGTGATAAAAGCAATGGGCAAAGAAACGGACCTGAGGATCAGTGGAATAGATTGGCAAATACAGAAACAACTCCAGATATATTCAGCTACCTCACCTTTGAGAAAGGAGCCAACCATCCTCATTGGAGGAAAGATAGCCTCTTTAATAAATGGTGTTGGAAAAACTTGATTTCAACCTGCCAAAGATTAAAACTAGACCTGTATCTTTCACCATGCACTAAGTTAAAATCCAAGTGGATTAAAAAAGAGGCACTAAATCTAATGGAAGATAAGTTAGGCAGAACCCTTGAAGACATTGGCATAGGAAAAGACTTTATGAACAAACCCTCTATAGCATGGGAACTGGCACAAAGAATCAACAACTGGTATCTCAGCTTTTAAAAAGCTTCTGCACTGCAAGAGAAGCCACCAACAGAGCTAAAAGACAACCTACAATGTGGGGAAAAAAATTTACCAGATGTTCTTCAGACAAAGGGCTCTTATCTAGAATGTATAAAGAACTCAAAGTATCAGGCCCTCCAAATATAAAGACCTGATTAAAAAATGGGCATCTGAAATGAACAGATTTCTCAGACAAATAAATATGTGAAAAAAATGTTCAACACTACTGGTCATTAGAGAGATGCAGATGAAAACAACACTGAGATTTCACCTCACCCCAGATAGAATGGCTGCTATCAAGAATTCAACCAATAATAAATGTTGGTGGAGCTGTGGAGAGAAAGGAACACTTCTCCATTGTTGGTGGGAGTGCAGACTCGTGCAACCACTATGCAAATCTATATGGAGATACCTCAAAGAAGTAGGGTTAGAGGTTCCATTTGACTCAGCTATCCCTCTTCTGGGTATCTTTCCAAAAGAATTAAAAGAATCACACCACAGTGATATATGCTCACCCATATTTATAGCAGCACAGTTTGTAATAGCCAAAACTTGAAAACAGCCCAATTGCCCATCAATTGGAGACTGGATAAAGAAGATGTGGTTTTTCTATAAAAGGGAATACTACTCAGCCATAAAGAATGAGAAAGTAGAATCATTCATAAGAAAATGGGTGCATATTGAGGTCACACTCTTAAATGAAATAAATAAGTCACACATGTGTAAATACCAAATAGTTTCTCTAGTGTGAAAAACTAAAAGTGTAAATAAGGTCTAAATGGTATGATTGATAATTTGAAATAGGAAGAAAAGGGCTAAAGATGTAGGGAGAAGTGGGAAGGATAGAGGAAAGGAAATAAAGGAAAAGAAAAAATATGAGAAAATGAAAAAATGGAAAAAAAGTTTTGTAAATAGGTTAGTGGGTGGATGAAGGGAGGGCAGGGGTATGAGAAAAAAATGAGAACCAAGACCTGTCATGTAAAGGTGCAAGATCCCAATGATGAATGTAACTATACTGTATACCTAAAAATTACCAATAAACACAATGAGAAAAAAAAAATTTTAATTACCTATTCTAGCCAAGGGGAACAGGGAATGTTTGGTCAGCAAAGCTAACAGTGGTTCTTTTCATTTACAAAACTTTTGAGGGAGACTAGTTGCCTCCAGTGTCAGTTAATTCTGAACTAAACAGAGCAAAGGGCAGAAGTTATCTTACATTGTGACATTTTTTAGGGTTTTTGGTATTAAAGTTTTCCCTATCATTGTTGCACTTACGTATGCTTTTCTGGCATTGTGAGTCTTTGTTTACAACCATACAAGTGGCTGGCACTCAGGTCATGACAGAAGACTTTAGTTAAAAGTTAAGACTAAAATTCTGGTTGTAAAGCAAGTTGTTCATATGTGAGGTTGGTCGTTCCTTGAAAGTCCACCATATTATTACCCAGTTGTCCTCACAACTGAGCTCTGTCTTTGAGCAAGCACTGTGCCAAAAGGGCAAAGATATCTTAACATGGAAAGATTTTCACTAGACTCTTTGAGATACCCTCCTTCTCTGAATATGTTTATAAATAAAATTTTAATTTCATTGCTTCACTGGAATATTTCAATTGATGTGGAGGGTGGGCAGTGGGAGAGGGAGAAGAGAAGAAGAAAGAGAGGATCTTATTTCAATCAAATTTGCTCACATTATTAGATAGTCTTTTATAATTTTGGCTTTGAAATATCTTCTGATATCTCTGATTATTTCACAAGATGCCATAAAGTTTAACCCACATCCCCCAAGTGTTGAAGCATGTGTAGAGGGCTGTTAAAACACTCTCTGTTTTTCTTTTTCCAGAATAGCACCATGCCAAACTACAAACTGATGTATTTTAATATGAGAGGAAGAGCAGAAATTATTCGTTACATATTTGCTTATTTGGACATAAAGTATGAAGATCACAGGATCGAAGAAGCTGACTGGCCTGAAATCAAATCAAGTAAGTAGCATAAATTCCATTTCACAAATATTTAGAGAAAATAAGCTTTTAGAGCTGATTGCCTTTCCGGAGGGAAATGAAAAAGAAAAATAAAGGTTTTTCAGCCTTACATAAGTTTTCCAGTCTTATATAGCTTTAGACTGAGAAGTGGAAGTTCAGAAAAACTAAATAAATGCTATGTGACTCAGCAAATTTTCTCTTACAGGTGAAAACACAAACCTCACAGAAAAATAAAATAAAAATAAACCAGTACAAACTTTGTCAGAAGAGCTGAAATGGATATGGTACATATTATTGTTTCTATTTTATAGTTGGGATAAAATGCACACGGTTTAGGCCATTTTTCCAGTTAGACACTATGGCAAGTAAAGCTAAATTTCAAACCAGATCCATTTCATGCCATGGCCCAAATGATTAACACTAGACAATGCTAGTGACCTTAATACTATATATGATAACTGGCATATTGACAGTAAATTACCACATGCCTTTTGGAAATGTGAGTCCTTTATATGTTGTTTGTACTTTCTCCTGTTTCTTCATTGATTCTGATCAGTCTTATGTTATTTATTCTTCTTTGCATCATCTAGCAGCTGCTGGATCGATTTCTCATGGTCCCTTACTATTTTAAAAAATTTGTTTTCCTGGTCACTAATTGCAATCCTGTCTTCTGCATCTGATATTCTGTCCTCACTTTGGCTCATTCTACTGCATAGACTTTCAATGGAGTTTTTAAGCTCCTGGATATCTGTTTGCATCTGTTTCCATTTGTAGTCTATGCTGAGATTCCATCATGTTCCTCAGCTCATCTATTTTTTTGTCTGTGTCTGCTCTAGAGTTATTAATCATGTCTTGCACTATGGACACAATCTCTGCTGTTATCTGAGAAATTATTTCTAATTTTATTTTTTCCAGATCCTCTTTTTTTTTTTTTTTTTTTGGTACTGGGGATTGAACTTGGGTCCTTGTGCTTGCAACACAGGCCACCAAACCACTGAGCTAAATCCCCAGCTCCAGATCCTCTTTTGTTGCCAGTATAGGGAGTCCAGGTGGTTGAGTATCAAATTGTTCCATCTCATTTCCCTTTGGGGTTGCCTTAGGTGATCTGGAAGTCTGGTTTTGAGACTTGTTTATGTGTCTTCTCATTTCAACAGATGCAGCCTGCTGTGCCCTTGTGAAGCAAATTTTTGCTCACCCAGTGGTCTTCAATTCTCAGCAAGCCACTGAGAAACCTTTCCTCTGCTGCTCACCATTGATTAATTCCTGGGTTCAGAGTGGTGGCCTTCTGGATCCCCACACTGCCCTGTTGTCTGGGTGGGGTTTGGGCTGGGGCCTGTTCACACATGGGATAGTATCTGGCTGTTGCTTGTACACCATTGAAGCTCTTTTCCAGGTGGGCCTTTTGCTGGGGCCTGTGGGCCCAAGCTACTGGGATCAGGGGCAGAGCCCTGGATGGGACCTCATAAGTTCCTTATAAATCATTTTTCTTAGCAGTAATCTTTCCTCTGGAGGAAAATATGATCTTATTTCTTATTCTCAGACTACCACTGACAGCCAAATGTTTATTCTGATATCAGAGTTCACACACGGGATGTTAGGACAGTGGACACATAATATCAAACATTCATTTTTATTCACTCATTAGAACAAATGGATAGCAAGCTGCAGGGATATTGTATATAATTTTTTTCCATTGCATTTTTAAATTCAGTCTTTATAGTTTCAGTTTTTCTTTGAGTGCCTCAGACCATATTTTACCTTGACTTCTCGTTGTTCTTGAAAAATGAAATGTCTGCATTTTCTTAATATTTTCAGAGATTCTTAGAGTTGAAAGGGATCTTAAAGGTCGAAATGGTTAAGATAATTTTAAATGCTTTAATAAGCAGAGCTGCAACCTAAAATTATCTTAAAGCAGTTAGTAATTTCTGTGACGTGAAACCCCCGGTATAAATGACTTTAATCCATGAAGTTGTTAAAGGGTAGGCTGCTTCTTTCTAGTTAATGCATCAACCTCTTTGTCTTATTTATTCAGGGCAAAATAGTGCTCCTTCTACCTTCTAATTCAAGGGAATGGTGAAAGGGGGAGGGGCACAACCCTTTTCTGTTATTATCAAGACCAGAAAGCTGTGTGTATCACTTTTGGTTCGCATTACTTTGGCAGAATCTTAGTCATGCACTCCACATGCCTGAAAGAAAGCTGGGACTTTCTTGTAGATAACTGTTTGCTCAGATAAAAATTTGGGGTTTTATTATTTTGAAAAGCTCTTTCTATTACAAATGTCATTTGGTATTATCTATCTCCCTTCCAATTCAGCTATGCTCATTAGTATTCAAAACCCTCTAGGTCTAGGATATTCCCTTTGCTAAAGAACCCAGAACTAAATCCCAAGTCAACACATTCTATCATTGCATATTTCTAGTCAACAGTTCTTCCTGGCTAAACCTTGAATATTGTGCACATGTATCTACATTTTCTCTTTTAATAACATTCAAGTATTTTTTTTGGGGGGTACTGGGGATTGAACTTGGGACCCTGCACTTGCAAGGCAGGCTGCAGAATCACTGGATACTTTTTTATTAAAAGGTAAAGCCCCACAAGGACAAAGAAAACAAGCTGATGAAAAATTGTGGAAGCTAGGAAGCAAATCAAAGGAAGATAAGATGACTTAGCAAGCCTGTTTTGATGGGTGATTGTGTCAATTTAGGTAAGAGAAGCTCAAATAAAATTGGCTCAGCAATTCCACACCCAAAGGTTTGGAAGACTCACCCTAAGGGCAGCTGGTCACCTGGATGGTATAAAGGGGAAATGAAGAAGGAAGAATCTACTTAATGTTTCTTCCGAGGAGCTCCGGTCTTTGCCTTCACCTTGAGCATCATCTCCTGCTTTCCAGTGCAGAATCATCAGCTTCTGGTGCAGATTCTTCAGCCTTGCAGCCTGGACTCTCCAGTGTTCCATCACAAACCCATTATCCTCTTTATACAGACTTACATGGAACAACACAGTGAGCTCTAGACTTTTAACTTTATCCTTTAGATCTGCACTCTTCTCCACTGAACTCTGTGGGTGGCCATTGTAAGCGAATCTTGTAAATTCATATATAATTGTATATATTGTATTGTATTTGTTTCTCTAGTAAACACTGACTGATCACACCCAGCAATCTCAAACATTAGCTTGGAAGAGAAAAAGCAAACTGAATCTTTCCAGAGATGCTTGAAAGGCTTCGGAATTAGGAAAAACGCACCTCTGGATGCTGAGCTGACAGGAATTGACTGGAAGAAGAACACAAAGAAGCAATGTGACCACCAGATCTCATCCCCTTCCTGAATGAAGCATGGAGGGGTGGACCGAGATTTTCTGAGACAGCTGCAATGGTGGAAGACAAATGGTACAGTTGGGATTCAGTGGGCTGCAGATGTAGCTCGGTGACTGCATACCATATATGAGGCTGTGGGTTCCATGCCCAGCACTGCAAAAATAAAATAAAATAGAAATGGGATTTAGTGGAAGTCTACAAAGTGGTGAGATCCATACCCACTTTCCCTTGTTCTAAAACTACAATGTTGTAAACAGGCTAATATCCCTCAGGCAAAAACTGAAGGAATTCTCTCTGGAGAAACTGAACAGTCCATGAGAAATGTCCAGTAGATACTGAACCAGTGGGGGAGGGTGTCTCTCAAAGAAATGGCCCATTTCCCTGTCGAGAAGCCACTCTTGTGTACATGGAGAACACCACCCAGTAAGCACTTATTTCTTTGCCTTTTGAACAAGAATGTCAAGACAAAAACCAGTATATATTTGAGGATAGTTTCCAATATGAAAGAGACCTAAATAAAAAAGCAGGAAAAAAGCACTTCTGGAGAAACTAAGATGATTTAATGAAAAAAAATCTTAGAAAATACTGTAAAGTTCTCAGAGAGAAAAGATATTTTATGCATGAAACAAGAACAGGATTCTATAAAAAGAGATGCATGCAAGCACATTTAAAAAAAAATTAAAATATGATATAAACAAAACCATAGGTGTAATGATAAAAATAAGGAAATTTTCCCAGAAAGTACAAAGAAAATAGAAAAATAAAAGAAGAAAGATAATTAAAATCAAGAATCAACCAATTTAGGAGTTCCAATTTCCAAATCAAGTTTTGGGAATAGAAAACAAATTGGAAGAGAAACAAACTTTTAAAGGAATCTTTCTCATACAACATTGAAATCTGGGGCTGAGGATGTAGGTCAGTGGTAGAGTGCACTTGCCTACCATGCACAAAGTACTGGGCTTGATCACCAGCATTGGAAGAAAGTTAAATGTGTCATCTATGGCTTTCATATATTGGTTTTAGATGTATCATTTCAATGACTGGAGAACACATTATTCCTTCTTTTACATCTAAATATCTGAGGAATTTTGATTCCTTAAAATCATCATAGGGGAAAAGACACAGAAGAGTGGTCAGTTCAATAAAAACATTCTGAATGAAAATAAGGGTCTCTGGCAGAATTCAAAATTGGATGTCCAGTTAGCTCATGCAGCTGTACTTTACTTAGATAACAGCTTTTGGAACTTCCTGTTTTGATCATGATTGTGAATACTATGTCCCATGGACTGAGAGCTGCAATCACACCCAGATGCAAGGGACAATTTTCCTTTCTCAAGAGTTCCAAGTATCCCCTGGCTTGCTCTTCTTAGCATCTAAGAAGGTGCTCTCTTAAGAAGCTCCTGCTGCCTTAAGTCACTACATGGTGTGTGGTGCCTATATAAAAGCATAATGTTCCATGCACACGGACCGCACACAGTGGAACAGAACGATCACCCTGCCACCAGTCGGGGTTATCTATAGAAAAAGAACCAGTAGAATGTATATATAAGAGGGAATTTACTAGATGGACTTACATGATTAGAGGCTGGGCCCACAATGGCTGTCTGTAAGCTGCAGCACCAGGGAAACCAGTAGCCATTTGGTCTAAGAAGCTGACAGCCTCAGAACACGAAAAACAAGGATGCAGTCCTAGTCGCAGGCTGAAGACATCCCCTGGAGAGTCAGTCACTGGTGGGAGTTCACATTCAATGCTGAAGAATCAGGAGTTTGATATTCTTAGGCAATGGTGGCACAAAAACACACACTGGCTCAAGAAGAACTGAGCTTATGTGCTCCTGCATGTTCCTCCCTTCCTCCACTGTTCCATTCTGTCCAGATCCCTAGGCTTTGCACAGTGCTGCCCACACTGAGGGCAGGTAGTCTTTCTTCCATCTGCGGACCCACCTGCCATCCAGTTCTAGAAACACCCTCAAAACACATTCAGAGCTTTGCCTTACCAACCTACTGGGCTCTCTTGAGCCAGTCAACTTAATGATTTGGTTTAACAATCACAGCCCCTATCGCAAGTCTAGACATTCTTCCAAGATATTTTAGCAGGACTACACCAGTTATTTTGAATCAGTGGCCTCAGATTCAGTGTCACTGAATTCCTTGAAGCTTTCTGACAGATGCTTCCGTTAAGGGACACCTCCAACCACGTTGGAACTATGACCGTTTTTTTCTGGAACCAAATGAGGAACCCAGCATTTGTCTTCTTCAATTTCTTCTTACTGAATGCAGATGATGTTTCTTCTATTGGCAATCATCCCAGTGTTGGGCCAAATATTTCCCTGGCTGAGGGCTGTCTCTTAAAGAAAGCACATTTCATGGTCAATAATTCTAATGTTAACAAATTTAGTCTTCTCTCCGAGTTAAAAATCTGCATTTTCCCCCTGTTACTTTTTGTTTCCTGTTCTAAATTCTAGATCTAGTAAGAATAAGTGGAATTTTTCTTCCATTTAATGACTCTTCCATATTTGAAGATGCATATTAACTTTCATTTAGTTTCTTTTATCTCCTGCAGGTGAAATGTGTCAAGTTTCCCCAGCTAATTCCCATAAAATGTGGTTTCCAGACCCCTATTTTCTAAGCTTGCTTTTTAATATATTTCTCAATGTATGGCTCTCAGGTCTATTAAAATAACTAAGTATGGGTTCCATCTTACCTTAGTTTGAATCTTAATTCTACCAGGTGTGAGACCTGGGCAATTTACATAAAGCCTCTTAACATTATTTCCTCATTTATAAAATGAGATAATGATTAATACCTACTTTATGTGATTGTAAATATTGAAAAACTAATGCGCATGTTAAATATGTAGTACTATCCCTAGCACAAAGGAAGCCCTCCCTTGCCCAAAGAGAAGCGTACTAACACGCTCTTGTTCAAATATGGCATCCCAGGGTCTGTCAGCTTTATTTGGGACTCTCTGTGTTGCTCCCTATGGTATCTCAGCCAAAGTGTCAACTACAATTATAGGTATTAATCATTAGTCAAAGATGCTTTTAGTCATATGTAGTGATATACCTATGATTCTAGTTACTTGGGAGGTTGAGGCAGGAGGACTGAAAGTTCAAGGCCAGTCTGGACAATTTCATGACTCAGTAAGAACTTATCTCAAAATATAACACAAAAAAGGCTGTGGTTGTAGCTCAGTGGCAGAGTATCCGCAGAACATGTATAAAGCCTTCGATCCTAAGTATTACCAAAAAAGTTGTTTTATATTCCGGATATAAACTATCATTCATCTTACATTTATTCAGTATGAAAATGAAAGACTTAAACACCACACACAAGATTGATTTCAGCACTTGTGTGTGGGTTCTGAATGGCACTTTATTCCTTTCCTTCTTTCCTAAATAATTTCTGGTTGGGAAAATTGTGGACAGTACACACAGCAAAATTATGAAGTCATTAAAATAATGGAGTTTTGTTAATTTAAAAAAATTTTTAAAGTGGAAAAAGGTTTACAAATATTATATACATTATGATTTAGTATTTTAATATATGTGAAAAAATCTTTTTAAATAGTTATAACTATGTGGTAGAATTATTTTCAATTTATACTTTTTCTATAATAAATGTAGATTGGTTTGTGACAAAAAATATAATAGGTTTAGATAAGGAAATAAAGTAGGGTTTGCTGAGAAACTATGAAAATGGTATATGCTATGAGTCTGTCTTATAGAAAAATGCCTGCTGTCTTGCTGTATATTTCAAATAGTTCTTTATCAAATGAAGACTTTGCTCAATTTTATTTTACCATGACTCATACATAAATCAAACACATAATAATTAATGTGTCATGCTTTTGAGGCCACAAAATTAATGAAGATTTTAAAAATAGGAGTGCTAGGCATTTAGCTCAGTGGTGCCATGCCTACCTCGCAAGCGCAAGGTCCTGAGTTCGATCCCCAGTACCAAAAAAAAAAAAGTAGTTTTTTTTTTTTTTTTAAATAAGTAAGGTGGGGATTTGGGGATTTAGCTCAGAGGTGCCCCCTCCCAAATGTAAAGACTGGAGTTCAATCCCCAGTGCAAAAAAAAAAAAAGTTAAAGTCTGAGACAATATATAGTATTATATATAGTATATTATCACTATAAACCTGGATGTTAGAACCAGTCTTGTCAGTAACTTTTTATCCAGTTTTCTAAATCTTTTTAACTTATAAAATGTAAAGATTTCACTTGAGGTTGTCAAATGTCCCTCTGAAGAATGCATATTTAAGAATTCTATAATTTTTAAAATCATGCTTTGTAACCATGAAAGATTCTAAAATTAGCTGTAAAAATGGACATACCGTAAGTCTTGGTTCTGGTAGTAAACTGACTCTGCTCATTTTATTTGAAGCTCTACCATTTGGCAAAATTCCCGTTTTGGAAGTTGATGGACTTCTGCTTCACCAGAGCCTGGCAATAGCAAGATACCTGACCAAAAACACAGGTAACGTATTTATTCTGGCTAAGATATGTGATAACTGGAAAAACAATCATCTGAAACACATTCAATATTCATTAAATAACTTTTGAACATGGAAGCACAAATAAGAATGGAATTAAATGCTAGAGCTGTGTATTGATCAACTTTCCAATCAATGAGACACAATAGCTGATACTCTTAAAAGAACTTAGAAGAAGAAAGGTCCTATTTAGGTCATGGTTTCAGGGGAATTGGTACATGATTGGTAGGCTCCAACAGAAATATCACAGTGAAAGGAGATGGCAGAACAAAACCACATAACTCATGGCGGCCAGGAAGTAGATCAAGGGAACAATTCCAGAGAATGGGTGAGGGACCAGTATAGTGACTCACCCAGAAACACCCAGGAGTGTGCTTTACTAATCTGCTAGGTGCTTCTTAATCCAAAGGATTTGACACATTGGGATTCATGGTCTCAAGCAATATAATTGTACTGTCTATATCACTGTAACTTTCTGTGTGTCCCTAAAACATCCAGACAATTATATTTTGTGCTTCTCCCTGCTCTCTCTGCCCCATACCTCTTTGCCTCCTATTCCTGAGCTCTTTTTGCAATTTAGCTGAAAAACTGGATAGATGTGTCTCACCCCAACGTTTTGCTGGTATGAGTATTATAAACTGTGAGAAAAAGTTAACCAGCCAGAAATATATGTGGCACATGAAGGTTAAATTTTCTTAGGCTATTAAAATTATGCACTCAATGGTGTCCTTCCTTTTAATCATGCTGATAAAAAAGAAAAGGAGGTTGGTCTGCACTGAGTGCCACCTAAAGGATCTCGAATGGGTGTTTGGACTCTGGATTGTATTTTTACTGGCTGCATGCATAGCATGAATGAGAAATAAAAAGCTTAGTTTTTGGCTTTGCTGAATGCCCTTTCTCTCATCCTATGTTCCATTGTCTACTTCCATTTCCTACTTTTCTCACACACTTTAAAAAAAGTAAAACCCTACCTTTGTCTTCTACTAAAGCTCCATTCTTTCTTATCCAATTCACTGTTACCTAAATGGGCCTAATTCTTAGACTTTGATTTTTAGGACAAAGTCATGTACATTAAAAATGCAAATGCCAAGCCAGGTGTGGTGGTGCACACCTGTAATCCCAGCACTCGGAAGGCTGAGGCAGGAGGATCGCTGTTCGAGACAAGCCTGAGCTACATAGTGAGTGCCAGGTCAGTCTCAACTACATAGTGAGACCCTGTCTCAAAAAAAAAAAAAATGCAAATGCCTAGCACATGGGGCACTTGCCTGTAACTCCAGTGGCTTAGAACCCTGTCTCAAAATCAAAAGTGCAAGGGGGCTAAGGATATAGCTCAGGGCAAAGGCCCTAGGATCACTTGCCAGTACTGACAAAGCAAAACAAAAACAAAAAACCTGAGTTACACTACCACGAACTGTATTTCAAGTGAAGTTTTCTCTAAGATTAGGAGAAATGGAAATTATTTTTGACAATGGAAATTTCCTTGAAAGTGAAATTTGAATTCAGCCTTAAAGGATGCCTCAGATTTCAAGAGGAAGACACACCCTGTTTCCCTGAAAATAAGACCTACCTGGAAAAAATCAGCCTTGAAAACTAGAGATGAGAAATGCCAGCCCCAAATTGCCTTGCCTTATCTGCCATTACAGAGCAGCCACCAAGGAAGAGAGTAGTGAAATATGATTGGCAGGACACTGGCTATCACTGTGATAAGGGCCAGCAATTATTTTCCCATTAGATTGTATTTTCTGGGAAACCTGGAGTTTTTCAGGCTTCGGTGCATCAGGATCACGTGGAGGCTCATCAGACATATTTTCTTCCACCTTGACTCCAGAGACTGATGCAGTAGAACTGGAGAGTCCAAGAACTGGCATTCTTGGCAATTTCCTAGATGATACTGATGCCTCCACTCATGGGCCTCACTTTGGGAGTCCCTGGGAGAACATTCCAGGCAGAGAGGTAAAGGCAGGAGAAAAAGAAATGAACTTTGTGCAGGGCAGAGGAACCAAAGAGAAACCCTTAGAAATAAGGTATAGAAAGACCCAGAGGATGGATATTATTTTTTAAACAAATGTAGGTTTTTAATATTTTCTTTTTGTATTTGGAAAAGCTGAATAACTATGTAGGAGTTGATGGGACTTTCTGACCATGCTCTGTAGCCAACTGGCCCAGCTGCAGGAAAGTCCAGATGCATCAGAAAACAGAGGGAATGAGCACATGAGAGAGTTTGTGAATGTGGGAACATGTTACGGACTCAAAGATAGTTGTTGGCACAAGAGAAAAAGGGTGGGGAGAACTGTGGCTTGGACATGGTTTTCTTTTTTCTCTCTTGCTCTGTCTTCTATTTTTAGTACTAGGGATTGAACACAGGGACTTTGCGCTGAGATACATTCCTACCCCCCACCTTTTTTCTTGCTTATTTTGCAATAGGATCTCATTTCTAAATTTCCCAGGCCGGGCTTATACTTGCAGTCTTCCTGCCCCAGCCTTCCAGAGTTCAGGGGTTACAGGTATGTGCCACCATACCTGGGGTGGTTTTCATTCTTCTGGCACCATATATTACTACCTTTTCTCTTCCTCCTGTTTTGCTTTGCATTTTTCAACTTACCTCCACTTGAAATGTTCTCTTTCCTGTCTGCCTTCTCTAGTCTAGTCTTTAGTGTCTTTTATTCAGGGCCACAGCAGCTCTTGGGGCTGACACAAAGCTGAAGCCTGAAAATAATTGTTGGATGAAAAGGAAGAGGTAGGGCTCTGAGGTAGGGTGTGGTAACTCCACTGAGAATTTGCTGAGGAAGACTGAGAAACTCAGGTAATACTCAGAGACAGTCTGAGGACATGGGCCTGCCAATTAGGGCTAAAAATATCAAATGAAGAGTCATCTGTGAAAGAAACCAGCACCTACCAAAGATCACTCCGCACACTGACAGAGCTCCTATGAGAGCTTTATTGTAGAGCCGCTGCTGTAGAGTAGGCACAATGGCCTACTCAGCACAGGAGGAAGAAGAGAAAGAGCTGGGTGGAAGGGGCTTGGTTATATAGCGATGGCTGGTGTAAGGGGTTGGGGAGTTGCATCAGCTGCTTGGGAAGCCACTCAGGGGTCATTATTTGTGATCCATTCCTTATATGGACAAGCCTTGCTCATCAGTTTCACTTACAGACGTTGATGCATGATGTGGGAAATGGAAACTTCAGGTATAAAATGGCGGTCACTAACAAACATGGCGACAGCCATAGCAAGGCAGTTAGCTTATAATCTGTGTAATTTTGATAACTAAAGCATTCAGCATGGAAGCCGAAGTAGGAATGACAAGGAGTGGGAAGAACTTACAGACTCTGAGGGATATTTACAGCTCAGAAAGAATAAATCTTTTGAATAGTCACACAAAAAATAGTGTACAGCTAAACTTTGTGAATAAAGCATTTTTTTCACTTTTAATAACTTTTTGAGGTATAATTTACACACGGGTTGACCATTCTCTTTATTCTTTGATTTTTCAATATAAATTAGTCCTTGATTTTTCAATAAGTTGAAGTCAGGACCTTGCACTTTTGAGGAAGGCACTGAGCTAAATCCCCAGCAAATGAGTTATTGAATCAATGATTAACAAATGGTGGGAAAGAAATGATTTTTTTTTGGGTACTGGAGATCGAAAAATTCAAAACAGAAATAATTTCCCAGATAACCATAGAGATAGTGAGCAAAATGAAAGTCGTGATTCAAGACTCTAGAGCAGAAAATGACAAAAAAATAGATGAACTCAGGACCATGATAGAAGCCATGAAGTCCTAGCATAAGAAAGAAATGGAAAAAATAAATGCCCAACACAGGGAAGAAATGGAATCCATAAAACAGATTCAAACAGATATCCAGGAGATTAAACACTCCATTGAAAGTGTATGCAACAGAATAAAAGAATGCAAAGATAGACTCTCAGATATACAGGATAAGAGTGCAGTCAGTGACCATGAAAAGAGAGGTCTCTTAAAGACAGTAAGGGATCATGAGAAATCGATCCAACAACTCCTAGATGATGCAAAGAAGAACAACATAAGACTGATAGGAATCCATGAAGTAGCAGGAGGAAATACAAATGACTTAAAAAAGCTGTTCACAGAATTAATGACAGAAAAATTCCCAAACAGAGGGGAAGAATTTGACATTCAGATAACTGAGGCATATAGGACCCCAGCTATCTACAATAAAAAAATAATCTACACCTAGACATATAATAATCAAGATCCCAGAAACCCAACAGAAGAACAAAATACTACAAGCAGTAAGAGAAAAGAAACAAATCACATGCAAAGGACAGCCCATCAGAATCACAGCAGACTTTTCAACACAAACCCATGGGGCAAGGAGAGCCTGGAGTGAGATATTTCAAGTAATAAAAGAGAACAAGCTCCGACCTAGACTGATGTATCCTGCAAAACTCTCTTTCAAAATGGATAGGGACATAAGACACTTCCACGACAAAGAACACCTGAGAAGCTACATGAATACCAAACCAGCACTACAAGCAATTCTAAACAAGATCCTAGAAAAAGACAATGAAGGCAAGAACACCATGAGGCCCAACAGAGCAAATCAAATAGGCAAGGCAAGAAACTAAAAGGAGAAGCTGAAAAAGTAAAAAGAGTCAACAAAAGGCCATAACAGGACAATAATAAGTCAGTACATATCAGTTATAACCATCAATGTCAGTGGTCTCAACTCACCAATCAAGAGAAATAGACTGGCAGAATGGAATAAGAAGCAAAATCTAACAATATGTTGTATACAAGAAATACACCTAGTGCAAAAAGAAGCCCATAGACTGAAAGTGAAAGGATAGAAAACAATTCTCCATGTGACAGGAGCCCAGAAAAAAGCAGGGGTAGCAATCTTCTTTGCAGACAAAGCAACTTTCAAACCAAAACTGATTCTAGTATTATTGATGTAGGATGGTACTGTATCATACCTCTGTGAATGTAAAATAGCTTGTATCTGCTTTATGATACATAGTAGTGACCGTGCTTTATCAGGAAAGGATAGAAAACAATTCTCCATGTGACAGGAGCCCAGAAAAAAGCAGGGGTAGCAATCTTCTTTGCAGACAAAGCAACTTTCAAACCAAAACTGATTCTAGTATTATTGATGTAGGATGGTACTGTATCATACCTCTGTGAATGTAAAATAGCTTGTATCTGCTTTATGATACATAGTAGTGACCGTGCTTTATCAGAGCTATATTTAATGATATTACTCTAGAATTTCTCTTTACAGATGATGATTAAGATGCTAATAAAAAAATGGTGGCAGGTACCACAACAGCAACAGAACTTTGCTGTTTTCTGGATATTATTCTTTTCTTTGGTTTTTTGTTTTGTTTTGTTTAATGGAATGTGCTGAATGTCTATAACTCTGTTCAGATGACTGCAGAACCTGGAAAAGCTGTTGCTGCTATTGATGTATAACATGCTGCTATTATTAGTCTTTTTATATAAATATAAATATATATATATATATTGAATTTTGGGAAACTTTATCAGTGCTGTCAACTTTGGAAAAAGTTATCCCAATTTACTGTGTTGAGTTGGCATTGTACAGAAATGGACAGCCATATTGTTCTAGAAATGTTAATTTTTTGAGTTTTATTTTTTATTTTTTTCCATGTGTACAGGGGTATTGCATTGTACTAAATATGTAAGGTCATATCTATGTGGGTTTGATTACAGAAACTAATAAAATATTCTCTAAATAATGAAAAAAAGAATAAGATAAGACTACAAGAGCAAAAAGCAATTTAAATATGTTAAGGGACTATTTTTCTCTCCAGAATTAAGGATTATTTTAATGTTACATCATTGCCTTTTCTCTTTTACTTTCTTTTTTAGCTTTATTTTAGGATTCCCTATTTTTAATGTTCATACAGAGATTTCTTTAACTGAAATACCGAATAGTTTCTCTGGTGTGGAAAACTATAATAGTACACAGGATCCTAATGAGATAATTAATAATGTGAAATAGGAAGTAAAGGGCTAAAGGTGTAGGGAAAGTGGGAAGGGTGGGGGAAAGGTAATAAGGGAGAGGAAAAAAATATGAGAAATTGAAAAAATGGAAATAAAGTGTTTGTAAATGGGGAGGGGATGAGGGGGTGAAGGGAGGGCAGGGACAAGGGGAAAAAATGAGAATGAAGACCTGTCATGTAAAGGTACAGGATCCCAATGATGAATGTAACTGTACTGTATACCTAGATTGTACCAATAAATTCAATAAAAAGAAAAATAATAAATTGTAACAAAACTACCTTAAAAAGGAACCATGTGGCTGCACTTTAGGTACTTGTAAGAAAAGATCTCTTCGATATATGATATATGAGGTAAAGAGGCACATCTAGTGGAATATATTATCTTTTACTTGTGTTTTCATACACAGTAGAAGAATTCACAAGAGTGTATTAGTTGATAAGAGTGACTAGTTGATAAGATAGGTAGGTGAAGGAGTAAATGGGGTAGATGGGGATGGGTAGAAAGGCAGGTTTTGAATTTGCAGCCCCATGAATGTCTTTGCCTAATGCAGGAAGTTAAACCAAGTCTTACAGCAAAAATGACCTCTCTCTGTTCCACAGATTTGGCTGGAAAGACAGCAATGGAACAGTGCCAAGCTGATGCCCTTGTGGATACCCTGGATGATTTCATGTCGTGTTTTCCTTGGGCAGAGAAAAAGCAAGAAGTAAAGGTAACGTGACCAGTTTGCTGTCACTCCTACTATCATATCGAGTACTAATCACATAGCACTTGCCAGAAATTGTTTGTGCTTCGTAAAACATGTTTTTACGTAAGTAATATGTATGTGTACAAGTTTTAGGCCACCAAATTATAGTGAAAGTTTGAAGCAAAGTACAACTGCTTGCCCTACTTCTCCACATTGACCCCCCTCTCCCCAGATGCAGCCCTCTTTTCATTTTAGCTGTTTCCTTAGAATTTGCACATGTCCATATTTCTATAACATCTTTGTTTGGTTCATCGATCCTAGACAGGTTCTATGAATTTCTTGCATCAGCAATTAAAAATTTCCTCTTAGCCATCCTCTCTGCTGCCCTTGTTCTCAAGCTCTTAATGTAGTGATTTAAAATTTTTTGAATCAGTACTCCTAGATGATGTTAGTTAGCCTATGTAAATAATACTCAGAACCGTGCACTGTAAGTATACTGTAATATTTTCTGTTTCCTTGTCAAAATTAGTAACTGCCTTTTTTCTTTCATTTAATAATTTCTACCTTTTCCATTGGATCTTCCCAGACCATCCAATAATCTGCCAGTAGGATTGTACACAAGGTCACCAATGTCAAGTCACCTGCTGTGCCCATAATTTCCATGCAGCCATCCAGCCTGGGGACCAGTGGCCTCCAGTGACCTGTGAAGCTCACTAGCTTTTATGCCCAGCTCCCAGCACTGCCACCTTAGAAATGCCATTGTCTGGAATGGAAGTTCCATTTCTTTCATGCGCTGGATGCTCTATTCCTTCTTCCTCTCTCTGTTATCTGTGGGGCACGTCTTCTACCACACAAAAGTGACCACCAAAGTTTGATGCCGGGAGGTGTGACCATAACAGAGACCTGGATGTGTCTGTCGTGGGAGTCCAGCCGTCAGTATGGTTCCGGGGCCGGGCACTTCAGTTCTCATTCTGGTGTCCTTATTACCATTCTGGTTCTTTGTCCTTTAGTGGGTTAATCCTTGTTTTCTTCTTGTTTTTGTGGAACAACTCTCCAAAAGCATAGTGGTCATAGGAAAACACGGGGCCTATTTTGTTTTCATGTGTTGTATTTGATCATCATATCTATTTCATTGTTTGGCTGAGTGTAGAATTCTATGCTGAAATTGATTTTCCATTAGTACTTGGCAGACAATATGCATACTCCTTTTGTTTTTGAGAAGTCTGAATTCAATCTAATCCCTGACCTTTTGTATGGAACTTACTTTTTTTCTCCCACTCTGAAGGACTGTAGAACACTTGCCTCTAGAATTCTACCATTTTACAATGTTGAGTCTTTGGTATAACCTGTATGCAACCGCTGTGCAGTTTCCTTGTTGAGCCTGTTCAATCTGGGATCTGTGTCTTGGAAATTCAGTGAAATTTCCTTTAATTATTTCACTGAAGATCAATGCCTCCCTCCTAATGTGGTTGTGGTTCTTGCTCATTATACTAGAAGTCCTTGTACTCCAATGTCGGATCTTTCCTTTGTCTTCCATTGTTTTGTTTTGCATTACTTTCAGGAAGAAATCCTCAACTTTAAATCAACTCCTCTTTAAATTCTAAATTTCTCATACTTTGTTTTAAAATTTACTAAGATTCTTTTCACAGTATTTTGTTCTTTTAAAAGACATTAGCTTATATTTATTTAATGTCATCTCCCTGCCCACTGTGTGTCAGCACGAAGTTGCTTTTTCTCCTCTTTGTTTTCATCTCTTTCCTCCAGAGTAGGATAGTTCTATATAACTCGTGTTAAACAGTAGGAGATTCAAAGGTTTACCCATAGCTCTAAGCCCTGGTTGGGAGTTGTTGGTTTTGAGTGTCATTAGGCTACTCGGGGCGGGGGGTACTTCCCAATATCGCGGTCCCCAGGTATCCTCTCACCTACTGGAAAAAGCTCCGGGCAAGGATTTAGGTCTCCTGCCCAGAGACAGGGGCCTGCCTGCCATATTCTGGAGACGCACAGTAAGAGGGCTGGGAGCCTCAGAATTTAGGGTTCAGAGCACACTGTTCATTGGGCCCTCCTATATTTAATATGTTATGTGTGATAGCCTGTGCCCTAGAAACCATCTGTTTTACCCTCCCCAGACTCCTGCAAAGAATGGGGGAGCAGAAGTTGTCTCGCAATGTGAATTGAAGGAGGAAATCATATGCTAACATTGCTTCTTGGACAGTTCTCCACCCAGTTTCCCCCTCTCCACCTCCTCAGCCCCTGTCCTAGAAACAGCCAGCCATATCCTGAGTTGTCAAAGGACTGGGGGTGTAGATGGGGTGGTTCCCACTTGACCTTGGCGGGTGCCGTTGATCACCTTTGTAGCTTCAATTTTCGTTGTTCTTGTCTCCGGTCCTCGTTTTCATGTCTGGATGGATTCCGGCATTTTAAATATATGTGTTGTCATCTGATGGGGTCCGATGAGTTCCCTAAACGGGGTGATGGAGGAGAGAGACCTCAGTGTAGCCCCACCCATGGAGTAGGCGCTTGACTTGTTACGGAAAAGGTCAGGAGAATTCGTGTGAGGGAATGTATTAGGGCAGAAAGAAGTACAGTCAGAAGGGTCTGTGAGTGTGTGGATGGCGAGGCTCATTATGGTCTGGGGCTGGGGATATTTGTGTGTTCGTGTGGTTGGTCATTCATGGAATCTGAGAACCTATAGAAAGTACTGTAAATCTATACAGACTCAGTTTATAGGTGAAAGACAGTGGCCTGTTTTACATTTGAAAGTCAAGGGATGGCCCATTTATTGTATCTTTAAGACTCTGATTTTTTTTTTAGGGTTCAGGCAGAGAAAATAAATATATTATAACCTTGACTAACTTTGATTGTGCCCTGAACATGCAGCTTTCCTTGTTTTCTTTCTACCTATCATTATTTCTTCTCTCCTATTGCATGCACCACTATAGGTGTCCATTGAAAACAAAATTGTATGTGTGCTGAACCTGCCACCTTTATCCAGAGTCCTACACAGACTTCCTCTGTTATTCTCTGTGGCAGCCCTCCAGTGGTTTCCTGTAGGACTTTCTGCACAATTTGAATTTTAACATGCACTTACTTGTTTGTCCTCCTCGGCTCCAGTAGGAGGTGTCCCATCAGTAGGAATCCTGTCTGTACTTTTCAAACGATGCCCGCCCCCCAATCTGCCATGGGGATTTTTCCATTGCAGCCATTGACTACTCAGGGAGAATGTGATCACAGCACTGAATTCACCAGGCACTCACTGGGGCCCAGCTCTCACTTCCTGAATTCATTTCATCACTGCGCTCTCTTTTGAGATGAAGGAATAAACAGAGAGTGGCTCAGGAGGTGTTCAAGTCCCACAAGTGACAGAACTGTGGTCTCAGCACAGATGGCGTGGCCCCAGACCCCGTGGCTTCACCAGCGATGGACAAATCTTTTTAAACAAGCGAATAATCCCCAGCTCATCGCTTTAGGGTGAAACTGTTGCTATTCCCTTTACCCAGACGAGGATCCTGAGATTCAATACCATGACTAGCTTGGCTAGGGTAGCTTTGCGAGTAAGTGGGACACAAGGAATTCCAGCCCTATCACTCTCAGACCCCCTGTTCTAATGCCACAGTGACAGCAGCTGCTCAAAACAGCTGTGTATAAATATTTATTACAACCTGAAGCTAAGGGCTATCCAAGAGCCACAACCCACAGCAACAGATGGCCATTTTAGCAATTTAAACAAGCACGTTTACTCTAAATACTATCCACTCTATTTATTTAGTTAGGACCTTCTGGTTTAAATATAGATAAAAGCACTTACATTTACTGGCTGAAATAAATGTAAGACACTTGGAGAACATACTCACACACAGAGACACACAAACATTTGCACCACCAAGCAAAAGGAATAAAAGCTCAGCTTTGACCACAGAATGTAACACGACTTTGTCGTAACCACATTTGTGCTCTGGAGTCAGACCGCCAGGCTTGAGTCCTGGCTTACTCATTAGATGCCACTTAACTCCCTATTTATAGTTTAAGTTCTTTATAAAGTGGAGGCTAAAACAGTCTCTTTTTAAAAGTGTGATGGAAAATTAAATGGTAGCAAGTAGACATATGGCTCCGTGGAAAGTATTCAATAAATATTAGCGATGGTAACTATACAGTGTTATTGTATAGCTCAAAGCTCATTTTTCCTTATATTTGTCAGAAATGGCATCTCTATTTCATATATCCTTATAAACACAGATACAAATAGCCACATACCTCCAATTCATGAATAAAGCTTTTTGTTGCTTGCGCCAAAGGCCCCACTAATAAGAAGCCTGTCAACACATCGGTTTGTTTTGCTCTACTTCTCTACTTTTGCCCTTCTGCTGAGGCTCCACACCTGAAGGTACCTTCCAGGGAGAAATATTTAGGACAACAGTAGCGTCCTACCTTTGTGTTAGAGAAACAACACCCTTACCTACACAGCACTCTCCTCACAAACCAATTTTACAGAACACAGCAATCCAGGTTCATGAATAAATCATACGATGGAAAAACATGTTTCAGAAATATTGCCAATAGCTACAGACTATGGAATTAACCAACAGGACCTGACTCGCGCACAGTGAAGAGGGGGCGCAGTTCTGCCCCCCGGCAGCCGTCTTTCTCTAGTGGATCAACTGCTGCCCCCTTGTGGTCAGAAAAGGTAACGATGCAGTTACCTATTGAATATACACGTGTAGGAAGTGATGGTATTTGTTACCCTACGTGCTTTTGAAAATTCATCAAATGCACACAAAATGGCAGATGTTCCACTGTTTGTTATGAAGAATTCCATTTCAGATTTTTGAAAAGTTAAAGGAAAAATATATCTCTAGACACAGTCATCCATACTGATCTTTGAACTTAAGAGTTATTAGTGTCTTCGGTTATTCCTCGGGTCTCCCCTGAAGAGGAGATGGGATGTCAGACAAGCGGGACTGCAGAAACCCTCATGACCCACTTTCACCGCTACGTGGTTAATGGAGTGGATTTAAAATTAGTGCTTTGCAGAGATACACAAGCCTGCCTATATTCCCTGAGAGTCATTTGTTAGAGTATCGTAGCAATGACCTCTCAGGGTGAAAAGCCTACCTCTCAGCCTTCTGGGAGAGAAGACAGGGAATTTCTAAGTCCACCAGGTGTCAGAGTGGCTGTCTAGGATGTGTCCCGGATCACAGTCTTCAAATATACATGTGGGAAAACTGTAGTTTCATCTTTTGTATTATTGTGGTGAGTGTTCTTCAAAATGAATGTTACATGGTCATATACTGCTGATTATTTACGTTTCATTAGACTGAGATGATTTGCCAAGCTTGTGCAGAGACCCTGCCTAAAGGGCAGTCAGTCACAGGTATTGTAATGTTGTTACCTGGCGTGGCACACCCACGAGCACTGGAGAACCCGAGCTCTGTGCAGGGGGAGGAAGACACCAGGCTGACTGTTCGGAAGAGCAGTGCAGGTCCATCCCTCCTTCTCCCTCCATTTCTAGCTGTCCTAGGAGACCCTGACGGCCGCCCCTCTCCCAGGGATACGGGCTGAGTGGGGCTGTGGGAAGCACTGTGGGGTTCCGAGTCCGTCACCCCAAACTCACGAACTCTGTGTAGGCAGCTGCAGGATTCACTCGTGTTTTATTTAAAACCATCGACATTTTCACCATAGGGCACCTCATGTCAGAGGAGGTGCCGCACGGGGGAAAGAACGTAAGTCAATGTGATGACCAGCTTTGCAGGCGTCAGTTTTTAAATGTCTAATTGGGCAATGTGTGTAAATATGTAATAATGCAAACTACAAATGTAAGGCATATTCTAGTAACCTACATTAATCTTGCTAGATCCTAATACGAAATAAACCAGCAAATTGGTGAAAGAGTTACCAGCTATTTGACTTGCCTTAGTAAAGGCTGGTTGTTTAGGAATATTAATAAATGATAGGGACGTGCAGCCTTTCAGTCTTTTGAGTTTGGCTTTTATTTTATATGCAGCTTTATTTAGGGGGCCGATAGCTACTGAACCCAGGGCATTTTGACTAAGCTGCTAAATCACCCAAGCTAGACTCCAAACTTGCGATGCTCTTCTCCAAGCCTCCCAGAGTACCGGGATCACACGTATGCACCATCACCCAGGCCAGCCAAGAAATCTGTACATGAAGAACAAACAGTAGGTAGAAAGAAAGAGACCTTTGGAAACTTGAGTAAAAACCTAAAGAAACTGTTAAAAAATGGACACACCTCTTTTTACATAAATGTTTCACATGTATTTGTCTTTCTAAAGCTACTTGGTTTATTATATAAATATTAGCTTAATAATGTATCAGAGAAGGCCAGGGATTTAGCTCAGTGGTGCTGCTGCCTGTCTCACAAGTGCAAGGACCAGAGATCAATCCCCAGACCCCCCGCAAATGTGTGTGTGTATATATATATATATATATATATATATATATATATATATATATCAGAGAGGGCTATATGGATGATGTGTTTTGTAGATGATACTCAAGGCAGATAAATCTCCTGCTAGGCACCATGGTACCAAAGAGAGAAAATTCATAAAGGCCCAAGAGCAAAATGGCTCATAATGGCTTATATTCATTAGTGCAATGGCAAGACTGCCCATCTCGAGCTTGGCCCAGTGAAAGAAAGTGCATTGCCTTTCCTTCAGTTATAGTGAAGTTTAAAGGCACTAAGTGAAGCAACAAAGAAATTCTAGAAATTAAGAACACAATAGAATCATTTTTATGAAATAAAAATTCCAATAACAATTATAAAAAGATCTAATGGGTGAACTGCTCAGTCATTGTGTACAGAGTATACGAAATTGGTGAGAAAGTATTTCTTTCCAAATCCTGCGTAATGGAGAAAGGGGTGAGATCCATAGAGAATCCGATGTGAATCTCCATGCCGTCGTGAATACGAAGGAATAAAACCACACATGTAGCTACTTCTACTCCTTTCTGAACTCATGTGGGAGAAGAAAGATGAGAGATCTTCTTTCTCTTCTAATCATAACATTTATTTTTCTTCTGTTTGAAAAGTGATGTTAAAGTACGGTTTTCTCTCTCTTGTAGAATGAAATGTTTAACAAGCTGCTCACACGCGAGGCCCCTCACCTTCTGCAAAGCTTGGGGACATATTTAGGGGACAAAGAGTGGTTTATTGGCAACTCTGTGAGTATGACTGATATCTTTAAAAATACCAGCACATATTTACATAAAAGGATAAACCAAAAATTCATCTAAAGAAACTGTTACTCATGGAGAGAGGGAATGGGTTACAGAGCAGAAATGAAATCTAAATTACTTTATATTAAAATGTTTGGAATCATGAAATATTTTATATTATTCTACAACAATGGCAAATTTTGAGTAAATGCATAGACTAGTGCACAGAATTTGTATTCTACTCTATTAGTAAAAAGTTAGTGAAGAAATATGACTTTGTAAAACTGTAATTTGATTAGACATCTAAATAAGGTTATTCTCTCAGAACAGAAAGTAAAAATCATGCACCATATTGAATAATGTTTGGTAGTACTAGACACCGGTAGTAGTGAGTATTGCTTTACAGATATTATTATATCTATATTGTGGGTGCACAGGTAAGAAATTATTAGTATTTTGAGAACTAGGATCTTCAGTGAGAAAGAAAGGGAGACAGACATGTAAACACCAGTGAGAGTGAGTGAACATCGTATTTCTGTATTTGAAATACAGGTAACAATATAAGGTTATGGTGTTCTTAGGAATGAAACACTGTTTCTTGGGAAATAACGGACAAGCCTGGCATTCCCAAGCCCCCCTTATCCCCAGAGTCTGGTTTTTTATATACTAAAAGGAGCCAGAGCTTCTTGGGGAAATGGCTTATTTTAAATTTTGGACAGAAAATATAAAAAATGAGCTGGGAGTTCCTTGTCATAGTAGAAGCAAAGAACTTACCAAGGACAGCTGGACTTCTGCCAAAGAAACTTTGACCTGAACGGGAAAGCTCTCTGTCAGCCAAAGGTGGGGAACGATTCTATTAGTAAGGAACAAATCAAACTGAACAAGTGCAGGAGTTTATGAAAACCACTAACACCACGGCCAGCATGCATGAACACACGCAGACACGCCCAGACAGACGGACACAAACAGATATATCAACCTCTCTCGATTCATTTTAGAAGCTGTCATAGAGCTGTTGCTGTGAAAATTATTACAAACAAACAAAACTGCAGAAAGTTGTAAATAACGCATTTCTCTGCCCTTCCTACAAGAACACACTCGAGGTAACAAGCTCACAGGGCTTCAGCTAGGAGACAGCGTGCAGAGGCTTTCTTGGGGCGCTGTTGACCTCTGGTCACGGTCTGTCTGCTTTGGGCCTTTGGGTGACACAGAAGCAAATGTCCACAGCTTTACTTTCGACTCCTAGCCAGCTTTTGCACTTTCCCTGCTGTCCCCATCTGTTTCCCCAAAACTTCCCTCTTCTCACACTGTGTGCTGAGGATTTCCAAGGATTTAACTCTGTAACTGAAATTCCTCATGCACTGTTTCCCAGCCCGTCCCGAGGCACTCGCACTTCCTGAAGTTCCAACACAGGGGCGAGTGCTCCTTGCACACACGTCACATGTGCACCTCAGAGCCTGCACACGCTGGGCTCCCTCTGCACAGCGCGCGTCACCCCCAGATTACTGTTGTCTGGACCCTTCTGTCAGCTCTGAAAGGGCCGTGCTGCCTGCTTGATGGTCCCTGCACTTTTTCTTCCTCACTGTTGTCTTGCTCTACGATACAAGCCATGGTGCAGAAAGAGCCAGCATCACGGCTTCCTTGTCTGTCAATGCCCAGCAGGCAGACCTGGCCTTGGCATGTAGTAGGTGCTCAATAAATCATCTCACATCTGACCTCTGAGTCCTCCAGTAGCATCTCTTGGCCCACAGATGTTTAGTGAGAAAGTTTATGAAACACTAGCAACGAGCTTCTTAATCCCACACAGCTAAGAACTGCCCACATGGAAGCCTCATTTCTGACTAATATTTACATGGAAGCAAAGTATCATTATGCAAATTACTCTCTGATCACACAGGCAAAATGCCCAGGTGTACAAGGGCGGGGCCAAGCCATCCTCACCTGATCTGGGGCCAATCCTAGCATTCTCCTAATGACCAAACATCTATATGTTATTTCTCCAGACCTGATACAGGGCAATGTATTTTAACCACAAATGTTTCCCTGGAAAATATAGAGCAGTGGTGACCGAGCCGTGGCACGTGTGCTGCAGCAGGGTATTTGTATCACTGAGCACTCTAAAGGGTTCACCATCACTGGTTCAGAGTCTCCAGGAGTAATTTACACACTTCCCATTTATACTTTAAAATATGAAGGGCCAAGATAAACAGCAAGATGAAGTTATCCCAGGTCTCACTGTGGGCATTCTGTAGGGTGAGTAAGGAATGGTCAGTCCTTTGGCCCCGTGAGAGAAGGGAACGGTTCTGAATTACGAGAGCAGAAGGGCATAGCAGATGAAACACACACAGAGCTTTGTCCTGTGGAGGACAATTTTGTAACAGATGGGAAAAGTGTGGATTAAGTAGGATGAGAATGTCAGAGAGGTGGAGATCGGACCAGGTTACACAACAGCATGGACTGCAGGGATCTCCTATTAGTACAGCTGCATCTACTTACCCATCTGTGTGGAAAAGTCCTTGTCACCTCAAGCACTAATGGGGAGCCTGTCACTTGGGGTTGACGGTAGGGTTGTGCTGTTCATCCGTCATTTTCCAGGTTTCTATTAGGTACACATTCGGTATTCGTAATGACAAAATCTATTTTGAATTTCAGAATGATCTCTTAGATTCAGGAATTCAGTTTATATTTTTATAATGATGAAGTTATACCTTTTATGTTCATATGGAAAGCAATTTTTTTTCCTGTTGCTTGAGCAGGTGACTTGGGCAGATTTCTACTGGGACATCTGCAGCACCACGCTTCTGGTCCTTAAACCTGACTTGCTGGACAGTCACCCCAGCCTGCAGACTTTGCGCAAGAAGGTCCAAGCCATCCCTGCCATCGCTGCCTGGATACAGCAGAGACCTCAGACCAGACTCTAGCAGACACACGAACCTCGGCTTCGCCAGTCACGGCCTCCGCTCCCTCCGGACACCAGCTGGCCAGCTGCCTCCGTGATCCTCCTCACACCCCCACTCCCTCCACCAGGACTCCCACTGTTGCCATATTCTGCATTAAAAAGTCGTATTTGGTCTCCATTCTCCTTCCTTCTAAAGAAAGGTTTTTCATTCTTGATGTTTGGTTGTTGTTGCTGTCCGAAACTTTCTCTTGCTGTACAGCACAAACTGGCCTCCAACTCACTTTTAGCCCAGGTGGCTCTTCAGTTCACGAAGACATTGCTTCTTCAGCCACCCCAGTGTTGAGATTACAGGCGTCCTTCTGCCCCCACACCTGGAGAATTTCACACCGCTCATGACAGGAAAAGTAGTTCCCATGTGGAATTTGCCTGCCCCACTCGGAACACGCGCAGATGCTTAGTTCAGTAACATCTGTTGCTGCCCCCAAATGGGGTAGATCTATTTCAGTTACCACCGCATAGCAACCATGAGTAATCAAGTGATGTGCAAACTTTGCTGACAGCTCCTTAAACTGCACTTCTCTACGTTCAGAACGTGAACATAATGCACAGTGATGATTGCTGTCCGTGATCTGCAGAGAACAATCCAGTGGCTCTGGTGCCTGGCACTATAAAGACCCCAAGGAGCTAGGCAGAGAGCCCTGCTCTTACGACTGCAGCCCCAACACTTCTAAATCAAAGCTGCTTTCACTGAGCAGCCGCTGGGCTGGGGTGTGAGCACTGCACAGGTGTGCCCATGTTTTCCTTACTGTCCCCATAGGACAGGGTTTCTGTCACGTTTGTTCATTGAGCACCTGCAGGAATAAAGTGAAACTGCCGAGCACATAGGAGGAACCCGCTGACGGTGGTGGTTACTATTGCTCTGCCGGTGACCGGGGTCGGGGGAGTCAGAAAGACAGCACATCTGGGTCCCACACTTCTAACCACTGTCCTGCTGCCGCCGCCATAGCTGGCCATCAGGGTAGACCCGGACACTAGGCATCCTGCCTAGGAGTCTAGACCCATGCAGCCTCTGGCCCCTGAGTGGTGGCTGTAGGGACAGACCGAGGGGAGGCCTCAGGAGTGCTCACAAGAGGCCGATGCAGTCAGTGTTCAGCAAGTGTTCTCACCGAGCGTATGACTGCTGTGATTTGTAGTTTACCGTTTTGTATCAGAATCACTGTCTGATGGATGGCACCAGCAAGAGAGCAGGACCCTGTGCTGTAAGAAAACAGGCCCGCTGCTGAGGCAATGTCTGTTGGGCAAGTGCCTTTACGTAGAGTTCCTGTTCCTTTCGAGGACACTCTGACCTTGAGTGTTCTCTGGAATCGCACCACAGCGATGCCATTCTGCCTTGCTGATCCTGGAGCTCACCTGTGAGCAGGGTGGTGCATCTTCGCTGCGGAGCACTGACCATGAGCGAGGGTGGCCAGCCAGCGGGGAGGTTTGGCCTTGTGGAAGCTGCTCTTTGTCCCATCTCTAGCTGTGAAGAAACCTGCACATGCCGTGTTGCGCTGCCTTAACTGTGGGTTACCAAGTACTTAGCCAAGGTCCTCAGGCACACTGTCCCTCTGAACTGTGGCCCTGGCCTTTGAGCTCCTCTGTGCCTTTCTGGGCACTCGCTCTCCAGGGAAGGAGCAGGAGGTTGGAGCAGATCTGGGCTCCACCCAACCTCCTATTCCCCTGAAGGCACCCAGCGCGAAGCTGGGAGGTGGAGATGAGTCCCCCAGCTCAGAAGTCCCCTCCATCCTCTCTGCTGGACCACATCACTGTCCACCCTGGGATGAGGAGGAGATGGGCCAAGGCAGCAAAGCTAAAGAGCACAGCGATGAGGGACTACAGAACCACCCTTGGAAAGGGGGACCTAGAGCCAAGCACACAACCCTCCTCAGCCTCGGTCCCTTCGCAGAGCAGCTGACATCACAACACTGAAGATGCCGAGGCTGTGACTACCCTCAGGAAGCTGGGGACAGGTGTCCCCCAGTTGCCTGGAAGAGAAGGGAAAAGGCAAAAGTGCTCACAAGGCACTAAGGGGGAAGAAGATGGAGGCAAGTGTTTGATAATAGGGATTATTTACTGGGTGATAAACTATTTTCTATGCTAGAAAGAAAGAAAAATAAAGAAAGAAAGAAAGAGAAAGAAAGAAAACTGGAGATCAAACCCAGCTTTGGCACTGAGCTACATCTCCAGTCCTTCTCCTCCTCCTCCCCCTCCTCCTTCTTCTTCCTCTTCCTCCTCTTCCTCTTCCTTTCTTCCTCCTCCTCCTCCTTCTCCTCCTTTTAAATGAGGCAGGGTCTCCTGAAGGTGCTAGTTCATCCATGCTGGGCTCCAACCTGTGATCCTTCTGCCTCAGCCTCCCAGAGTGCTGGGATTACAGATGTGCTCCACTATGCCCATCTGGGAAAGTGGTTGTTAACCAAAAAAGCTTTACAGGTCCCAAGGAATTACATTAGTAAAATGAAGCAAAACAAAACAACTTCACATTAAAAGAACAGAGATCAAGAGAATGAGAAGATGAGCCACAGACTTGGGGAAAAACATGCAAAATATGTATCGGATAAAGAACTGTTACTGAAAATATACAAATATCTGGGAATACTCAAGAATAAGAAAATGGGCCGGGGATTTAGCTCAGCAGTTTGGTGGCCAGCCTTGCAAGTGCAAGGACCCGAGTTCATTCCCCCGTACAAAAAAAAAGAATGAGAAAATGAATAACCTGATTAAATATCGGCAAGGATTTGAAAAGACAGATGCCTTACCAAAAAAATTGACTGATGGCAACAAGCATATGAAGAAATGGCCTCCATAATTGTATTAGGAAGTTGCAGGTTAGGATGAAATTCTAATACGTGCCCATTAGAATGTTGAAAAATCCAAAAGACACGAAACTCTACTGAAAATGGGGAGCCACAGGAGCTGTAGTTCATTACCACTGAGAGCATCCTCTCTGTCTGCACACCCAGGGCTGTGGCAAACACCCACGCTGAGGTGTGCCCTTGTCACCTTGGTAGGCAGGGAAAGCAATCAGACCACTGAGTTGGACACAGGCAGTGCATCGGGTGTTGAAGCAGACTGATGGCCCTCTTGCCAGGACTTTCAAGCCCAGCTGCCTCTGAAAGCCACAATGCTGGACTTAGCTTCTCACCACGGAGGCCAGGGCCAGTGTACTTCCCAGCCTGAGCAGAAACTTCTCAGGGGTCTCTGTGTGGCCTTTTCCCTCTCCATGACTTTGTCTGTGGCTGTCTCTGACCCAGTCACTGTGGCATGGTGACACCAGAAACTCTGAAGCCAAGTTGTTCTGTGGCTCAGTCTTAAACAGTTAAACGCTTCCCCGATACTGCCCTATGAGATCTCCTCCAGTATCCCAGGCACTGCATTGGATTTCTTCTCCAACTCTTATCAGAGGTGGATTTCCTCTGACTGCCGAGAAAGGGGGACATCACCAAGGGCTAAAGAAGAAAAGACAATAGAGACTTTGGTAATTTCAAAGTAGCCAGGAGGACAGTGCTTCCAAGTGGGCAAAGACAAAGACTGTCCAAGCTAGCCATTATCTATTGGGTATGCACAATAGCTGGAGAGAGTATCAGGTGGCTTAGGGGATAGTGGCAATCTTAGATCTGATTCTGTGAAGATTTCATGCCGATGAGGGCAGAAAGGAGAGCATTCCCACACGGTAAGTAGGTGGGATGAGCAGAGTTGATGAGGGACTCTTCCCTCCAAGGTGAAACCTTTCTCTTATGTATTACTACTGGGTTCTAAAGGAACCAGGATGTTCTCAGCTAATGCAATCTTTTGAGCACCACAGTGTCACAGACCACTGAGGCCCCAGCTGTGACCAGAGGCAAAGCGGAGTTATGTTTCTGCACATCATAGCCAGCCCATGGACAAGGCAACACTGGGCCTTAGACAGCTGTAGTTATACTTTAATTATGAAATGATTTTCCCAAAAAACTTATGTAGGAATGCTCCCGACAAAGTATCCTGCCATATGGAAGGAGTCACTTTCAGTGTGAAACCCCACACTGGTTTTACAAAGCAGAGGTTTACATAGCTGTGGGCTCTTCTGGGGGCTGGTGCTGCTGGTTCTATCTGTCGTCTCTCCCTGCGCTGCAGCACCTCCAGGCTTACCTGTTCTCCCTGGGCATTGTCTCTTCCCTCAGGTTGGTTGGTCTTCTGGTACCTCTACTGCCCAGTGCTGAGGGGAAACAGTGCAGAGTGGATTTATTGTATTTTGCATTTCACCTTAAGGTTATGTATTTTTCCATAGTAGATGTTAGAAATTAATGTTTTTTCTTCCTTCCTTCCTTCCTGCATGCCTTATTTCCTTCCTTCCTACTTTCCTCCTCCTTCTTGTTTCTTTGTTTCATGATATAACACACTTCAACTGGATGTTGTGCCTTGGTCGCACTGTCTTATCACTTGGTCTGCGAATGCATTTCTGAGGCCCACATCTCTCTGTGGAAGATGTTAGGAACCTATGTAGGAACTAAAACCCTTGGCTAATGTAAAATGTAGACTTAATCCTGTCACGGGGAAGGTGACCTCTGTACACACACTTCTAACACTGCCACGTATATATAAATTTCACTCCACGGTCTTGCCTAGGTATGGGTTTTCTTTCTTGGATGCTTCATTTCATCTGTTGCTTTGCATTCATGGCCACATTAATGAAAACCCTAATAAACGTCAGGGTTGAGTTCCTGTTTTCTGGTTATTTTGGACTGGAAATTCAGGTGATGAGATCTTCCTTGTCAGGAGACTTGACATTCTTGCGAAGTCTGAGCAGATCACCTTGACAGACCCCAGGCTGGTGTATTTTTGTCTGCTCAGTTCCCAGGCCATGATAAGGCTGCAAGAGGAAATTGTATCTCCCTCGCAGAGACTGCTAAATATTGTCTCAGAAATCTTAGAGGCTTCAAGAACTTGACCCTTCTTGAAAGGGCTGGGGATTTAGCTCAGTGGCTCCCTGACTGCCTCGCAAGCACAAGGTCCTAAGATTGATCCCCAGTACTAGAAAAACATTTGAAAAAAGAAAAAGACATTGCCTCTAACAGAATGTTTCTGCCCAGTTTTCTTGATTGTTGCCCCAGACCTGTTTGGCTGTGAATACCAGGAGAGGAAGGGGCATGCTTGCTGGCTTGGTTTTGGTTTTGGTCTCAAAGGTACTCCAATATTTTGGTTCCTAGAGGCTTTGCTGCTATATTTAACACCATTAGAGAGTCCTGCACACAGCTGCTTCCTGTGATTTGAATACTTTTATGGTTATTTTTGGGAGGCTGATTTGTTTGGAACAGCTAGTCCACCGCGGGGGTGCGGGCAGAGATAGAGGGGGGAGGGAAACGTCATGTTTCGTGATTTTGCATGTGGCCTGCTGTCACAAGATCTTTGCTTCTCCTGCTGGTGGGCAGGCCTGAGGCGGGGCTGAGACGGCGGTGGGTGTGGCCAGGCAGGGCTGGGGCGGGGCTCAGAGCTCCCCCTCGGGGCGGGATCTGGCCGCTGTTGACTGGCACAGAGAGCACTGCATTCCAAGTGGACCAGCAGCAGCGAAAGGAGGGATAAAAGCCGTGAGGAGGGAAATGGCAGGGAGGGGAGACTCCACTGCTGGAGTCTTCCTGGGTCTCAGAGGAGAGATGGCCTGGCCCAGGTGGAGGAGTACGGCTGCCACCCCCCAGGGCTTGGCCTTTGGGGAAGCGGTGGGGGCGGGGTAAGAAAGGAGGAGCACCGGCCCGGAGGGCGGAGCCAGGGGGGTGGAGTGCAGGTCCTGGGAGTGAGGCCAGGGAGGGCGGAGGGAAGGCTCTGGGGTCGGGCCACAACTTCCTCTGTTGCCCAGGCTGGGGTGGTTGGAGAGGCCGAGAGGCTCTGTCCAGGCAGGGAGGGTAGGCACAGCCGGGTTCTGGTCCTGCACAGGGAGCAGTGGTCAGTCCATGCTCCGTCACTAAGGGGGCAGGAGCCTAGGGTCTTGGCCTTGGTGATTATCTGGCTGTGTCCATCTCTGTGCACATGCGCACGCGCGCGCTGTTGACCATTTCCATTTTTGTCTGGGTTTCCTCCATTTGTGTATTGCATTCATGCAGTGAGTCGTTGTGAAATCTGGTTGTGGAGAACATCTTGCTCTAAATGATGACAGACTTCGACAGACTTCTCATTGAGATATTAGAAGCCGCTAGACCAAAGAACAGACAGAGGCTTTCAAGAGATAAGGTGGCCCCACCTGGCCTGGGCCTTTTCAGCGCTTTCCCAGATTTCTGGAAGTCATTTGGACCCTGGGGAAGTTATTCTCTTTGGGGTGACCAGCTTGGTACTGCTGTCCATTGTTTCTGATGAAGCGCAGGTACTACCCCTCCTCTGATACAGACTGTTAGGTCTTTGTCTCTTTTTTTTTTTTGAGACAGGGTCTCCCCTCTGCAGCCCAAAGTGGATGGAAACTTTTGATCTTCACACTTTAGCCTCCTAGTGCTGGGATAAGGGTTTGGGTGCTCATGAGGTTCTGATCTTTTCCCGATATCTATTTAAATTCTTACCTGTCTTTGACAGGAGGCAGAACCACTGAGCTAAATCCCCGGCCCATAAGTTCTTACCCATTTTTTTGAGGAGGTTCTCCAGTTTTTACAGCTGGACGTCACCGATTCCACACTTATACAAAAAGTTTAGTAACTTTTCCAATGTTCATTTCTAACTCAATATTTTCAAATTTTGGTCATAGTCTATCTTAGGTACTGAAGACACACATTTTATTATGTTCTTAATCTACTGTGAAATCACCAGTTTCATCTATTTTGTTTTCTGTGTAGTTGTTGTTTGTATTTTGAAATCGAACTCCTTCTCAAAGCTTTAGGTAGGGCGGGGGGTACATGTTCCAAACCTCCTAGATCTCAGCACAGGTTAGTAAGCCTTTAGTAAAAACTAGGATTCATTTGTTACGTTCCCTTTTTGTAAATGTCCAGCTGAAACACAACAGCGGCACTAAACCAATCACAGTACAGTAAATAAATGCAATTCATTTTGCCATACTGAAGTTTTTAACCTGATCCTATTGAGCAGTGCAGTGTCCAGAATGGCCATAGGGAGGGATTTTAAGGGATGGTTAGGTTTATTTGTCTAGGATGAGGTATTGTATCTTAGCCACAGTTTGGGAAAGCCAAAGACATCACTGGATAAAAATCCCTATCTACCAATGACAATTCTGGCATCTCATGTCTCTTATAAGATTCTCACAATGAAGTTTGTCACCTTGAGCTCTCTGCTTCACCTGATCCTCCAGGATCATAAAGCCAGCAGCCTCAGTGTCCCACCAGCTCTTCCTGCAGTTGGGGTGCAGAAGTGTTTCACTGGGGATGTTTTCCAGAAGCCTGAAAACTGGCTGGAAAACTCAGTGCACTGAGGCAGAAGGTTATTTGAATCTGTTACCTTCCCTTCCTGTTTCACAGGTAAGATTTTCCTCAAGCCCCACTGACAAAGGGAATGTTACGAAGGAGACCAGCTCAGTCTGAAATCAGCTTGGTGGCTCTGGGGACTCTGCCCACACCTGGGCAGAAGGGGAGCTTCACGTGGGGCTTGTCACCCTGAACTCAGTAGCACACACTGTTCCTTTTTATTCACTTCTATGGGCTATAGACTTGGGGTCTAGCAGTTTCAGCTTTTCTTATTGAAATCCTCTTTATTTCCTAAATACTACTGCTGAGAAAGAGCAAAGTTCAGAGAGTGAGACAGTGTGGGAGTGACTCTAAAGGGAGAGCAGAGCTGTGGCTGGGCTTCCTATTGTAGGGCTGGGTGTTGAGTAGCAGACTCCTTCGGTGTTGGAATGGATCCCAGAGGGGCCCCTGCTTTCAGCCTGTGGGGGTTGGGGAAACCCCCGCTCTGGGAGGAAGAGACTAAGGAATAGACCATGGGGAACAGACCTATCTCACTGGCAATGCTAGTTGTGCGTTGGGAAGATGATGTGGATGTGCTTTGTTGTTGTTTCCTGGAGGAGGCAGAGGAGGAGCAGGGGACCGCTCAGGACCTGGGCCACTGAGGGCCTTAGAAATGATGGAGCTCCAGCTGGAGGAAGGGCGTGAGGAAGAAAGGCCTGTGCTGGGGCTTGGCTTTGGGCAGGCAGAGCTGAATGAGGCCCAGGCGAGAGGCTCCAGATGGGTTTCCTACTCATGCTAAAGCTGAGCATCCTGGTGGCTCCTGCCAAAGCATGGACAGAGAGTGAACAGATCTCTTTGCAGGTTCAGATTGATGACACCTAGGTGAGGGACCACGGGGGGAGTGCTGTCTAGCAGATGCACTCTTTGTGACATTGAGTGTGGTAGGGTCTTTGCTGGAAAGGAGAGCTTTCAGCTCTGTTGCACGGAGGTGTTGTCTGATGTGAGCATTTTCCCTTCTTAAATTCCAGAGCTCTCTTTCAGCCATGTGAGCTGCCACCCGGATGTCAGAGGCCTCTCTCTGCAGGGAGGGCAGCCGCCTTTGGTAGAATTGCAAGGTCTTCTCCCAATCCTCTTTGAGATTCGAGCTCACTTTCTGTAGGTCTCCAGCTCTCCGGTGGCACGATCACTCTCCTGCTAGGTGGACAGTTTCTGCTCTTGTTCTGCCTGGGATTTCACCTGCAGTCTTGGTTTCCTTTGGCAGCGCAGGACCGTGTGTTGTTGGTGCACTTCAACCCTCACCATGAGCTCCCTTGGTGGCTGGGAGTTTGCTGACTGCCGAGATGATGGCTGAGCCAGTCCTTCCTCTGTCATTGCTCCCTGGAGCTGCTCCTTGCTTTTGTTCAACAGGGCAAATTTGGCTTCAGCTGCTTCCAATGGGAGTGATTAGGATTCCTCTGCTAGGGACCGGGCCCTGTTGGTAGTCTCTGCCATCCTGGGTTGCTGGTGTTGAAAATGTGACTGTTTGAGCTCTCTGAGGAGGAAGGGTGTCTGCCCGTGAAGTCTGGCTCTGCCCCCGTCCACCTTCTTGTAGGCCACCTCCCAATGCTGTGCTTCCCTGGCCTCCTCCTCCAGGTGGTCCTCCTTGAGAGCTACCTGAGGCTTTATGCTCCTTTTGAAGTTGGCTGACTTTGTCCACAAGCTGGCATTTTTCCTCCATAAGGCCTGTGAGCTTGAGAGTAAGCCATTTTTCTCTCCCTAGCACAAGCTGGCTTTGATTGGAGCAAAAAGTCCTCCATGAAACTAAGAGAAAGGTTAAAAGACCCACAGTGGCTGGCCACTCCATGGCACAAGGCTGCCTAGGCAGTTGCCTCAGCCGCCAACTACTGGCCTAGAATGTTCAGTGTGTGCTCCAGAATCTGGCAACAGGAGTGGCCCACTGCTGAGCCCAATGTGGGGGTGGAGTGAGGGGCCCGTAGGGAACAGGCCCTGGGGAACATCTGTGTTCCCCACTCCTGGGGGATCTTCAGTGGCCCTTACTGTGTGCTCTGTCCTGGAAAAGAACAGTCCCCAGAAGCCCGAGATGTGCCCTGTCTGTGTCACCCTACCCCTCCCTTTAGTTCCACCTGTGCTGGTGCTTTTGGGAAAGGGGAGGTGAGGGGCAAAATGATGTATCAGGTGCTGCAGACTGTGTACCAATTCCTACACATTATCATTGTAAAATAATATGTGTATTTTTTAGAGACACAGCCTAAACTACTGCCATACCAAATCTCATGATAAGTCATTGAAATTATCTTGACAAACATAATAAGTTGTTTCTTTAGAAAGTCATATGGTGGTTTCTGCCATTAATAGATTATTAGAAATAAGCCCCCAGACTCAACTTTTCAGTGTGGAAAAATGCACTCAGACAATAAGCAAGAGGCCCTGACAAAGTAAAAGCTTACTTCTGGAGGAAGACACATGAATCGGTTGATAGAGAAGTGCTATACAATAAGACCGACCCTTGCCTTGCCTCCACAGAATGTTTTGCTTTGAAAATGTAAGTTTGTGTGGCTGGGCTCCTGCTCAGTGTATCAAAATGGTTTGTGGCTGTTTGAACTGTGTGACTGTTCTGTTAAACTCTGCCCCTCTGTTTCAGGAATGTTCTGTAGCTCCACCCCACTGCTTAGGAAGCATGCTCCCTCAGAATGTGTTTCAGGGATGTTCTGTAACTCCACCCCTTTACTTCAGCAATGTTCTGGAACTCTGCTCACCTGCGTGAGCATGCTCACCTATCCTGTAGACCCCTATATAAGGAGGCTCTCATTTCTGATAGAGTGCTCAGGTTCCTCTGAGCCCATTGGGAGCTCACTAGTGTAATGAAGTTTTTTTTTTCTCCACCTCTTCAACTGACCATCAGATTCTCAAGTCTTCACACGACGAGAGCTGTGACCCAGAGCTGCCACACTGAGCTGTAAAGCTCAGCTGTGCCTCAGAGCCGTGACATTGAGCTGTAACACTTGGCTATAGCACTGAGTTGCTCTGCCCTGCCTCAACGTTTGGTTCCCTGACTTGGAAAACAATCAAGCTGACTGATTCAGAGTCAGAGAATGGTGCTGGAAGCCCTCTCCAAAGCCTGAGATAGCATGCCTCTGCCCAGTTTGGCAGTTCCTTCTTCATCAGGCAAGGGTGACTAAAGATTGCACTTGCTTCTCCTGACTGAACTCAGGAGAATAGGTGGACTAAAAAACGATTTTGGGACTTCAGGATATGGTAAAGCCCCAGGGCCCAGTTCAAACCCAGTCAGGCTGTCCCAAGGGACAGAAGGAAGGATCACCTCTTGTGGTCTCAAGTGAGAGACCTTAGTCAGGGATCTCCCTAAGGGGGAAGAAAAACTTTTTAAAAAATTTCAAATAGCAAATAGTTTATTTTATACTGTGCTGTGTTCAAAAGAGCAATTAAGGTTATAATGAGCTAAACATTAATAGCAAATATGAAGGCTATATTTTGGCATTCCAACCCCAAATTAGCATATCTCAGCCAGGAAGTTACTTATGAAGAATTCTACTGTTGCCATTTCTAGAGTTTCTATTATATACATTCCAATTTCCTGTACCCATGCCTTTTTATTAGAAAGAATAATGGTGACTCACATCCTTAATGGGAGGCTGACCAGGTGGGGGTTACCCTCCTACCTTAGCCAAAACATGCCTAAGCTCCTGTGAGGGCTGTTGCCAGATGGACACCTGTGTGGTCTCTTTGGGGGGTGGGCTCCCATCCTTTGTCAGTTGTGCCACCATTCAAGGGCACTATATACACCATGAGTCCTAACCATAGTAAACTGACAGTCCTAGACTGCATGGTCAAAAGTTTTAAGAAGGGGGCCAGGAATTTAGCTCAATGGTGTTGCCACCTGCCTGCAAGCATAAGGTCCTAAATTCAATCCCAGGTACAAAAAAAAAATTGTTTCTGTTTTTGTTTTTTGAGACAGGGTCTCACTAGATAGTTGAGACTGACCTGGAACTCACTATGTAGACCAGGCTGGTCTCAAAATCACAGCAATCCTCCTGCCTCAGACTCACGAGTGCTGGGATTACAGGTGTGTGCCACCACGCCTGGCTCCAAAAAAATTTTTTTTGAAGAAGGGATTTAGTGGGGAATATGGAGTCAGACTGAAGCCCACAAGGTTGTGAACCCTCTGCAAAATAGACTGGCCCCAGTTTAATGTAGGGTGGCCCCTTCTGTGCCCTAGATGTTCAGACTGTGCATGCAGCCTACAAAGTCATTAGTGACAAACAAGACTACCCTGATCAGTTCCCCTATATTGATTCTTGGCTAGAGGTTGCCCAGACCCTACCTGCCCTGGATCCAATTCTGCATTGGTAGAAAGGGAAAGAAATTTTTGTAGCCCAAAGTAGTGGCCATCTCTCTTAAGAGCTGGAAAAAGCCAGTTCATTAGGGCCCTCCAGGAGAAGACTTTCAGCCACCACTTTATCTCCATGAGCCACCATTTGTAACTCTACTACTAGCTCTTGCTCTTCCTGAAAGCCTGCCACCTTCAAACTCCTAACCACCAGCCCCACCTGCTAGTTCACCTGCTGACTCACCACCTGTCTAGTTAGACAGCCCATTTCTGAACTCCCCAATAAGCCCATCTCCACTTCCTGCCAACCGTCATCTTTATCCAACTCTCCCAGCACTGGCCTCCAGTGCCTCCACCACCCTGAGTAGCAATAAGATTGTTTCTCTTGAGATACTTTTTGTCAGGTGTCTGTGGTTGGCTCAGGCCTCAGCTGCCCAAATGCCAGTCCATGAGACCTGACCTCTGCCCCATATCCTGGACAGCACCATCCAGTCTGCACCTACTGTTCTCTGCTACCACAACTGATCTTCTGAACTGGAAACAACATATTCTGTCATGCTCTTAAGAAGACTAGGCTCTCATTGATCTCATGGAGTCTGTTTTCCAGACCTACCTGCCCACCTCGAATGACTGCTGCCAATTGTTGTACGCTCTGTTTAACACTGAAGAGAGGCATAGAATTATCACTGAGGCCAGAAAGTACCTCCATGGTCTGGCCCCCTTTGGCCAAGATTGAGCAGATTGGGCCAAGGAGATGGTTTCCAAGAACAGGCCACAATGGGACTTTCATACTAGGAGGACAAGAGGCCCTCACAAGATACTATGAGGCCATCCTACAAGGAGTCTCTGCAGTTGCCAGAAAGCCAACTAATGTGTCCAAAACTGCTTCTCTGTTGCAGAAGCCAGATGAGTTGCTTGGTTACGTCTACAAGTGAGTCTGCAAGGTTTCCCGCATCTTCACACCCATTGACTCAGAGCCTCCTGAAAAGCAATGCATGGTCAATGCTGCTTTTGTGGCCCAATCCACTCCTGACATCTACCACAAACTCCAAAAGCTTGAGAGGTTTGCCAGCATGAATGCTACTTGAGGTTGCCACAAAGGTCTTTGCTAACTGAGACTGTAAGGCTTGAGAGGCAGAAAAATGAAACAAAAGGTCTCATACCTTGCAGCTGCACTTGGAAAACCAGATTCCATTCACAGGCACAGGGGAAGAAACTGACTACAGACCCCTTTATTCCTGGACCAATGTGCTTATTGCAAAGAAATTGGACACTGGAAAAAGGAATGCCCCAAGAAAAGCACCCTGAGCAGAAAGGCTTCTGACATCACCAGCTCCAGCCACAATTCAAGCCTCTGGGACTCATTTCACAAGCTCCCAACCACACTGCCTCTCATTTCCTGTGTGAGCCTCCAGTACCTGGCCTGATTGGACTTGCAGAGATTGAGTGAGATCAGGGAAGACCAGGCTACCTTACTCTAGGCCCCTGGGAGCCCATGGTCAAAATGACAGTTGGCACGGCCAACCTATAACTTCCATGGTTGACACAGGAGCTGAGCACTCTGTAGTGACAGCCCTCCACCAAGAGGGGCACCACCATTGTGGGGGCAATGGGAGTTCAGACAGCACAGCTGTTTTGCCAAGTATGAACCTGCCAACTGGGGAGATACAGAATGGTCCCTGAGTTCCTATACCTGCCTGAGTGCCCTATTGCTCTCCTAGGAAGAGACTTGCTAACTAAACTTGGGACGCACATGACATTTACCCCCCAAGGGACCTGCTAACCTGACCCTAGATGCACAAAAAGGACTGATACTATCTGTAACTATCCCCAGAGAGGATGAATGGACACTGCACACTGTAGATTGGGAAGAAATAAACCCCCTGGAGTTGCTAGAGACATTTCCAGATGGGCTGAAAAGTCGCACCTGGGATGGCCAAGAACCAGCCTCCAATCCTGGTGGAACTTAAACTGGAGACAAAGCCTATCAGACTGAGACAATATGCTATACCAAGAGAGGCACAATTTGGGATCCAGGAACACATCAGTTGTCTAAAGGGTGCAGGGTTCTTAAGCAAATGCCAGTTCCCTTGGAACACACCACTGCTGCCAGTTAAAAAACTGGATGGAAATGGATACTGACCAGTTCAGGACCTCTGGGCAGTCAACAATGTCACAGTTACTTTACATTCAATAGTTCCAAACCCTTACACCCTACTGAGTCTGCTCTCACCTCGTGCAGCTTGGTTCACCTGCCTGGACCTTAAAAATGCCTTCTGCCTATGGCTAGCTGCCCTAAGCCAGCGACTTTTTACATTTGAATGGGAAGACCCCAACACGGGGAAAAAACCACAGTTAACCTGGACAAGACCTTCTCAAGGTTTCAAAAATTCTCACACACTATTCAGGGGAGCTTTAGCTGCTGACCTGGCTGCCTTTCCTGGGAAAAAACTGAACTGCACTGTGCTGCAATATGTATGGAGACAACCTCCTATTAGCAAATAAAACCAAAGATGATTGTTGGCAAGGAGCTTTAGCCCTCCTCCAGTTGTTTCCAGATGCATGCTACAAAGTATCCTAGAAAAAGGCCCAGATATGTCAACCTTCTTTTTGATACCTGGGATTCATCATCACCAAAGAGCACTGATCTCTGGGGCCTAGGAGAAAACAAGTCATCTGTTCCCTTCCTAGGCCAACCAACAAAAAGAAACTGTGAGAGTTCCTGGGGGCAGCTGGATCCTGTAGGATTTAGACACCTGGGTTTCCTGAGAAAGTCAACCCACTACTGCCCTCACTAGACCTAAAAAAAAAAAAAAAAAAAAAAAAAAACAAAAAAAACAAAAACACCAAAAACCAGTTTTAAAAGGTTTAAAAAAAAACCTTAAAATGGGAAACTCAACAGGAACTTGCTTTTAAGGAGATTAAACAGCTACTCATCAGCACACCTGTGCTCGGATTGCCAGATGTAAACTGAGTATTTAATCTCTTTGTTTATGAAAAAGACCATGTATCCCCCAGAGTCCTGACTCAGACAGTAGGGCCCTGGCCAAGGCCAGTGGTCTACCTGTCCAAACTACTGAGCACTGTGGTGGCTGGATGGCTCCCTTGCCTTCGACCTCTGCCAGCAGCTTTGACGCATATCAAGGAGGCAGAAAAACTGACCTTGGGCGGAGCCTTTGAGTAAAAGTCCCCCAAACAATTATAGCTCTGATGAATAGTCAAGGGCATAAATGGCTTTCAAGTGCCAAAATGGCCCAATATCAGGGGTTACTCAGTGAAAATCTCAGGGTCACCCTGGAAACTGCGTGAACTTTAAACCTAGCCATCTTTTCACTGCTGAAGAGGGCCAACCAGACCATGACTGTGAAGAGATGGGTCAAAGCCAAACCAACCACGACAGAAAAAGCTCAGGAGGTTGTTCAGCTCCTCCTCAGAGAAGTCATTCCTCAACATGGACTCCCTTTGTCAACTGGAAATGACAACAGGGCCGCTTTGGTGGCTGAAGCTGTTCAAGGCCTCTCTGATAGGCTAAAGATTAAATGGAATCTGTGCACAGCCTATTGGCCACAATGTTCAGGGAGAGTAGGATGCATGAATTGAACACTTTAAAACCATTCTGGCTAAGTATTACCAAGAAACAGGAGCAAGAGTAGCCAGAAATGTTACCTCTGGCCCTGCTCAGAGTCGGGTGCACATTTGGACCCTCAGGTTATTCCCCGTATGAGATAATGTTTAGGAGACCTCCCCCAGTCATTGGATATTTCAGGGGAGATGTTAGATAAGTGGAAGATAAATATATAACCTTAGAGTTACAAACATTAGGTGAAATCTTTTCACAAATTGATGAAACTGCCTTAGAAAGAACCCCCATCCCTATGGGGAACCTAGTACATGCCTTTCAACCAAGAAATTTAGTTTGGGTTAAAGATTGGAAAATGATACCCCTCCAGCCTGTTTGGCTAATGCCATGTACTGTTGTGCTTGTTACCCCCACTGCTCAGGTATTACTCTGTGGGGACATCATACCTGAATAAAAAAGGTATTCCCTGCAGAGGTCCCAGATACCTGGAATCCCCTTAGGACTCAACTTAGTTGGAAGACCTTGGGACTCAACCTTTCCTTGGAGACAGGACCAGTAGACCAACAATGCTGCTCTAGTCACACCAGGAGCTGCCTAGTCTACACATGGCCAAAGCCTAAGGATACCATTTATGGGATGCCTTAAAATTCACCCAATAAACTGTTATCATCATCCCTGGTTTCTAGGCCTCCATCTATAGGGGTCTCCTAGCTTTTGTCTTTTTCTGTCTCCTTTAAATGTAAGTTATTCACTCCAACCTAATAGATAATGACTATCACTAATAGCCTAATGTTACTATTGATTTCCATGGTGATAGTCTTGGGACACAATGACCCAGACCTACTACTCCCTTACCTCTTTAGTACCCCAGAACTGGTTCATGCCTTACTAAACTTGTCTTGTCCCAGTCTTGCAGAAGATTGCTGGTTATGCCTCTCTATTTCCTCAGCCTATACAGAGGCCACTCCTGTCTCATCTCAGATTTGGGTATTGGTCCACATCAGCCTATCATCCTATAGTAGATCTTAGAAACCCTTCTTCCACTAAGGTCACTGTTTCATCCAAGAAGGACTTTTATAGAAAATATCAGACCACGAAACACAGACCTATATCGGGCCCTAACTCCACTAACCTTAAGCTCACCTTTCAGGCCCTCCTCTGCAGAGAACCTTCATTCCTCTGATGTTTTGGGGCCTCCTAAGGTATTGGGGTGTCTATTGCACTATGACTTAATTGTACACTCACCATGAACATCTTAATCTATAGGACAACACAGGCACTGGTCAACACTGCCTCAGACTAGATACCTCTCAGCTGATCAATGTGGAGGCCCACTTCTGTAAGGAGTATGGACTCCCTTAAGGTATTTCTTCTGGGGAACCATGGCAGCTCCAACCTCTTCTTCTTGTGTACTTACCCAATCTTAGAGGCTCACAGGAGTTGATACAAACAGAATCTTCTCACACTTGGAGAACAAAACTCAAGGTGCTACTCAACAGGTCTACTGAGGGCAAGCATGCCCTCTTATGGGAGCAGCCCTAGCTTTCCCACTAAGTGCATGGGAAGGAGATAAAAGAGCCATCAGACACTTCTATGGTGTCCCCAACCATTCCTGCCTATTCTCTCCTGGCATTTCTGGCTCTTAGGGACTTCTGCCTACCTCTGCCTCACTGCTAACTGGACAGGAATGTGTGCTCTTAGCCCCAAGATGAATGTTGCCCCTGGAGACACTGACTTCCCACTCCCAGTCCAGGCTCATGCCTGACAACACAGCTGCCTTCCTGAGACCCCTGATAGTAGGCTTAGGAATAGCTTCAGGGATTGGGACTGGAGTCCCAGGCATAACCACGGCAGCCCTTATTTACTGGTCACTTTCTAATGAGTTAACAAACCGCTTAGGAGAAATCTCTAATTCTATAACAGACCTACCAAAAGAGATAGACTCTTTAGCTGGAGTCACTCTACAAAACCACTGTGCCTTAGACTTAGTAACAGCAGAAAAGGGGGTAACTTGTATCTTTCTCAGGGAAGAGTGCTTTTTCTATGTAATCAAATCGGGGGTCATTCATCGAGCTGTATAATGTCTCTGAAACAGCTGCCAGGTTCTGAGAAGAATCCCAACTAGTGGGTTTTAGAGTTTCTCCTGGGATAACTGGACAACATGGCTTGCCCCTCTACTTGGAACCCTGGTCCCCATCTTCCTGTTGCTAATGATTGGCCCTTATCTATTCAGGTGCTTCACAGCATTCCTACAAGACAGGATCTCACAAGACAGTCAGTATGAAATTACTGGTGACAGCTCACCTAAACTATGACCCTGTAGCTACTAGTGATGCCCTATGAGGCTACACCTAAATAGAGGGACCAAAGGGGGGAAATGACAGAGAAGTGCTGTGCAATAAGACGGGCCCCTGCCTTGTCTCCATCTTTTTTTTTTTTTTCACAGAATATTTTGTAAGTGTAAGCTTGCGCTGCTGGGCTCCTGCCCAATGTATCAAAATGTTTTGTGACTGAACTGTGTGACCTTTCAGGAATGTTCTGTTAAACTGTGCCCCGCCCTCCATGAATGTTCTATAACTCCACCCCCCTGCTTCAGTGAGCATGCTCACATGGCATGTGTTTCAGGGATGTTCTGGAACTCCACCCCTTCAGGAATGCTCTGGAACTCTGCCCACCTGCGTGAGCATGCTCACCTACCCTGAAGATCCCTATATAAGGAGGCTCTCATTTCTGGTAGAGTTCTCAGACTCCTCTGAGGCTGTTGGCATAATAAAGTTTTTTTTTTCTCCACCTCTTCAACTGACCATTGGATTCTCGAGTCTTCAAATTAGAAGAGTTGTAACCCAACGCTGCCACACTGAGCTGTAGGGCTCAGCTGTGCCTCAGAGCTGTGGCATTTAGCTGTGACATTGAGCTGTAGTGCTTGGCTGTAGAACTGAGCTGCTCTGCTCTGCCCCAACACAGTGGGCTAGGGAAACAAAGGAAAAATGACTGTTTTATCCCTAACACTGGAAGGATAGCTGACCTCTTCCCCCTTGACTGGATAGAAGGTTCACAATCTGCCCTGATTGGCTAACTCAGGCAGTGTAGGCAAAATCAGAAAGGTTACTGAGGGGAAGGGTCATGGAGCTAAGTGGAAATGTGGAGAACAGAAAGCCTTGGGCTCCTGTCAAGGTGTCCGGGGTTTATAGCTATGTTCTCAGGTTTCAAATTGTGCAGGTGATTCAGGGAGGGCTGTTGCAGTTGAGCTAGAGCTCAAGTTAGAGACAATTTCTTTTGTTAGAAAAGACAGAGCTCATTGTTTTACACAACAGCATGCTTTAATACCTTGTCTCTCTACCATTGCACAGTACATTCTTTTGGAGCAAGGCTACATGTAAGCAAATTCGTCACCCTGCCCACTGGGTTTAGCACAGTGCCTACCACACAACAGAAATTCAATAAAAGTGAAATTTTAGCCACAGTTACTTTTACACAACAAACATGACTCCCTCTTGTTCTTTGGGAAGAAATGCATTGATTTAATGTCTACAGTGAATTACATTTATTTGTTTTCCTTTCCCCCATTTCTATCCCTCTATCCACCATTCTTCCTCTGTTTTTGAAGGTTGTGGTATTGGAACTTACCTAGGAGTTTTCTTTTCCTTTGCAAATCAAAGACTTCACTTGGTTATGTTGATTGGCTTATTGTGAATAAATAACAAAAGAAAAGACAATAATCTTTTTTTTTCTTTTTTTTCTGACAATAACCTTTTGTGTGTGTGTTTAAAACACTTCCCAGTTGCATGAGATATCATGCAACCAGAATCTGAGCATGGGGTGAAACGAGAGGCCACCAAATCTCCCCCTAGAGACTCACACAATTTTTGGACCAGAAGTGATATCAGAAGTAACTGACATCTTGCTTTGATCCATGGGTACTTTGCCTGCAGAGCTGTTTTTTTCCTGGACAGAGTCTGGGTTAAACTCTGAGAGTCCATTTTCTATGCATACATCTTTAAGAATAAGTAATGCATTTAAAGTGCTCCATGGACAGTAAGCCCTCATTGTATATGTATGGATCAAATCTGATAAGAGTTCCTATACCACAAAATACACATTTCTAAATAACGACCAAATGCTTGTCCCTGGCCCAGATTTAGGAGATATAGAGAGACTTCGCTCTTCCAGCCCAGACACCCAGCATAAGCCCAGGCCATGGATAATGTCTGTTGCTGCACTGGGGTTGTTACTGCATGAATTTTCCCTCTGGTACTTTTGCTCTGGAATTAGGAGGCACTAATTCTTCTGGTGAGCAAATGAGGGAGTGAAAGAAATGACTGCTTTTGTCAGGCAGAGCGGTGACTGTCACTAACTCTGGGTTACCAAGGACACAGAGGATGCACACAAGTTTTAGTAGTGATTAGCTTCAGAGAATGGAACTGAATAACAGATTTCCATTTTAAATTTTGTTTTTATCCTTTGTATCATTAAAATTAATAAATGAGGGATAGGAGTGTAGCCCAGGTGTAGAGCAGTTGGCTGGTGTGAATGAGGCCCTGGGTTCAGCCCCAGATTTGCTTAAAAGCAATAAAAAGTGATGTTTTCCCCATATTCGCATGTAAGGAAAAATGAGTCTGCCTAAAAAGGTATTCCATGTAGCTTCTTCAAGAGAAGGTGAAGTCTTCTGCAGAAATCACCAGAAAAATGAATGGAAAGGGAAAGTAGAATAATTGAGGGGAAAAAACATGAAAAAGTGAAAGGTTGTTAAGATCAGACACAGAAAGTGTCCTTGTGTGGGCTCACAGGGTAAATCTGCACCTCTCTTGATTGATCAGCTGCTTCTCCTGCTGTCTCCCCAGGGCCATCTTGTCAGGTGGCTGCCAAAGCCACTGCACACACAGTGAGGCCCCTGCTCCCTCGTGAACTTGACCGATCTCATCCAGAGTAGCCTTTTGAGACATGTAGGTCAATGTTGGCCTTCTCACTAGGCGAGCCCAGTAAATGGGAGTGAGACCAGGAGATGAAGGAACAGAAGGATAAGGGCCTGAGTAAACTGAGTCAAATAAAGGCCAGAACCTGGGTAAACTGAGATAAGCCTTGGGAAGTAGGAGTGCAAGGAACAAAGGGCTAACTGGAGTGCCAAGGACAAAGCACTAATAAAATCTGCAGACAACAAGAAGCCTGGCAAGCAGCAGCAGTTGCACCCCTGCCTTTTCACACAGCCATCTGCTCCTTTCGTGTGCCAAAGTCTCCGTATAAACTCCAAGATTCAGGTGCTCCCTTTGGAGCTCCCCTCGAAAACTGAGCGAACCACACCCATTCTGCTCCCCACTACAGTTCTGTTGACTTTATTCTTCTATTGCCTGCAGGACCAGAGTCCAGGAAGGAAAAACAAACCAGTTACACCTTTGAGGCCTGACATAGGGCTTGACTTCTGTATGCAGACATGGGCATGGTGGAACAGCTGGGTGACATATACACGCTTTTGCTTTTTTAATCCCTTTTCCTTTCTAAGAAGTGGGGCACTCTGCTGGCCAGTTGAAAGCTATCAGAGCAGCTGCAGAGGACAGGCCTACCATGTCTAGCTTACACTCTCACAAGATGAGAGGTTGTCTCTGTTCAGTCTCTCCATGTGTCCCATTTCTAGGGTGATGTGACCCCTCCATCAGACTCCTCTTAGAAGCCTCCATAAAGAGTTGAACTACAGGTTTAGGCTTTTCTCTCTCTGCTTGTGTGACAGGCCCCTCCCCTTGTTCAGATGTATTTGGATAGATTTACTGGTCCAGAAACAGGTTAGGATCCTAGCCCATATTCCGGGGTCCCCTCATCCCTGATGTCCTTGTTGCCTGGGCTCCTGCCCTAATATTCATAGGGCCAGTATCTAACCAGTAGTCACCTAGAGTCCCTGAGAAAGGTTTGTTAGGTAAAAGGTCAAAGTTAAAGGAGTATCCGTTGGGCCATTTTACCATTCTAATCCACTGGCAGCTGGCCTTGCTGTACTCCAGCATCTCCTCCAGGTCTCTGGGGGCAGGGGAGCTAATGTCGGTACTCCCTTAACCACTTCCTGCTGACTGCCACTTCTCTAAACAGCCACTTTGTACCACTATCCCTCTGTCCTGGGGTTGAGCTAAGGGACATCCTGAGGAGGGCTTTCAGTCACTACTGGGACCCTGGAGCTTTCATTTGAGCAGGGCTTTAGAGTAGACTATTATGGAGGGGAAAGAAAGGAAGGAAGCAAGGAAGCAAGAAGGGAAGGAAGGAAGGAAAAAAGGGAGAGCAGAAGAGATGAGGGGAAAAGAAGAGGAAAAGGAAGATGGAGGATAAGGAGACTAGGAAGAGGAAATAGAAAGAGGAGAAGAGGAGGAGAAGGAGAAGAAGACAAAGAAGACTTGGCTTAGTTTATGCTCCTTTTGCATTTGCTTTACCTTTTATTTATAATGCAGTACCTGGTGAAACTTGGCCACTCAACAGTGTATGCTAATGAATGAACAGTGAACATCTTCATTTTGTATTAAAGTCTTACAGGTGAGTTATATGGAGTCTGGCTTTTCAATAAGTCAAACTGAGGCCCCTTTTCCTCATGTGTGTATTCATATTTAGGTGATGGAAGAGGAAATCACTACATATTCTATAGGACTCTGCCCAGAGTATTTAGCAGTTTGTAACAGTTCACAAGAATACCAGGAAACTTGAGTTGGTTGTATATTTATTTATTCTTTAGAGACCTGACCTCACCATGTTTTTCAGGCTGACCTTGAGCTCCTTCACTCATGAATTTCCAGCTTCAGCATCCCAAGTAGCTAGGACTACAGTGTGTGCCACTGCGCCTGGCTGGAGTGTTTAGTTTTATAATATGGCATAGCCTGTATTGCCTTTTATATGTTGAGAATGTAAGAACATCCTAGGAAAATATGGATGAGGATTTTTCACTGAGAAGCGACACTGGACGATTGAAAGGGTGAACTTGTAAAGGGATTTGAATAATCAACTGCCATGATCGTCAAAGCTTTTTATTGAAACATTAAAAACTCCTATAGTATTGATTATAAACTTATAAAGAAATATGAAAAAAAACTAATTTTTTAGTACAGAGAAATTTAAAGCTTTAGAGACATTTTCTTTGTAGAAAATGTTTCTGGGCCAGGAATTTAGCTCAGTGGCACCATCCCTGCCTCACAAGCACAAAGTCCTGAATTTGATCTCTAGAACCATAAAAAGAAAAAAAGAATAATTAAAAAAAAAAGAAAGAAAATGTTTCCTGAGTAGTAGGAAGAGTGCTTCCTTCCCTCCCTGGTATTATTTTGTCATCTACCTTACAGATAAACTGAAGGTATTTACCACGTGTTAGGGGTTGATGATACATTCTAAATACAGATTAACCTGTAACACTTTTATTTTGCACATTAATAATTGTTAAATATCTCTAGTGTCTCTTTAACATGAAGTTTTTTTTTTTTCTATCATCACTTCCTCCAAGGCAGCTTCATTCTTTTCATCAGAAAGGCTTTCCTTAGGTAAATTAGCCTTCACTTCTGTCTTCCTGGATCTCCCACATGGTGGCAGTGCCAACAATCCCAGTCAGCTATTCCTTCTGTAAATCCATGATGTTTGTTTTGATTTCACTTCCAGTTCATCATTAGTCTGTTTGCTGTACTTTCTTCTTTGTTGGCCAATGCTGCTTTTCAGTCATGCATGTGTGTAAAACTTCTCAAGGGTTCACCACTGGCCCACAAGGGGCAACAATATGCTTTGTGAGTGAACTCAAGAGCAGGCATCCAGGGACCACTCAACACCTGACTGAAAACAGAATCATACAGGTTGTGAATGCAGTGGACATCTGTTAGGAGATGGTGATATGTGGACTGAAGAGCCTAGAGCGAAGTTTGTATTGTGTGCATTTACTCACAGGGAATCTGCTCTGAGAACTCAAATTTGAACTGTGTTGTTCAGGCCAGGGCAATTGAGCTTTGTATATCTCAATGCCATACCATGTGGCGTGTGATGTGCACAGTGGAACATGGCCAAAATGGAGTCCACTATGGTGCAGAATGCAAGATCATGTGACTCTTAGGTCCTATCCAAGGGCTCAGTAGTAAGCCGAACTTTTCCCTTCCACAAGACCCATAGACAACATGGCAGGAGTGTTGAGATAGTAGAACTAGAGTGAAGGAGCCACTGAGTCTCACCAATATGATGTTGGGGAACTGGCATGGCTTGTGTCTGAATATTTCCTCAAAGCCTCATGCAGTCACAGGTGGGGCTTTTCAGAGGTGGATGGATCTAAGGTGTGTGATGCTAGTAGGATCAAGGATGTGATGCTAGTTTGAAGGCTGTGAGCGCTGCCCCCCACCCAATGGCGAGTAGCAGGGATAAAATATAAGAGACAGAAAGAGAGCTGTTGTTGCTGCTGGTCACTTGCAGTTTGCTCCTTCACTACTTGGCTGCCTTCTGCCATCCATGAACTGTTTCTCCTCCACATTGCCCCTCTGCCATGCTGCCCTGCCTTAGAGCCAGCTGACTATGGACCGAAACCTCTACAAACTGTCAGCTAAATAAACCTTTCCTCCTTTAACTTTGGACTTTGAGTATTTTTGTCTCAGCAATAAGAAAAGTAACTAAGACAAAACAGTCTGTGTACCTTAAATGCCCCTGCCTGTTTTTGAGCCACTTTTACTCTAAAACAAATAATGAAGGCACACTAAGAATATAAAGTTGTCCCATTTTCCTGTCCTGACCTCTGTTTAACCATTAAACCCCTCCTGAAAAGGGAGGGAGGAGATATTTTCAGGCCCCAGGCGGTGGCCTCCATCCAGGGACCTTCTCTTTCAGCTTTTTAATTACTGCCCTGGAAGGTCAAGGCTAAATGGCTATATTTTCCTAGAAAAGTGGGAATGCAGATAGGAGAGCTGGATGTATTTTTATATGATCATCCCTTCCAGTTTATTCTGAACTTAGATCTGGAAGTGAGAGTCAATACAGAAGGTTTCAAAACATACAAAGACACTCAGGTATTTAAGTCAAGAAGGGTTATTAAAAACTGGAATCAGGGCATGAAAGGATTCCAGAATTGAAGTCCAAGCTACCAGAGTATCCATCAATCCTCCAAGACGGAGGCTTTTAAATTATTCTTGAAGCAATGGCAGCAGCTCAGCGGTGACTTGGACCTTTGATTACAATAATGCTCATTTTATGAGGAAGGAAGAAACGCCCTGAGAATTACAGATTAGCCTAGCTTTCTGATACTATCTGAGCCCTCCCTTTCAGCTTCCTGCTGGGCCACTGCAGATTTCCCTTCAGAGTAGATATCATGGTGATGGCCAAAGCTTTTTGGAAGGAAGGAAGTTAAGAAAAAAAAACCAAAAAAAACAACAACAAAAAAACCAAGTATATTTTGTGAGCATCTGTTGGGAGCAAATGTACATAATTTGGGGGAAAAATCATTTCATAATTAAGTCAAGATTAGGACCTAGTTTTCCTGTCTACAGGCCAGCTGCGGCATGTCAAGACATAGCTTCATTTTCGCCTCCACTCACAGCTACACCTCAATGGTATGGTGAGGCTGCCATGCTCCATAGCAGGACTACACCAGCCAGAGACATCCTGGGGGGATTCAAATCCTCTGCACAGTTCCTCATTGTTCTAGGATCCTTGCGGCTGCCCTCTGAGTCCTTTGCTGCTTTTGTTTCTGCTGATGTTCTGAATAAAGGTCTGTGCTGCCAGAGTGGCATGGATCAGGCCAAAGCCCAGCTTCTCTAAGTCTGGTTTCTGTCTGTGTATTAATTAATTTGCCTTGTGCTGTTGTGGCTCACAGGAGTCTAGGGCTTGCTGCAAAGGTTCTAGTAATGTCCATTCCCTGTTCCCTACAAACAGCAGTAATCAGCAAGTCATTTTATTCACCATTTTTCCCAGTCTGAGTGCTTTATGAATTCATAAATTAATATTTTTCTACCATATTTTTTGAAAAAATAATTTTCATATTGTCATGCTAATACAATATATTATATCCTTATTTACAAAGTCATGTTTTTTAGAAAAATAAAGTATGGTAAGGTACTAGAGTATTTACTTAGGAATGGTGGAATTATTTATTTTTGCCATTTTTCTGTACATTGATAAAGTTACATTACAGAGCCATTTAGAAAAGCTAACCAAATTCCAACAGTCAGAGCACACAGGGATAACTCTGTTTATTTTAAATTTTGCTACAGACTGGAGATTTACAGATAATGTGTCAAAAAGTTAAAAAGATCTCTGCAAGTAGGAATATAGGAGAAATTGAGTAAAGAGAGAGTGTAGAAAAGAGGCAGATGTTGGAGTCAAACAAACTTAGGTTTCAGTTTGGGCAACACCAAGTCTAAGGCTGACTAATTTTTTTTTAAATCAGTACTGGGGATTTAACCCAGAAACTTCACATTGAGCTACATCCACAACTCTTTTCTTAAATTGTGAGTCTTCCTGAAGTCACTTAGTTGCCCTCTCTGGGCTCAGACTTGGGGTTTTGATTCTCCTGCCTCAGCTTCTGAGAATGCTGGGATTGCTGGTGTGAGCCACCATGCTGGACTTTAACTGTTTTAAGGCTCATTTATGGAATTTGTTTGCTTTGCATTGATGAAGTGGGAGAACTAATAGCCCGTCCATTACAGGTCAGCCTGGGAATCAGTGCTGGGCGCTGTGCTCCGTTCTGGCCTGACACACTGTGGGCGCTGCATACTTACAGCAGCCATTGTTCTGTTTCCTGCCCTTCCCTCTGAGTGCTCATCCTTGCCTTTACCAACAGCTGTTTCCAGCGGACTCCTGAAGCACTGTGCCCAGGAGAGCAGGTCCCTCTTCACGTGATCTTGGCTGGTTTAGGGCTTCCAGGTTTGTAACTAGAAAACAGTGTATTCCATTTTGTCTTCTTTTCCCCACAGTCTTCATCGGGCGGGTCAGGCTGGTTTCCTCCTCCTGGTCTCCTATCTGCCATGCAGCCTCACCCTAGGTGATGTGCAGTCCGCACTGTCACTTATGTACTGTTCATGACAAGAGTACAGCTGCTCTCTATTCATTAAACTACTGGTGAGTGCACAGGGCGGGGTTCTCCCAAGCAGTTGCATCTCCATGCATTAAGGAAGAGTTTTTCCAACTGAACATAGACTTCCTAGGGTACTTAGTGTTTCCTGGGTACTTAGTACTGAGCCACCTCACAGCAGTGTGGATGATTTCTAAACAGAGGAACTACATTAACACCAGGTGGGCAGCTCAGGAAGGTGGCCAACCTGACACTCAATTCCTCCTTTTCTTCAAAGTCAATTTGGATGGGGAGCAGCCTCCTCTCCATCTATCTGTCTTTTTGCTCCATCTATCCATCATCCATCTATCTTTCTACTTATCTCTATCATCTTCTATCATCATCATTTATAAGGAGTGCAATAAGAGCAGTTTCTTTTTGTGCAATATTTTGGAAATTATTACAATGTAAAGACAAACCTAAGGGCCTTTTCTTTTTCCTGTTCTGCTGATGGATTTGATGAAATAACTGAATAATGTAGAAGGTGCTGTCTACGAAAGTGCACTTTCCAAACAAGTCCTCGCCTGAGTATTTCAAAGCTCTACAGTTATGTCCCTGGTCTGGCAGATGATACACTGAGAAAACCAGGTGGCAGAGCAGGGTCCTTGCAGGACACTCCATTCCTGGTCTGTGTTTTTCAGATTCCAGTGCCCCAGCCCTGGAGGCGGCACCCATGTTAAGAGTGACAAAGGCTCACTCTCTGTAATTGTCCTTTGCTATGTTATTGGAAGAGAATTTTTAATGTAATCCAGGAAGAAGGCAAGGTAAGAGCGAGCCTGCATCATTTTGCTGTCTCTACAGTCCTCTGTGCAGTGAGTGAACACGCCCGCCAATCCAGGAGACCGGGCGACTTTGGAAACCTCACACTGAAGGGTCTAAAGTGTGAACATTCAACCACATGAAAAAGGATCGTTACAAAACTTACTGAAAATGGAAATGGTTTTGTTATTTTACTAAGAAGTTTCCTTGTGTAATGAAAGCTTTAAACGTTATGGTGCAGATGAAAAATACCATTAATGTAACTAATTAATTTCATGACTTCCAGTGAATAAATCAATTTAAACAAACACCTTTTAAAAAAGTTAACTAATCTAGGGTGAATGTATTACAAGTGTTAACATGGGCTAAATTAAGAGTCTAAAAATTTTATTTTTGAAAATATTTTTAAAGGAATTCCCATTCCTTGTTAAATTTAGTTATAAACTTAGTATTTGCATGTTCTTTCTAGGCAGTCCCTAGACACTTACAAAGTATGAATTATAAAGTTAGAATAGCTTAATCTTCACAGAGAGTATTCACTCAAATATTACTCCTGACATCCTGGATCTTTTGTTAGTCCTATTTTTGTTTAAAACAAAAACAAAAAACAAAAACCACACCACAACATAAAACCAAACAACATCCATCAGTTGATGTAAACTTTCTTAAAGGTGATTTCACAGTTGTGGACATTTTTGGAAGTTGGAGGTAGCTGCCAAATAATAGAAAATAGTTGCATTTGTTTGGAAAAGTCTTGCTACTTTATCAACAACTGAAGAATTTTGGAATAATTCAAGCAGTTTTCATATGACATTATGAGTCCATTTGGTTCATATTAAATATAATTATTAAATAACTTATGTAGCAATTGGCTCTAGTAATCTGGGTAAAGCATCTAAAGCTCCATAAGGTCACCTCAGAAGGGGGTGATGTCAGAAGCTCTTAAAATAAAAAGAGATGGTTTCTCTATAATAGTACACAGGATCCTAATGAGATAATAATGTGAAATAGGAAGTAAAGGGCTAAAGGTGTAGGGAAAGTGGGAAGGGTGGGGGAAAGGTAATAAGGGAGAGGAAAAAAATATGAGAAGCTGAAAAAATGGAAATAAAGTGTTTGTAAATGGGGAAGGGAGGAGGGGGTGAAGGGAGGGCAGGGACAAGGGGAAAAAATGCGAATCAAGACCTATTATGTAAAGATACAGAATCCCAATGATGAATGTAATTGTATTGTATACCTAGATTGTACCAATAAACTCAGTAAAAAGAAAAAAAAAAAGAGAGAGATGATTTCTGAAGGAGGGGTGGAATTCCGTGCTCAAGGATCTAACACTTTCATAGTCACTCAGTATGAGGTCTGAGTGACCAAGTGTTGCCTGTTTTAGGTCTTAATACAATAATTTCCATTCCTTTATTTTATTAAAAATTAATCAGGAATCCCCACCCACAAGGCCCTGACAACTTCCATTGTCATAGAGGCAGCAAAAAATAAGTACTAACCAAAGATTAGAGAAAATGAAGGGATAAAAAAGGGGCACACAGAAGTTTTGGGCAAACCCCAGTGCTCCAGCCAGGTTCAAGCTGCCTCCTCCTGCACTTGAGTTACAGAGACCACAGGGCATCTGCAGAGGACGTGGGGGCAAAGCATGAAAAGAAATGCTTGGCTTTAGTGTACTGAGGTGTGCAGGTGCAGGAACACATGCCCCATCTCTGGGTCAGATGAGACACAGAGATTTTGCCCATCCAGGGAGCACAAGAAAGCAGCATCCCTGCTCAGTGCTCTGGGCAACTTTTTCCTCAGGAGACTGAATCTGAGACCCAGGGGAAAGAGCCAACTTCTTTCTGAGTGAAAGCAGGCAGTATTTCCATGAGCCTACATTTAAGGCACCAAAATACATTTAGGTAAAGGGAGAATCCACCCCCCCACCCCTGTAGGCCTGATTCTTATCATTTATGTGTGTAAGAGAGAAAAATATTTTTGCTAATAAATTGTAGACTAAAAGTTGACCACACAGATAGCACAGATGTCTTAGAGGTCTTTGCGGGTGAAAATCCTCTGAGGCACTTGTCTCTTTCCGTCTCTTTTGCAGGATGAAAAGTGCTGCCCTTTATTCTTTCTGCCTCATTTTTTCTCAAATAATTAGAAAACGGTGGCTAGATCTCTTGATTATTGGTTTGAGTAGCGATGCTTCCTTCTCTAAAAGCATGATCTTACAGCTAAAATTAATTGTAACTTGTGCTTTTGAAATACATACGGGAGTAAGAAGACAAATTCCCTGGGAAGGTAAGATTGCATGCCCTGGTGATAGGTGGCTACTCCAGTCTTATCTACCTTCTGGGCCCTCTCACGATGGCAGCCACCTGCCCTGGAGCTGTGATACCTTCGGGAATTCCTTGAGAGCACAGAAATAATCCGAATCACGGGGACACCATGTTTCTTTGTGCATTTCAGAAATGGGGAGCTCTAAATGACAATCCCCTACTCCTTTGGAATGTATTCTTGAACACTGGCAAAAGTTCAGCCCTCATGTACTGAGGTAGAGCTGCTTAATACTCTTCTGCACCTGCCATGGCCTGCCTATCCTTGAGAGCCAAAATGGAAAACAGAGGGAAGTATTGGCTGTGATGCTATTTCACTACTAGAATTATGCTGTTAAAAAGAGGGAAAGTGGTCAGAATTGCCTTATGTGCAGAACTTCTTTATGTCAAGATATAATCCTGATTTGTGTTCAAAATAAATATAAGCTACAGGAAGACCAGACTCCTCTGGTCCTTATCACTAAGTCTGAGGTTTCCCACTCTTGCCTTTTGGACACTGAGGATGAAGTTTCCATGTCAACCCTAATAAAAACTCTACCTACTATTACTAGATGTGAGAATGAGATTTCCAAGTCAACCCTTGTCAAGGTCCCACCTACTACCAAGCTTGAGGTTTTTCCCATTTGCCCATTAGTGTCTGAGGACCCCACCATTGTGCTTTAGAATCTAAGGGTGAAACCTCCAGGCCAGCCATAATTAAAGCCTCTATGGGACTATATCTGCCTGTGGCTAATTTTGTTCAGCTGTCAAGGTAGTGGGCCTGGACTCCTGAATACATCACATCCGACTCAAGCCCTAGGAACTAGAGACTGCTGCTGAAAATAAACAACCACCAGAATACTTCTGTGAACCCAGGGAATATTTAAAGTTCTTGTTCAAGAAAAGGGCCAAGCCTTCAGATAAGAAACCTAAGGTGTTATTCTTGGCCCTTTTACTAATTACCTTACCACTTAAAGGAGAGTGGAATTCTTTCCTATTACGGGCTCAGGAATATGCTGTCATTATAACAAACATCTTTCTGGATATGTGGCAGGCTCCCCTTGTCAAATACATCAGGACTTCCTTGGTGGCTATCCCCACTTTAAGGAGATGATTGGGATAAGCTACAAGACTACATGGATGAAACATGAAAAAGTTCTATGGTTCCTACCTTAGCCCGCAATTACAAAGTAACTGAGTGGCCTATAAACTCCACCCTTAAGGATCCTAGACATAATCGAGTATTTTCTAGAAGTGCCACTAAAGCCTCTCTACACACTCCAGTAAAATCTCTAGGAAATAAAAATAAAGGCTCTATCATGAGAGCCAACAATCATAGATCTAGTGATGGCCTCTTTCAGATATGGGATGGATACATGTGATTAACTCCAACTATAGGACAACTTAGTAGAAAAGCCCCCTTATGGTGGGAACAAAGAAATCACTCCTATTCTCATTGGCCCACCTCTACTAAATACTTGGGATGGATACCCCCTGAGCAATGCATACACAATATAGTTTTATAGGTCACATACTATTTTGTAGCAGACTGGTTTAATCACCCTGGAATTAGATGAGAACCCCTGAATGGTACTCATTGGTCCTGTGGGACCAATTTGTGGTCCTGGCTACCTCCTGAATAGATAGGGAGATGCACACTGGGACTCATGTGCTTATAAGTCAGGAGGGTCAAAAATATTGACAAACCTGAAAATTTACCCTGCCTACAACATTGATGGTCTAGAAGTGTGTTTCACTGGTATGATCATTTGGCTTCTATCTTTGTCTCTTACTCAGTATTAGAAGATGTTATGCAGTACAATGAGGCCTTAACTAACTACACTCAACAGCCTTTACATGACACTTCACCTGGTCTCTCTTTCTTAAATGAAGAGGTAAAATTAGTGAAATAAGCCCACCTCCAAAATTGGATGGCATTAGACACCCTCACAGCAGCACAAATAGGTACCTGCAAAAGCTGAATGTTGTGTATACATTCCTGATACATTAGCTAATATCTTGATGACGTTCAAGATATTAAACAACAGGTTAAGGCCGTGTCAGATTCTAGATTCCCAGGAACCTCTCTTTAGTTTCTCTACGGAAGACTAGCACTGGCGCCTCCTGGTGGGAACGTCTGTCGGCTCTCTTCATAATAGTCTTGCTAATCTTATTGTCTGGCCCATGTATACTTAACTGTTTCTTTGGCCTTGTCTCCTCCGGACTTAAACGAAATGCCTACTCATGAAGAGAATGCCTGATTTCTATCAAGGACCTTTAGATAAACCCTCTGGAGGGTATCTCAGACTGCAATCATAGCTACAATCCCCCTTCAGCCAGGAGTAGTGGTCATCACTTCCTGACCTTCATGGCAGTTTTGGATGCCTCTTTAGAGGAGGGAATATCACAGACCGATATATTAGGTAGAAATATTACAGGCAGTCAGATAGGACTAGGTCCTCCAGAGGGTCAGAACAGCAGTGAAACACAGAACAGTTGCCACCAAAGACGTATCTGTTGGAAACCAGGCCTTAAAATAAAGACAAGATGACCAGGCCTGAATACTTCCTCAGAGAACAAACACAGGCTGAATCAAGTCTAAATAGACATCAGTCACCCTGGTGGGTGACCAGAGACCTCCGGACCCAACACTTCCTAGGAGAATCTTTGTTCTTCCCATCCATGCTTGTTCTGTGAGTTCTCAACTGGACCACCACAACCTACATGACCATACTTGTAACCTTATTGGGTGATCATGGCTGTGGCCCACATTGTACCCACATGGGTTTCACCTAGAAAACTCCTCTGTAGAGTGGGGTCCCTGGCTACCCATTCAGGATCCCTCCTGCCCTTCAGGAGCTTTCCTATCAATAAATATCTTCCTACTCTTAGCCTCTGTTGCTCCGATAAGTCACTTTTTTAATATCTAGAGAACAAGTACTCAATGCATCATACAGCTAACAGGTTGGGAGATATCATAGTTCATTCTTTATTTCCAGTATTATTTCCTGTATTAATTACACATTTAAAATTAATGGAATGTACAACACGAAAGTCAGTTCTGCTGTAACCATGGACTTTGGGTGTTAAGTGATGTGTCAGTGTAGCTTCACCAATCACAAACCATGCAAGCACAGGATGGTGACGCAGGAGGGGAGGCTGTGCTGTATGGGAATTGGGGGAATGAGATGTCGCTCCTCCACTTTGCTGTCAACTAAAATTGCTCTAAGAAATCAAATCTGTGTGTTAAACCAGTGTGAGAGAGATTCAAGCATAGCTGAACCCTGTGTGCCACACACATCTAGCATGCTAGGGAACACTCAGGAGTTTGAGCATGCTCACTCTCATGCGTTGAGACTGGCTTAGAACCAGCTGAGGGATGTCCCGTTCCTCCTATTCACTGCCTCCATTGCTCACCCAAAAGATCACCTTATATAGAAATATGAGAGCATCAGCTAATCATGTTATGCCCAGCATAAGGTGTCCCTCCCCTTGCTCCTTGATTATATAAACGATTGCTCTATTAAAAAACGGAAGTGTTCCAGAAACCTCCCCGGAGTCTGCCTGGTGATTCAGTGCCTCACCCTCCCGATCCGAGCTTCAGAACCAGAGTAAATGTAGGACAACAAACAGACAAACAACAGCAAGCCAGCTATCCATTACCATGACAAAACAACAACAACAACACACCCCAGTGTAAAAAGGAAGATTTATTGGCTGGATTGTTTGTGGGCTTGTGGTGAGGCAAAATATCTGGCTAGAGAGCGTTTGGTAGAGTGAGCCTGCTCCCCTCACGGTGGCCAGAAAGGATGGAGTAAGGGAGAGAAGGAGGAAAAGAGGGAAGAGGAGAGGAGGTGGGGCGGTATCCCAGTATCCTCTTCATGCATCTGGCCCAGGGACCTCCTCCACTGGCCCTCACCTCCCACTGGCTTCCAGTGGTGCCAAAGGCTGGCCTTTACACACGAGCTTTTGGGGACCAGTCTAGGTCCAATCTGTTGTATTCTGCCCTGGCCCCTAAGGTTCATGTTCACCTCATAATGTAAAGTGCATTTAGTCTGTCTCTAAGAGCATCCCAAGTGGCAACTATTCTGTTTTGCTCAAAAGTCCAAATCCAGAGTCTCCTCTGAGACTCAAGGCAAACCCAGTGGTTAGTGCCTGTGAAAGAAATAAAAGTTACATATTTTTTATGAAACAATGGATATTCCCATTCCTCAAAGGAGGAAGGGAAAAATAAGGAGGAATCAGGCTAAACTGAAAGTCAGCAGAGCAAACATCAAATCTTCCAGCTGTACACCTGGCATCTGGGGCCTGTGTTGTGAACTCCAAAGCATCCTGAGGGCTGCTCGAGAACCCTTTGGCTGTAGCTCACATGGCCTCTCCAGGGGCTTACACATTTGCTCTGCAGGTGTCCCGCATTCCTGGCATCTTTAACTCCCTTGGCACTCCACTGAAGTGTCAGTTTTACTCTCACAGCTCATGTGCTGCCGCACACTGCCTGGGACATCTTTCTTGTAACATCTCAGTGGAAGCCTCTGTGACATCCACAGTTCCTACATTCTGCATACCTGCAAGATCATCATCATGTGGACCATGGCCCGGTGTGCTGCCCACATGAACCCGGGCTGCAGAGCTTCAGTGCCCGGTCTGCTGGAGACTGAATCCCAGGAGACAACTCCCTAGGTGGCCCTGTGGGAGCAGGGCCACCAGGAGGACTTCTCTCAAAGCAAATCTTTGACATAACTTTAATTCTTACCTCTTGACATTTTTGAGTGGAGCCCAGATGGTTCTTGAGGTGCTTTCAGGGCACCTTATTTTTGGGTTCAAAATACATAGTTTCCTTATTTTGCTGTGCTGGTGATGAAGCTCAGTGCCTCGGCTTACAAGCGCTCTACCACTGAGCTACTCTAGCCACCACTTAGCTTTTTTTGTTTGTTCGTTTTGAGACAGATAGTTGACCTGGAACTCACTATGCAGCCCAGGCTGGTCTCGAACTCACAGTGATTCTCTTGCCTCAGCCTCCCAAGTGCAGGGATTACAGGTGTGCGCCACCACACCTGGCTCTTAGCTTCTTTTTAGGGTACGAATTTCCATACTTCCCTTGGCTGCCACTTTGAACATGCCCCTTTTCTGGGAAAATTGCAGGTTTTTCATAAACTTCTGCCAGGCTTTTGTTCCCCCTGATTCTCATAGTGCATTTGGTCAGACGCAGCCAGTGTGTAACACCTTTACCACACCCTGAAGGCTGCACTGCTCTCATGTTTCCTTTGCCAGATAAACCACTGTTACCTTTAAGCTCAACCTCTGGCAGTCTCAGGGCAAATCAGACTTCTTTCCCAGAATGCACTGAGTGACCTCTAGTCCAGTTCCCTAGACTCATGAACTCCTCTGAGCCTTCCCTCTACTCTCCACGATTTGGTCTTCTGCACTCTTGTTAAACTTTGTTTTCGGCCTGCTCCTCCAAACCTTTTCCAGCCAAGTCCAAAGGCTTCTGAAACTGTCAGGGAGTCAGAGAAATGACCCTATTTCCCTGTACCAATTTCCTGTATTAGTTTTTCTGTTGTGAGAAAGTTCCCAAGAAAACTCAACTTAAAAGGATTTACTTTGGCTCATGGTTCCCTAGGTTGAAGTTCACACTCAGTTGGTCCTGTTTGGCCATATGGCAGAGCAGAAGAGAGGAGGGCAGGGTCTCTGTCTTCCTTTCAAAGACAGCCTCAGGGCCCTCCCTGCACACACAACAGGATGGACTGCTGACTTCTTTCCTCCACAACCTCTGTGTTGCCACAGACTGGTGACCAAGCCTGTGAAACTTTGTGGGACATTCCAGACCCAAGCCTTAGCGATCTATTGAAACAAAACACACCCTTACCCCACAAGATAAAACAAAACAGAATTTGGAGGACTGATTCTCAATTCTTGCTAAATTTAAGTTATATGGGGATGGTACTGACAAAATACTCAACATTTTTAATGTCTTACAGGGTATTAAGTGCGTTTTTCATTTACTTATACATTCATTACAACCATAGGAAAAATTTTAATGTGTTGACAGAAATCGTAAGATAATAATTTTTTCCAATAATTTCTAATGTTTGCACAATTTCAACTTGCAGTCATTTTTACAGTTCCACACTGCCATGGAAATAACCGCCTATACAATCCAACCATTTAAATAGAATCTTTCATATAACAAAATACATCTTCCTCTAGGAATCCATTTTAAACTATTACAGGAACATCGAAGTTTACCTTGCCTAATACTAAAAAAGTTAATTATGCCACAAAATAGAAAGGCAGCACTACACCTGAAAGCACAAAGGAAAAAGAGAACAGAGAAGTCCAGCTAGACACGATCTATTTAAGGTGCTTCTTTACTCCCAATAATGTAAAATTACTTAAAAAAAAGACGTGCTAAATCTGTCATAAATTATTACACATAAAACTTATTTCTCAAGTACCTTGACTTTTTGGATGAAATTTTTATTCGGGCTATTGACAAAAAAGGAAATCCTGATAGAGCCTGGTAGCATGTAATTGATCTAAAGGAAAATCTTTAACCATAGAAAATCCAAATACTCCAAGTTAGTGATGCTTTTTAGAGCTTTCCGTGCTAATAGTCCAGTTGCACTTGTACCATGGTTCATGACCTCTTCTCTAGATAATAATGGTAATAACTTCTGAAAGCTCATGCTCCTGTTATTACACTCGGACTAGCTTCAGTAGGTAACAAATTCAGTGTAACTAAATACAATGCTCATGCAAAAGTATAAAAATTAAGTGTATACATAATTTATAATTCAAGAATAAAATGCAACAGTAGTTCCATAAGGAAACATTATTGTAAACCTTAGGTTATCAACATATTCTATCCTGTATTCAAAGTATCTCCTTACAGAGAAAAATGCAGGGGGGTATGAATTAAGAGTCTAGATATTTATAATCAGGAAAAAACATGTATTTTGGAAAGCGTTAAATGAATTCCTTAATTTTATGGATCAGTGAAGAGTCACACAAATGGCAAATCACAGGACACCCTATCTTCCCACTATATATGACTAACACAAACTGCTAGTGATGTTCCTAGCAACACCAACAGAAGTCCACATTTTAATCCACCTACTGGCATGAAAGTACCATTCTATGGAGCCCTGAATGGGTATGAAAACACATTAGATACACTTCCATTCCAGGGGGACCTGCATTTCTCAAAAAATGTTACTTTGGTTGGTCATTACTCTAACAACTGTGCATCCTTTTGCTTTTTATGGATAATCATTGTTTACTGACGTCAGCCCAATGGAGGGACAAATGAGAATACATCCTAAGTAATAAATCATGATTTATTGAAAAACAGACAACACTGAGAACATGAGATGATCTCACTTGTGTGGAACATAATATATATTTAAAGGTAAAAAGGAGGGTTAAAAACTTTTAAACGGGGTGTGAAAATACAATTTACGATCACAAATAGTTTTATTAAGCCCACCACATAATAAAGCATTACAGGAATAACCTAACTATATTAGAGATAAAAATATAACAATAACAATAAAAAACAGCCTATCACTGAAGATAAACATTAATACAGAAAAGTTATGAAAAATCTACTGTTAAGACTTTAGAAGGTAATATTCCCAACAATCTAAGTGATTTGGGTACTGTGATATTGAAGGAGGTAGTATTAATGTTTGAAGATCCTTTTTAGCCCTATAATGCTAAAATATATTCAGTATATTCGATATACTTCCATAAACCTACTGAACTGTGTTTTCTGAGCCTGTAACATCTAAAGAATCACTCTAAGAGCTTCATTTGCTTTCTAAATCCAGAGGGTTTACTTATTTAGCATCGTGGCAGGTTCAGCGTCTTTAAAAGTGTGATCTCCAATAATTAACAAATCTTTGATTTATAAATAAGTTTATTTATAATGATATTTACATAATAAAAAAACACATGAAACTCACAAGTTATACAAAGAAACTGATGCATAATAAAAACAGCAATATAGACTGACAGACAAAAATTTAAAGGAAGATATAACAAAGAGTTCAATAGCAAATAGACAACTTTACTTCTAAATTTTACCTTGTCACTCACACTGAATTGGAATTGAACAATGGCTCTCTCTTCGGGCGGTTTTAAACTGGAAATTCTGGAAACTGCTAAGTTACGTTTTTTGATAAGAGTTTATAAAGTTAATGACCTATTTCCACACAGTACCCAATGCTGCCTCAATGTGAAGTCACATCCAGTCTGCCCTTGAGTCAGACAGCTTTAAGTAACTTGGTCTGATAAACTAAAAAAGTGTTGCCAATATTTGGCGGATAAATGGGTGTGGCAAGAAGAAAGTACTCAGAGGAAGAGAGCTGGAGCAGGAGTGACCTGGCAGCAGTTTCAAGAGAAGCAAAAGGCAGGAGGAAAGCAATGAAAACATGCACAAGAGTAGGCAGAAGGAACGACCACAACAGTGCAGTAGGGGAAGGAACAGAAGGAGGCCATGGAGCAAGGGAAGGGCTTCTTTAGTTACTATTCACTGGGAAACAACTTAGTGCCAAACAAACTCGTTTTAACCAAAGTATGGAGAGGACCTGGGGGATGTTAGAATATGGAATGCCACCTTTAGATTCAGGTTGAGTTCTTGCTGACATTGGTGAACATCTGCTTCAAATAGCAACAAAATGAAAGCTACAAACCTATCCAGCTGCACTTTTTAAACACAGGAAAAAAGAACTTCAAATGAGACAAGCAAAAACAAGACATAAGCATTGTCAAATAAGGCACATGTAAAAATCTACACACGTTATCCAGTGAAAGACAATATATATATTTGGAGGTAGAAATAATTACAAAAATACTGACATTTCTAAAGCATTAGCATATTTGTTACAAACAATCACCAACTAATCCCCATTCAGAAAACTGTTGTAAAATGATTATTCAACATCTTCAGGACTACCTATTTGTGGCTTCTTAGGAAATTTCATGTGAGCATCTGGAGAGTTCAGTTAGTGGCAAAAAGTTGTCCATACTATGAGAAATGCAATATGGAAATTATAAAAAGTTACAAATGTTCATAAACCCCATGGTCGTCATGATGTAAATGTCCTTGAGTGCACCAAGTTGAGATCTCCTCATCAGTCAGGAACCCATCACGCTCCGTCACAGGCCCATTGACGTCTTCAGTAACGTGGCTATATCTGCTGGCATGGTCCCCTCGTCACCTGCAGATCACAGTGGTATTAAGAGTTTCATAAAACAGCTCATAAAATACAATCTCCTAACTGCTCTTTCTTTGTGAAGTCCTGTTCATTTCTCAAGGTCCAGTTTACTTCAGTATCCCACTAGAAACCTTCTGTGACCCCTGAAAATGTAACCAGGACTACTTTCTCTGTACATGCTGCCAGTATCTTCACCTAGGGCCAGGATTCTGATCTGACAAACACACACAGACAGTCTGGATGGTGTCTAATTTACATAGCGAGTGGTACTTTTCCTATTTTCTAGATAAATGCAAAATATTTATGTTAGAGTCAGTGAAGAAGAAAAAATAACAAAGCCCTTAAATCCCAAGTAAACCAAAAATTTAATTCATACTCTTATTTTTTTCATAAAAAGTATGATTAAGGGCCGGGGATTTAGATCAGTAGTGCTGCCACCTGCCTCACAAATGCAGGGTCCCAAGTTTGATCCCAGGTACCAAAAAGCAAACAAACAAACTATGGTTAAAATAAACCTGTAAAAGACATTAAAAAGACAATGAGGAAAGGTATAAATATGAATAGTACACAACACTAACTCAGACCATTCCACACACAAAATTCTGAGCACAATGCACCAACTGAGGGTTATTAACTAACATAAATTGCTTTTTGTTTATCCAGTGGATGCCCATAATTACAATGGACCCTAGTATTTAGACACTTACAGAACAAATCGCTTAGAATCCACCCATCCCTGATTAATTCAGTCAAGTACTCAGGATGTTTCTGATTTATTATTTGCTGGTTAATGAAAATGTCACAACTGCCAATTCACAAATCCTTGCTGATATGATTTACACCTTTAAACTATGATTAATTTTATAAAACAGATGGGGCTAAAATGCAGCACAACTAATCACTTCTCTCTCAAGTGTACGCTCCTGTTCCAATCTGAATTACAGGAGTACTTTCATGCAGAGAAAGAGTAAAGAGATTCTACTAAACCTAAACATACTAAAGACGTAATAAAATGATATGCAAAGTGTGGTTTCAGAAATACTATGAAAGACATTAAAAGGACAATAGGGAGAAATTTGAATATGGAGAAAATACAGTATCTGGAAATCACTGTTAATTTTCTTTTTCTTTTCTTTTCTTTGGTTTTTTTGAGATAGGGTCTCACTATGTAGTTGAGACTGACCTGGAACTCACTGTGTAGCCCAGGCTGGTCTCGAACTCACAGTGATCCTCCTTCCTCAGCCTCCCGAGTGCTGGGATTACAGGTGTGCGCCACCACACCCGGCAACTTAATTTTCTTGGAGAGAGGAAATTCTGAAAATGCATTGCGATGTTTACACTAATGGTTCAGAAGACAGAAAAAGTGGATGACAACACAAGCACTGCCAATATCACAACTGTTAAAAGCATCATACTTCCATTCACTGTACAATTTCAACATTTCTTGTGTAAAAAAGACATTTAATAATTAAATTAGTCCTTTAAAAAAAACCCACAATCTTCCTTTCGAAGCAGCAGCACCCGCAGGCCTGTTAAATGCTGACCACGGAGCCCCACTCCCGGTGTTTCTCAGGAGCATCCATTCACAGGCTACCAGCATTAGCTGTACAGAGGGGCAGGGTGCCAGCGCAGGAAGGGGCTCTTTTTACCCTGGAACTAGCGAATATTTAAATAATACAAAGTTAAACTTTACAAAACCTAAAACTGTCTTTCAACGGGGTGGAATGAAGGGGAGTCCTTTATTTGAGGGTCCTTTCTAGAGCCCAAGTGCTTCAATCTGCAGAGCTGAAATTACTAAATTTTCAAAAATACATGTGTTATTGCTCTTTCAGTATTTACTAGTCAAATGAAATTAATGTAAATGTTGGGGTTCTGTATGCCACTAAATGTAAATGCAAATGTAAATGTTGGGGTTCTAACTATGCCACTAAAAAGTATTTCATATGCTTCAAACCTTTGGGTTCATAGCTAACAAATTATAACACTGTGGATAAAACTGTATTATCCAAACATAATTTTATTTCTGTGGTATTTTCATGATAGAAATAAGATAAAGGATGGATGAGACAAAATTTTCCCAAATCAAAGTGTTCACATCAAGTCAGGCAAAACTGATCTTAGTGACTGAGCTGAGTGTGTTTACTGTTCCACCATCCTCTGAAACAAGTACACCAGTGAAGAGCTTGGGCCACTATGTGCTGCCCTTGAAATGACGGATTCACAGTTTAATAAATTCTGATGTTTCCGCTTACAGGTAGCTTACCTTCATCTGCTGTGGTCATATCTTGTTCTAGTTTCAATTTCTGTTGATTAATTTTTAGCATGGACTCTTCAATTGTCCCTTGGCTTATTAATTTTATAACTAGTACTTCTCTAAAACAAATACAAGAAATGTCCATTGGTTACTAAGCTTATTTGACACATGTGAAGTACATTGGAGAGTTAAAAAGAGTAAACTGAACAGTATGCTAAAACCTATCCTTAAATTTAAATCTTTTACATTTTTCTGAGCAGTTTATGAGATCCCTTCCTACTGACCTGAGAGGAGAAACATAATTACTTTAAAAATTACAGATACGCCAGGCATGATGGCGCACACCTGCAGTCCCAGGACTCAGGAGGCCGAGGCAGGAGAATCACCCAAGTTCAAGGCCGGCCTGAAATACACAGCGAGGCTCTACCTCAAAAACCCAAAAATAAATAAATAAAATTTACAGATGAAACAGTAGTTCTGTGTGTTAAGAGAAATTACATTAAAAAAAAAAAAAATGCCAGCCTCCCCAGGGTGTCACCAGGGCCAGCTTCTAAACCTAGTAAGTATGTAGCGTTAAAATAAATTTCAACTCAGCCAGGTGTAGTGGCATATATACTTGTACTTGGGAGTTACTGGAGGATTATCATGAGTTCAAGGCCAGCCTGAGCCACACAGTACATTCAAAGCCAGCCTCAAATATATGGTGAAATCCTGTTTCAAAGACCTGAAATAATACAAGTACATTCCAGCGGAAAATACTTACTTAGTTTGGCCTACTCTATGGCATCTATCTTCTGCTTGTTTGTCATTATAAGGGTTGCAGTCAATATCGTGAAGTATAACCACATTTGCTGAAGTCAGATTTATTCCTAATCCACCAGCTTTGGTTGACAATAGAAACACAAAAATATCCATGTCGGTATTAAATTCATCAATGAGATGAATCCTAGAAGATAAATATGTTAGGTTAAATGTCACTAAGAAGTATACAATGTAGTTAAAATCAAAAGCAATCACATCACACGGGAAAGAGACCTGAAAATGTAAACAGGCAATTCTGGAATTAAGAGTTAACTTTGCCTGCAGCTCCATTACTGACAAATCTTCCCAACTTACCAACTCTTTTTTTATTTCTCTGACAATTAACTATTACTTTAATTCAACTATCACTCTTACTGTTACTATTTAATCAAACCATTCAGATTTAATTTTGTCCTATGATCATTTAATTCATCCAAATACTACACATGCAATCTTTAATCTTGAAAGTGTGTTAGCCACTACTGGTGAACAATGTATCTGAATAAGCTGGGACCACAAGATCCACTCATATCAGTGAGAGCTCCTTGGCATGATGTCGCCCTGGCTCTAATGCAGAAAAAGAATGTCTTTCTGGCTGATAAAAATAAATCCGGTATCACTAATTTAAAAGCATTCTTTTAAAAAACTTCTTTAAAAATTAAAAACAAAAGTAATCTTAAAACTGAGAAGACACTACAAAAAAAAAAAAAGAAAACAGGAAGGGCCAGGAATTTAGCTCAGTGGTTCCGCTGCCTGCCTCGCAAGCGCAAAATCCCGAGTTCAATCCCTGGTACCAAAAAAAAAAAAAAAAAAAAGAGAGAGAGAGGGAGAGAGAGAGAGAAGACCCTCTAAACCCTACATGAGTTTTTAAAGAGAAAACTCTACATAATTCTCTTACTTATTCCAAAAGTATACTCATGCCAGGGATTTAGCTCAGTGGTTCTGGTGCCTGCCTTGCAAGCGTAAGGACCTGAGTTTGATCCCCGGTACACACACACACACAAAAGATAAAAATCAAAAGTATACTCATGTGCAAGTCAGAAGAAAAATTAAAAAGAAAATGTATCTCAGGTAAAGCATGATTTTCAATATCTATACATAAGAGTGAAAGCAAAAAAAAAGTCTATCAAATGCTCTAGATATTTAAAATTCTAAAACATGCTATACATGATTTATGTTCTGAATCTAATCAGAAGCATACCTTTCAGATATCTGAGTCTTCCCGTCTAATCTGAGGTACCGATGCTGATGATGTTTTAGGAGAACCTCTAAAATGTCCAGCATCATGGTAAACTGGCTGAATAATACAACTCTGTCGCCCTGTGAAAACAACACACGGATCAGAGATGGAGAACAAAATCATCACACTGCTCAAGGTCCTGACACATCTGAATGAGCAGGAATATTACATCAAGGAGGCGACTGCAGAAAATTCCCTGTGAAAAAGTTACCTAATGATTAAGTGTTCATATTTAATAAATAAAAAATAAATTTCTTGTTTTAGCATATATATATGAATAAATCACCTTAAATTCTAAATGTAAGAGCTCAGTTTTCATTTTAGGGACAAATATTTCCTTTTCATAACAGAAAATGCCACCAATAACTGCATAAATATTATTTAGCTGCTGATCTTACAAATCTAAGCTGTTTTACACAGAAACTACAGCCTTACTAAACAGCAAATGGCATCTTCAAAATTCTAATTTTGAAATAATCACACAAATGACCATCTATGAAGTGACACCTGAAATTTATTTTTAAAAACATCAGTATAGATGCGGTCTACATTTATCCTTCTCTCTGAAGTTCCCCAGAGAGGAAAAGAAGTAATTAGGAAAACGTACACCCAAATATGTCAAGAAAATGTTTAGAATACTAGGTTCTAGAAGAATGGAGAACAGAGATGAAAGCTCTTAGAGTGTCAAAGCATGCCAGCACTGCTGTCCGGTTTAATTAAAGAAAATAAGTACATTCTTTTTTAATACCTTCTGTTTCAGTTCAGACAAGAGGCATCCTAAAGTTCGGAATTTCCCAGAATCCAAAATCAAGTCCATGTCTAACTGGAAGTTGTTAATGTGCCGGTACTGTTTACAAAGGACGTGCAGTTCAAAATCTGTCATGACTTCCATGTCTTCAAAAATCAGGTCGGGGTTGGCCTCACAGTGTGTAGGTTCCTTTTTAATACAAACACAATACACGCCAAGATGACAATAATTTGTAATATGGTCAGAACAATTTAATCACATCTGAAAAAACATCTAGTTCACTGCACACTTTAGTGTAACAGATTTAGCAAAGGAAATTAATATTTGAGATGTAATAAAGGGAAGGAATTCTTACTATTATAGAGCTAGCATACCGAATAGTTACAGATGAAACAGTATCTAGAATTTGGCTCAAAATAATCCTGGGGAAGGGCCCTAGGGGTAGAGATGAAACAGTATCAATATTGAGTGTGAAAGTGGATGAAGATTACATAAGCAGAGGGTTTCATTATGTAATTTTCTTTATTTTTACACGTTTGAAGTTCTCCTTAAAAAGTTTAAAATAACCAACAAAAATTAAAACAATGAACAATGCACTGAATGCAAAGATCTATAATACAAAATAAGGATCAAGAGCTAAAGGACAATGAGGCAAAAAATAAGAGTAAACTAAGAAGGCAAGTACAATAAAGAAGAAAGAAAAGGGATACAGCTGCGTGTCACTAATAAGGACATTTTGGAATTCTAAAAAATTATGGAAGTCTAGTCAGGAAATAAGAAATCTCTCCTGTGGAGAGCGAAAGCACAAACATGTTAGGCTTTGCTGGTGAGATGTGTGTTGTGACGACTCTGCCTTGGGGCTTGGCTGTGTTACAGCACAACTTAATTTTATAAACAGTCACTGCTTCAGAGACCTAGACTGCTGACTTCTGATCTAGATTATAAGTCTGTTTGGCCCTCTGTCCTTCAAATTACCTTGAACTTTGTCTTACAGAATTGTTTTGGGCACTGGAGGTGTTGCCCAGTGGTTTGTATGGAGCCTGCCTAATATGAATGCGACCCTAGGTTTGATGCCCAGCAATGCAAAAAAAGCTGCTTGTAATTATGAAGCTGAAGGATGAATATGCCCAGCGGTTCAGCATCTAACTCAGCCTCACTTGCTCTCCCCAGTGCACAGTGCCAACCTTACCTTTAGCATCAGCTGAGACATTTCCTTGAGCTTCTCAGCTGTGTAATACTGCCGATGTAATAAAGGGTGATTGGCCATTTTCCTCAGCTGCATCATGACATTGCACATTTCTGTATTTTTCTCTGATTGAAAGAGGATACATTTAAACAGAATATTCAAGCTGTTAGCAATGGTTTGAAATGTGTCTATATTTTAAAGTTCTAAAATTATTTCTTCAAATCCCAACTTATTTTTTAAAATGAGTAAATATGACTAAACAAAATGCAGCCCCAGTACAAGATTATTTCTTACACAAAATTCTGAAAGGCAACTTTTACCTAAGTTATTGATAGATTTTTTTAATCTGTTGAAAAGACCCAAGTAGAGTTGCTCCTGCTTCTCTGACATTGCACACAACTCAATTTGATCTTTCTTGGGGGGCAACTGCTTCAGAACCTGAGAGGGGAAAAATAGTTTAAGATGGTATTTTTAATAAAAAGGAGAATTTTAAAAAATTATCATGAGCGAAAACATGTGTATAGTTACCTCTTCCTTCACTCTCCTGAGAATAAATGGCTTTATAATTTGTTTTGCATGTGCTATTCTCTCCTTTTCATATATACTCTGCTCATCTGCTGGTTTCTAAGCAAAATAAAAACATCCTTTTAGAAATTATTCATTTAAATTATAACGATACTATACAAAATGAAAATCTTTTGATTATAATCTAGCTAGAAATTCATGCTTGAATTCTGGGCTGCAGTCCACTTACTTTGAGCTGTCAAGATACAGACGCATGTGCTATACTGAGATAATGAATCAGAACCACACGAGGCTGGTGCTCAGAACTAACCATTAACCAAGTCAACAGACCTCATGAAATAAAAATGTTTGTGCATGTAGAAGAGTAAGGGAATTTTGTGGAAAATGGTCCCAAAAGAAACTTAGGGATGCCTGATATAAATCATGTAGACTAAGATGGGTTGGTACTTAGACAAAACTTTGCAAAAACTCAATTTGCAAAAACAAAATGTTAAAAAACTGTTAATTTGGGAAAATTAAAAAGTAAAATTTTATTCAAAGACATGAGGGGGGAGGGCTTCCACATTTTAGGAACTGGAACTAGGGAAGTACTACAGTTCTATACATAAAGTCTGCCCATCTAGTTAAAAAACTGGACATTAAGTGGAAAGAATTCACGAAATGTTGAAAGGGCAAAGAGTGAGGTCCTGAGTTCAATCTCTAGCACACACACAAACAAACAAACAAAAGCAATTAGATGGGCACAGCGGTGCTTGCCTGTTATCCCAACCATGCTAGAGACTGTGGCAGAAGGATCAGGAGTTTGAAGTCACTGGGCAATTAAGCAAGACCCTGTCTCAAAATAATAAAAAGTGCTGGGGATACAGCTCAGTGCTACAGTACTCCTGGGTTTGATTCCCAGGTGTTTTTGTTTTGTTTTGTTTTTTGAGACAGGGTCTCACTATGTAGTTGAGACTGACCTGGAACTCACTAAGTAGCCCAGGCTGATTTCAAACTCACAGTGATCCTCCTGCCTCAGCCTCCCAAGTGCTGGGATTACAGGCATGCGCCACCATGCCTGGCTCTTTTTTTTTTTTTTTTTTTTTTTGGGGGTTGGTTGTTAGTCTGTAGTGAAAGAAAATCATGGAAAATTCTTTAAAAAGGTGATCTGGGAGAGTCAGAATTTATACAAACATTTGTATACTGAAAAAAGTGTTTATAAACTTTTACTTCAAAACATACAGATATTTTCTGGATATACTACCTTTGCTCAGTTCTACCCCACCTATTTACCTGACCACAAAGATGCCATGATCTAGCTTTCTCTATGTCATAGATCTGACTTTCCATCAATTTAAAGTTGTCATATTTCAGAAAATGAGGATATTAAAAATCTACAAATTTTAGACATTAAGGAAGTCATTTTATGCATAATATATTGGCTGATTTCTGAACTGATCCAAATACAGGAACATGAACTATTTAACTTATTTCATAGAGCAAGTAAAGTACACCACGAGAACAACAAAGACAAACAGAAAAATTGCCCAACTAAAACACAAAGTAACATGTATGTATGCTTACGGTCTTTGAAGAAAACATTCTTCGTATTTCACTGGTACTACTACTAAACATATGTGGCATAACAAAATTCAACAGTGACATGAGTTCTAACAGATTATTCTGCACAGGTGTGCCTGTGAGCAGTAATCGGTTATTTGCCTATAAATGAAGATAAAATTTACATTAGTTTTTTTTTTTTTTTTTTGGTACCAGGGATCGAACTCAGGACCTTGCACTTGTGAGGCAGGCACAGTGCTACTGAGCTAAATCCCTGGCCCAGACTTTTTAAAAAAAATTTTTAAGACACATTCCCTTTTTGCCTATCTTGCCCAGGGAGAAGTAAAGGAAGAGAGGGGAGGATAATTAAAACCATTATTAATAATCTAACATTCTGTGATGATCAGCTAGGAATTTAGATACTTGGTGTCTGCAATCATCACTTACTATATTATGGAGGAATGCTAAAACTATTGGTCTTATAGTGTAAGTAGGTAACATGGGCCCTTGGATCACTTTTACAAAGTGATGAAAGATAAACTATATGTGATATTTATTTACCACATTAAACAAGGGTTGATAAACTGAGGCACATGGGTGATGAGTTAAGAGGTAACAATCTTTTTAAAGTATGGTTAAAAAAACCCACAAAGAATATGTGATAGAGATGACATGACAGGGCCCACAAAGTTTAAAATATTCACTATCTGGCTTTATACAAAAAAAGTTTCCTGACTCCAGACATAAAATACTATATACATCAAAATTACATAATCTAAAATTTTATCACAGATTGGAAAAATTTACAAAACATACTCTTACATTAATTGTCATAAGGTGCTGGTAGCGGATGGAGCCCATATTCTTTAGCATATGGCCCTCATCAAAAATTGCATAATTAAGTTTCAGACGTCGAAACAGACTGCGGTCATCAGAGCTGCTGATTGCGCAATTATACCTGTCATCAAGAAAACCAAGAGAAGAAACATCTCTTAAAGGTTATACCTGTTAGGAGTTTCAAGCCTAGTGATATGTAAACTTTTTTAAAAAATCATTTTTATTTATACATTTCTAGTAGCTAGTCCCTAGAGGACAACATTAGACATGGTTAGTATTCAAATAACTATTGTACTTATGTATTCTAACAATTATTGATGTACAAGTAACCAAGTTATAAAAACTATGATACATAATGAAAAAAATGTTATAATTAGACTTCTACATATATGGGAAGAGGTCATGTTGGGTGTAACGCACAAAAAATCTAGTGCTGTTATACTATTCAGTATCTTTATTTTAAAAAGCAGAAAAAAGAATACAAAGCTAAAACATGTTTGGTTTTAAAATATGAACTAATGAAGTAGACCTGAGAAGTAACAGTTAATAGTTCAATACTATATATATGGAATGTTTTATTAAGATGAATTTTAGATGAATTCTTTCAAGGATGGACTCTTAGAGAAGAAAGCAAAAGGGAAACGTAATAACAGTTGAACAGAGCTTTAAATAAACCATATAGTAAATGCAGCAGAGATAAAAAAAAATACAGTAAATATTTAACTTATAATATTGCTTTTTATATGGCAAGAGACATATTGCCAAGAACAAAAGGATAAGCTCATGTGAACTGAAAGGGAATAATCTGAGGGAAATCAATGGGGATGTGTCTGAGTGAAATACATTTTTAAACATTCACATTATTTTTGATCACCCTGCATAAGAGCCTTAAATTCTGCACCAGATATTTATACCACACAGTTGACCACCAAAAACAGTTTAAGAGTCTCAATTTATATATATCTGTATCTATATCTATATCTATATGTACCTATATATACCTATCTATATCTATATACATTTTTTTGGTGGTACTGGGGATTGAACTCAGGACCTTGTGCTTATGAAGCAGGCACATCGCCACCGAGCTAAATCCCTGGCTCTGAGTTATATTTTTGACACCTATTCTGCTCTAACGCTAACTCAAATATTTCATTCAGAAATGGGTTTCATTATACTTATTATGAATAGGTATTTATAAGTTTGAAATATAAACCATTTTTGTGGGGCATCTCGAAATACTTTCTGCTTAACTGAAGTCCTGTTATGACGCCATGCTTTCAGTTAAAGTAAGCAAAAGCACGGTGAGCTGAAACACTGGCAATAACACTCTAGAATGGCATGACATGCCAATGAAACACTGCCTTCACCAAAACATAACTCATTCCATTACTTTTAGTACACAATTCGTAACACAAACTTTCCTAAATATTAATGATATGTATAGAATATATATTTGTCTGTATACAATATATATTTTTGTTGCATTTAGGAGCTGTAACTATCCCATTCCCAATACTTACGTAGTTACAATTACATTATAATCTTCATATTTATTATGAATGTTAAATCTAATTTGTTTACGCTCTTCTTGAGAACCTAGAAGTTAAAAACAATACACACACTGATTGTATTTATTGTGTATTTTCATTGTGAAGACAGCCCCAAGTTAAACCAAATGATGCTGCCTTACCGTAGTAACAGAGCACATTTAAAGTAGGGCACCACAAGTTAACTTCCCTTAGCCAGTTATCTGTGAAACAAGACAGATGACTCATGTCTGTTACATAGCCTTTGTTCATGAAGTCAAACACCGCATTGTAACATTTTATAAATATAAATTACACATTGACTTTGCTTTTATTCCTTGTGATTAAAGTGACCTTTAGGTTCTGAAGAGCTATAGAATGAGGGACAAAGGGCAGAGAACCAATTATTATGATTATTAACTTTCTATTTCCAGAGATTTTTCCTTCTATATTCATATGCACAGGTATTTTTCTCAGCCCAAGTCAACATCAATTGAGAAAGAATGGAATTGTAGAAAAGTAATTTGAGTAGAGATTATCTACATACTTTTAGATAAACTAAGTATTTATAAAGTTAAAATTATTTGATTACTCTTACTCTTGAAAATAATTTTAAAGTACTATGCAATCAAAATAAATGATCTGATCAGGCTCATGATCTATAACATTATCTGAATAATTGAATCCTATTTATTTTCTGAAAAAGACTGCCAATATAATCAAGCACAAATTGTACATACATACAAAGAGAAAAAACAAGGGTTCAACAAAAATTAATATTCATCTTCACAAACACACACGTGTGCAAACACACACATGCACACACTTCTACCTACATAAAACACTATAAAGTCAAAGACAGTTGTCTCGACTATTACAAACCTATAGTTGAAGCTGGGACCACGATCAGATGAGGACCTTTATTGCCTTCCTGGTAGAGGTATGCCAGGAATGCAATGGCTTGAATAGTTTTGCCTAGACCCTAAAATTAAAAGTTCAAAAGATAATACATAAAATTTAAGTAAGAAATAATTTTTGAAAGCCTAAAAGAAAAAAAAAAGAATTATTTCTGTGCTATATTCATTTTTGATTTCCCATAATTCAATTTAGAATTTCTACTATATTCACAATTCTCAAATGATAGCTAGAATGATTACAATCTCCAAATGACACTGTAACTTACTTTAATGAGCACACTGGATGAATCTGAACTGCTGTTTTATACATAGCACACATTAATATAGAGGAATTTTTGTATTGCATAACAAAGAACTTATTTTTACTTATAGCTTACATATGACAAACATTAAACGCACAAGGGAGGAACTGAACATTACGACCCATAACTACCTAGAGTTAAACATATGGCTACTCTATCATGCTGCAATTTCATTCTCTTTTTTTGGTACCAGGGATTGAACTCAGGACTTGTGCTTGTGAGGCAGGCACAGTGCCACTGAGCTAAATAAATCCCCAGCCCTGCAGTTTCATAATTTAAGAATAAACTGTGGTGTGGACTATCATACTACACAGTAATGAGAAAAGAAAGACTACCAATACATGTAAGAAGCACACTAAATCTCTAATACTATACAGCACCAAATGAATCAAAACCAAATACTAAATCCTGCATTTACTCTATACTTACAAAAAAAAAAAAATCTGGTACTAGGTGTAAGAAGCACACTAAATCTCTAATACTATACAGCACCAAATGAATCAAAACCAAATACTAAATCCTGCATTTACTCTATACTTACAAAAAAAAAAAAAATCTCTGGTAATAGGTGTCAGAATAGTGGTGGGGATAATAGTTGGAAAGGAATATAATCTTCTGGAATGATGGAAATGCTGTTCTGGGTGGTGGATACATGCAAAAATTCATTAACGTGTATATTTATGCATTTTGCAATAAGCAAATTTGACTTCAGCAAAATTGGAATTTAAAAAAAAGCAAAGTCTGCTGAGGGCAAGTATCCGTGGGGGACTAAATGTTACCTACCTGCTATAGACTGAAATGTGTGTCTCTCAATACTAAAGCTCCAGTGTGCAGTGTGACTGTGCTTTAGGAAAAGGGCCTCTTGAGGAAATTAGATAAGGTAATGGGGTGGTACCCTAACTCAATCTGACTGGTATCCTGACAAGAAGAGAAATACCAGGGATGGGTGCACAGAGAAAATGACACTTGAGGACATGAAACAACAGGCTGTCTACAAGGCAAGAGAGAGGCCTCATAAGAAGAAACCAAAACACCCAGCAGCTTGACCTTGAAATTTCAAGGTCAAGAAATTGAAAATTCAAGAAAAAATAAATTTCTGCTGCTTATTCAGTCTGTGATATTTTTGTTACCACATCCCTCAATGACTAAGCCAACTTAAAAATAATACACTTTAAGGCAGGTGGTCCCTCCTAGCACTCTAGGAGGCTGAGGCAGGAACATACAAATTCTTCGCTCAGTATGAATAACCTGACACAGCAAGATACTGTCTCAAAGAAAGAGAGAGAGCAAAAGAGAGAGGGAGGGAAACAGAGAGGGAGGACTGGGATTATAGTTTATTGCAAATGCCCTAGATTCAATTCCCAGTATTCCCGAAGGGGTAAAAAAAAAGTGCTTTTCAGGTAACACAAATAATTTCTCTCTCACACACACACATTATTTTTTTATGACACCAGACACAATCTTAGGATATAGAAATCCTCTACCTACCTACCTACCTATCTATCTATCTATCTATCTATCTATCTTTCTGTATTTTTCCCCCAGTACTGGGGATCGAACTCAGGACCTCACACTAATGAGGCAGGTACGGCACCACTGAGCTATATCCCCAGCCCAAAATGATCTATATTTTATTAATACTAGTTCTGAGAGATTAGATCATCTGGCAAGGATGTGACAAATGATGAAAGGTGAAGCTGGGACTGGTTATGATTACCTTTCCCACAGCAAGAACAAGTACCTGACACCCATAGTTAAGGAAGGAGAGGTTTAATTGGTTCATGACTTCAGAGCATCAGTCCAAGGTAAGCTGGCTATAAAACAGAAACTTCATGGTAGAGGTGTCTGTGGAGCAAAGGTGCTTACTTCACAGTAGTGGGTAAGCAGAGCAGAAGGGAAGAGTATCAGTGAAAGGTGTGGCCTCAAAGCTACACCGCAATGACCCACCTCCTAACAGCACATTCAGCTATGGACATTGTGGGTTAATCCACCAGTAAGTATGGCACCTCATGATTCAATCACCTATGCAGCAGTTTCTTAATCCAGCCTGGCTGACAATTAAGATTAAATGGACTCAAAGCCTAGGTCTGATTCTCAAGTCCAGTTATACAACTACAATGCTCTTTATTCCGTATCTCATTTCTATAAAGTATTTTGAAATTCTGTATTACTTTTCTATTAGATAAATATGAACAACATCTTGGTTTTATTGAGAATGAAGTAAGTGTAGGAATATGTCTTAACAATGCTAAAAACTACTTTCCTAGGAGTTAACAAGAAAACCAGTGTAGTTATCTTTGTTACTTTTTTTGGGGGGGGAACCAAAGTACAATTTAAAACATGTAGTCAATAGACATTTATCCACTGAACATGGCATACTTAAATATTTTTACAAGTAAAGATGAAGTTAGTGTTAGATTAAAGGACTGAGCACTAACAAACATGTGAGCTTAGCTTTAAGAAATATGATTTGGTAAAAAATAGACTCTGAAGAAAACTAATAATAAAATGGCTAGAATGATATTGCTCATATATACAATTTATTTTAAAAAAAGGACAGGATCTGTTACATTAAAATTTTAAAAGCAGATTAAAAAAGCACATGTGCAATACAATGTCACTTAGTATTACATATATATTTAAATATATACATGTATACATACATATACCTGCACAACAAAATGATCTAGAAAGACATCAAACTATTTTTAAGATTGTGGGTGGCTTCGATTTTCTTCTTCCTATTTTTATGTAATATTTAATTTTCAACACATATTTATTAACTTAATAATCAGAAAGGCAATAAACCTATTTTCATTTTAGGGAAGAGTAAAGAAGGCTAAAACTAAAAGAGTCAACAGAAAACAGAGGGGTGAGCTGGGTATAGGGATGCATGGCTGTAATCCCAGCACTATGGGAGGCTGAGGCAAGGAAAACTGCAAGTTTGAGCCCATCCTTGGCAACTTAGTGAGAATCTGTCACACACACAAAAAAAGTCTGGAGATGTAGCTCAATAACACACACACACACACACAGATGACACAAGGTAAATGCTAAAATGAGAACAGCTTAAATGACAATGGCAAGGGAAGATGTCATGTTTTAAATGACAGCAAGGAAGACTTTCAGTAACAATAAGATAGCCCAGAGTAATGGAAATACACTTACCATTTCATCTGCCAAAATGCCATTAAGTCCATGCTTATGTACCAATGCCAGCCAATTCAAACCAACTTTCTGGTAGGGCTTGAGTGACAAACTGGTAAGAAAAGAGTTAACCAAATATTATAGATTTATACTTTTATTCATTTTCTATACATCATTCTCATGCGAGACTTGGGTTTACATGAACACAAAAAATGCAATACCCATATTTAGCCTTACCTTTTAACATACCGTTACAAGCTATGTACATCTATTTTAAAAAATTCAAAGCATATTCATTTTTAATCTTCTCAAATTTTATTCTGGATTTGTTGAATTACTTCTTCTGGTAATATAAATATATAAAATAATTCCATATTTGACCATAGCGTAATGCTACCAAATTAATTCCATAAATGAGCACAATATTAACAATTAATTATAGCATATCACCAAACAAATTTATCCTAGAAAACTGAGTTCTACTGATTTGATTTTTAGCACATTAAGGAACTTATAGGACAAAATCCACAAACATAATTTGTGGTTTTGTCAGGCTGATATAATGCATCCTTTCTGTATGGGTACCAATCACCCCTACATCAGTAGTATGTTTAACTCTAGATTATATAGGCCTAGGGTATGTTAATACGTGTTTCATGCACAAATGTGCACTTGCTAAACATCAATGAGCACCACTGAGTAGAAAATAACATGTACGTGTCAATACCTTATTATTCAATACCTTGGAAACACATGAACTAGTCCCTCAAAAAGACTTATTTATATAGGAGAGTTACAATAAATTTAAAATTTATTTTCAAATGTTTCAAGTGGTAAAATTGCATTTATTTATTGAACACCTCTATAGAAACACAGCCATCACTTTTTCAGATATCATCTCATTAACTTTTTAAGCATCCTATAACATAGCTATTGTCATCATTTTAAACAGATTAAAAATAAAACCCTCAATCTTCAATAATCTGCCTGAGATTTTATAGCTACAGACATGAAGGCTAAGATTTAATTTAGGAAGTCAATTTCACTCCTAAGCTTATTCCCATATTCCCTAGGACATCACACACCCCATATTAACCTATAAACACAGGACTCGGCTAAGACTCCCATTCTCCAGCTTTTATCATGTCCCCTTAACTTCCTCTTGTATTTGGTCTGTACCTAGAGAAGAGGTCAGGACATAACTAAGGCACATAAGTGGGGGCTGGTGTGGTTGAAAGATGTCCACCTTAAATAAGAATCTAAGATTCTGTCGGGTAGGTAATGTATAAACTTTCTTTTTTTAAAAAAAATAAAAGTATAGGTAGAAGAAAAATAACCAGTCTTTCTAGAATCTTCATAGTTGTTTTGCTGTATTAACAAAATGTCCTGGGCAGGGATTTAGCTCAGTGGTGCCACCACGTGCCTCACAAGCACAAGGTCCTGAGTTTAATCCCCAGTACCAAGAAAAAAAAATATATATCCTTTGCCTTCTTAGCCAATATTATTTCTTTGCTACTGCAAAAACAAAAATCTTACATATGCAAAGATTTCTAGGGCTTAGAGATCATATAGCCCGAGGCCACACAGCTACAAATCTGGGTCTACAGCAAGAGAACTTGAAGCTCCTTTCTTCAGCACTACATAACAAAAATAGAAAAGATCTCTCTGACCACCCCACCACTGAATTCTCCATTATTTTTCTGGGTCCTTCTCAATACACTAGTGTTTAGTTATCTTTTACACACAAAGCTGACACTTCATGAAAATGAAACTTGATAAGGTAGGCACAGCACATCATTTGTAAATGAACCTGTGGTCCAACGTGCTGTCCCAAAGTCCAACCTATCACAAATACCTCAGAAATATTCTTGACCAACAAAAATGATGGAAACGTATCACTAACACATTGAGATTATTAAATATTTATAGATATCAAATTTGAAGAAGCAGTGAGAAAAAGCATCTACTGCAAGTTTTCATTAAAATAATGATTTGCTCACAAAACATTGTTAAAGTAATTTGATTAGGATATTAATAACCTTACTATATTGAATTATTTGTTGAAAAAATATGTAGGTGTGAATGTACTGGTAAATTTGCTCCTCTTCCTAGATATCCTTAAGTTACAAATACCTTTGTATTTTAGTATCACAAAAGTACTACCTGTTACAGGTACTTTGGACTGTAAAAAGATCAATGAAAATGCAATTCTGAAAAAGACATTTTGGATTCAAGTTATTAGACAAATTTTAAAAACAGAGTAGCTATAAGATGTAGGGATTTGCAACAGATTAATAAAGAAAATGTATTTATACATAATGGAGTACTACTTTGCCATAAAGAAGGATAATTTGAGTCATCTATAGGAAAACAGATGCATCTTAAGGCCATAATGTGAAGTGAAATAAATCAGACATACAAGCTCAAACATTACATAGCTTTTCTTATATGAGAAACCCAAACTCGTAATACAAAGAGCAAAATAAAAGATAAGAAACAAGGAGACAGATTGTTTACAAATGGGTAGGAAATCTAGAGGTGGAGGGAGGGGGGAGTAAGGAGAATGGAAATAAAAAGAATTAAGACATATTACATATGTACCAATGCCTCATGATGACAATCTTGATGTACTACAAACATAGTTGGGAAAAAATAGAGAGATTTGGTCAGGTCTTTTTAACTAAGAACTTTTCTGAAGAATGTCTGACAAGCCATCTTTAAACTGATGCTGTTCTTACCTACTAAGGAAAACAAAAGGATTTCTGAGATCATTAAGATGAGGCAGCAGGTTACTCTGAAGTTACTTGTTAGGGGAAATTGGATTTATGTTCCTTGACACAGAAACTAGTTTCAAAATTATTTTCTTTTTTTTTTCCCTATTAAGTTGATTGGTACATTTTAGGTATACAGTACAGTTACATTCATAATTGGGCACTTGTACCTTTACATGACAGATCTTGGTTCTTATTTTTTTCCCCATTCCCTTGCCATTCCTTCAAACCTTCCATCTCTCCCTATTTACAAAGACTGTTTCCCTTTTTTCCTTCCATATTTCCCTTTTCCCCATCTCTCCCATTTCTCCTACCCTTTTTCTTCCTATTTTACATTATCAATTATACAATCTGATCCTCATTTACACTTTTAGTTTCTTACACCAGGAAACAATTTGGTATCTGCATGTTTGTCCTATTTATTTCACTTAAGAGTATGGCCTCCAAATTGATTTCAAAGGTGAGAAATACCCGGAACAGAAACAGCAGTGTAATCTGATGTGCTTATTCTGAGCTTAAAGTGTGGAAATTCAGGATGAGAAAGACTTGTCTGGAGTGGTTCGCCAAGTTAAAGGTGCTACTTGCCCTGAACTGTGAGTGACATGATTGCTGAAAATACGAGTGCATCAGGGGTTCTAATATGAGTACTCAGCTGAAGTATTTACAGTCCAGCACTTGAGTCAGTCAGACTGTCACCACGTGGGGCTCACTTACACTCATGCATGTCAAGTGGGCTCACAGCTGGGCACAGAACCAACAGGATGGGGAATCTGTCCTGCCAAGTTCAGGATAAGATTAGAATCTTGCTAGATTTAAGTAGGACAGGACAGAAGGGCAGGACACATGGGACTAATACACTGTATACAGATCACGTGAGAAATCTTTTGTGATAAAACACTTTAAAGCTGGTAAATTCTGTACTAACTGCTAAAGCCTTAGAGATGACTCCATCTGTGATAAGCATTCTGAGTTTTCTCTCCCTTTTCTTCACTATATTTAACATTTTAAAATAAAAACTGTATAATGGTTTTGAGGTATAGACCAGAAATTTTATTTTCCTCTACAAACTTTTATCTTCTGTTGAGATAGGGTATCAGTATGTAGCTCAGGCTGGGGTCTCACTATGTAGTCCAGGCTGGCCTCAAACTCCCAGTGATCCTCCTGCCTCAGCCTGCCAAGTACTGAGGTTACAGGCAGGAGCCAACACACATGGCCATCTAGAAAGACTACCTTTAGCAGGAGTTCTGGAATATCTATCTCTCAAAGGCAAATTTTCTCCTATCATAATTCACATAAACCTGCAATGCAGACTGAACAATTAACATTAGTACTGCTTCAAAGCATACTGTACTACAAAGACTTTATTCTGCAAAGGGAAGGACCCAAGGATTTGGGGGGCAGCTCATTGGCAGAGCACTTGGGGAGTATGTGCAAAGCCCTGGTTCAACACAAACATGATGAGATACTCACTAGGACCGCCTATGCTTGTGTGTGCTAATACACTGCCTGGCCAGTACACCAAATAAAAACTGCTTATGCAACTCATAGTGGTTGAAAACAGAAACCAAGACAATAAATTCCACCCCTAAAAGTTCACTTAAGTAAACTCTGAAGAAATGACCTCTATAGGCTTTGGAAGTTGTACTTTGGATTAGATCCCCTGAGTACTTAAAAAAAATTTCCCCCCTTACCTATTAAATGTCTTAAAAACAAAAACCAAAAAACAACAAAAGCCCTCAGTCTAATGAAAAGGATAGTGTATTACCAGATCATACTATTTACAACTTCGTGAATATGGGTTTAAGAGAAAAAAAATTTAAGTGATGCAATAAAGCATTTGATTTTTAAAATCCAAATTATGATAAAGTAGACTCAACTGGGTAAGTCTTGTAGAGTGAAGAACTCCCCATATCCAATGCTGGAGAACAAGAAGCAGCAGCTCCAACTACACTTTTAGGAGATGAATTTGCTGATATAGTTCTTTCTATGCAACAGAGAAAGAGCTTCTTTTGTGGGAACTGCATCACGTTCCCCTACACCATCCCATAGCACCCTAGAAGGGCACAGAAAAGATTGTCGCTTACTATTAAAGGCCAGTAACCACATCTTTTTTTATACCTTGATCTTTATTACTAACCAATGATCAGCAAATATGCTTTGATCATTAACTTAGAAAAATATCAGAATTAAAATCAACAACTAAGGCAATCATTAAAGAGACCTTAGTGCTCATTTTACTAAAATACCTACTAGAAATATTCTGAACAGATGTTTTTAAAGTTGCACAACACTGTATAGTATGGATATACCATAATTTATTCCAGTTACTCCCTGATTTTAGGATTATCTCTATGGTCTTGCTGCTATAACGTTACAGCAAACAATTTCATACTTTTTTAAATAAAGGAAGTATTTCTGAACAGTGCTGAGTCTCCAGACTACTTAAAAATTAACTTCTAAAATAAGTTCAAAACAATTTCCCCAACCCAATCCCTCAATAGCATGCAAAGTGTGGCAGTTCTCAACGACAAAAAAAGCCATTTTAGTAAGCACTGACTGCTGTACAGTTTTTAGTGTTTATTTTTTTCAAGAGTTTTGGCAAGGTATTTTATTGAAAGTAGCAATTTGGGGGAATTATGTATCTATCTACTTAATACAAGTATCTTTCCATTTTCCTTCCTGATGTGCTTCTACTCCAAAAAGAGACTTAAAACTCAGCTTTTCAAAAAATACTTTACTGCTGATATAGGATATTTTAATAATTTCATAATTAAAAGTTTGGGTTAACAAAGTTTTACAGTTAGAATTAAGTAAATGACATTTTTACAAACACCAAATTTATAGGAGTAATTAAAACCACCTTTTAGTTTCTGTGGTTATATAAAAAATTGTTATCAGATAAGAAAGACACAGATTGTATAAGATCACACCATTCCACTCCACTAGTGTACAACTATATAGAATAAATTACCCTGTGGGGGGTAGGGGAGCAATGAGAAACCATTCATACACCACCATGCGCCATTGCAGGGATGGGGGGATCTCTCCTGATACTAATGGCTGAATCTTATTTAATTTCTCTAGGCACATTGCAAAAATATGCTCAAATGTTTTGCTCAAATATTTTAATAACTGAAATACAGTAATGATAGTATTCAATATATATTACCTTTGGTTTAGAATGGAAGGTTGTTCTATGTTCCATCCACCTCCATTACCAGTAAGCATGGTAACTTGTTTTGTCAATTTATTTGAAATGTCTTCACATTTGTTCATAAGTCTTATAACTACATCCCTTTCTTGGATTAATGTTTTACAGTTCCATATCAAATCTTCTGATAAGCCATTAGTTTTAGACATCTTTGTGAACTGTGGAATGAAAAAAAATTTAATAGGTCAGATATAGTACACACAAAAAGGCAAATTCTGAGCCAGGGATTTAGCTCAGTGGTTCCACTGCCTGCCTTGCAAGAGCAAGGTCCTGAGTTCAATCCCTGGTACCAAAAAACAAAACAAAAAAAACCCCAGATAAATAAAAAACCAAAATGAGCTTCAAATAGGCAAATTCTTTCTTTTAGAGAAGAATTTATTTACACTTTCATTAATCAACTTAATGAAGTGCTAAAAGAACCTGAGTCCTCATGTTCACATCTAAATAGTGTTTCACATTCACTGTCACTTCAAACTCATTATGTTGAAATAAAATATACCTTTTCCTATAAAAATGTAAATACCAATTATCAAGGTGTGTTAATATCTCCTATTGAGTTTTCTCAGATGCACCTTTCTCTCTTAACAACAAAAAGATAAAAATACCAAAATATAATAACTATGGATCTGACTTATCTCCATTTTTTTAAACTTATGATTACTGTAAGATCAACCTTCCTAAAACATTCTTCCTCATCCATTATCAAGGTATAACCATGCAGTTCTTATACACAGACCGTTTAAGATTTGAAACTCTAATTGTTTGTCATTTGATACTTTACCAAGTACGTGGAAAAATATTACATGAATCAAAAGTTAATTATGGGCCTGAGAGAACAGCTCAGTGGTAGAATGTTTGTCTGACATGTGAAGGCCTGGATTCAAGCCCCAGCACCACCATCAAAAATACAGACATACAAAGTCAGGGATTTAGCTCAGAAGTGTCATTGCCTGCCTTGCAAGCACAAGGTCCGTTCGATCTCCAGTACCAAAACAACCAAAACACCAAATAACAAACAAACAAACAAAATTAACACTTTACAAAACAGCACTGTGAAATACTTTTTGCATTCTATTCTACATGTCTACAAGGCTAACATTCATAAATCACAAGGTAAGCCCTACTTTGTGCTTTCCAGAGAAAAGATCTATACATATATAGTAGGCTAGATACCAATGCTTTAAATAGTTCCTTTAGAAATCCTCATTTAAATGGAATAAAACAATTACAGACCAAAAGTTTATTTTATCTCTACAGTGGTGTGTGTATGTGAGAGAACCAACATGATTAATCAAGGAAGGAACAGAAATTGTATGCTTTTATGTACAAAGAACTACTTGATGTCTTCTATTCGGTAACAATAAATGAATTTTGTTCAGCAGCCAACAACCGCTTAGTATGTAAGCTCTTGTTTTTCTTAGCAAATACTACTTGACCTGTTGAAGGCACCTAGTAGATAGTCTCTGGCCTTGTGTGGCTTATGGCTTATTGGGAAAGACAGATAAGAACTTTTAGTGCAACAACTGGTATTATAAAGGAAAAAACAATTTCACAGGCACCTATCAAAAGAACTAATAAATTCTAGGCTCCAGGAATTCCTTTTCATAAGGCCAGAATTAACAAAGAACTATTTTCACCAAAAGGGCAGTATGTCAGATCCTAGTGAACTAACAGATGAGCCTCGATTAGAAAGCAGGTAGCAGAAAACTATTGCTAAGGTTTCAGCATGATTTCTTCTTCAGAAACAGCACTCTGGCAATATTTTAAGTCTTGACAGAAAGCAAAAATGTGCAAGGAAAGCTCTGAAATGAGACAGTAGACAAAGAAAAGTTGGCTGTCTGTGTTATTTAGGGAATCGAATCCACTCAGTGTGGGGATGTGACTGAGGGGAGAGTTAAACATGACTCCCAATTCTGGCTTGGGCAACCAAGTGACTAGTGGTGCTGTCTACTGAGACACTGAAGTAAGTTTACCAGTCTGACAGGGAAATATGATTCTAGATAGATATTAAATTCAGGTGCTCGTGTGTAGCTCAGTGGGAGAACACTTGCCTAGCAGGCTTGAGGTCCTGGGTTTGATCCTCAGTACCACCAAAAACAAAACAAATATTTATTTAAAAATCTGGGATAGGTGTCAAATTTGAAGAGGAGCAGGACAGGTTAAATACACAGACCTAGAATGTAGGGAAAAGATGTAGGCTGAAGATGGTGCACAGGTGGCCATCAAATCAGTCAGAGATGGCAACGTGCCTACACGTGGAAAAGTGCATGGAACTGAAAGATCAGCTGACAGAATAAAATTCCAAAGAATGTAACATTTAAAGTTTTAAAACAGAACGAAAGAGCAAGAAAAAAATGCATGGTAGATAAGAGGAAAGCCAGGAAAGAGATAAGTGCAAAAAGGAGGTTGTAGTTTCAACTGTCAAAAGCACAAGCAACCTGATTTCTTTCACTGATTAAAATGAACTTATCTAACAAGGGAGCACATGGTAAATGTTCATTCCTTTTTTTTCTTTTTGAGACAGTCTCTGACTACGTAGTTCAGGCTGGCCTTGGAACTCATGGCGATCCTCCTGCCTCTGCCTCCGAGTGCTGGGATTACAACAAGTATGCACCATTTTGCCTGGCATAAATGCTAATTTCTACAGCACCTTTCATCACAGTTCTGAGGAATTAAACACGTATTTATTGCACTTATAATATACACTGTAATTATGCACAATGGTGATGCTTTTAAAATGTGCCAGAAGCACAGAGAGGTAAATATTCATCCACTACTACTGTCGAGAGATGTTAGGGTATCTTTGAAGGTTAGTAACTCATCAGTGTAAGCTCAGTGGTGAATAATCATCACTCTCCCCATATATAACTTTTATTCTCTAAGGGATAGCTAAGGAAATAAAACATGAACTACTAAGATTCTTCACATATGTAAGTCATATTACTGTTTCAAACAGGTGCAGTATTAGACTATATTAAGTAAATATATACAAATTAAAGCTGAAACATTGCTTTAAAAATACCCCATGTTATGTAACAAGTCATTTGGGAAAAAACCAACATGTCATAATCTGATGGGCAATTATCAGATTACTCTTCTGCCTCTGGAGAGCTTCTGGAAAGGAAAGATCTCTATTATATCTTCCTAAGAGATGAAAAATTACCAGTCACAATTCCAAACTCACAGTTTAAGCTGTCCTAACTCATAAATTTAAAATTGATATATTTATAAAGTATCTTGATTATTTAATTTTGCAGTAGTAGGGATTGTACTTAAGGCCTGTGACTGAGTTACATCCCAGCCCTTTTTATTTTTTATTTTGTGAGACAGGGACTAAGACTCCCAGGCTGGGCTGGAAGATGTGATCATCCTTCCTCAGCCTTTCATAGTGCTGGGATTTTGCAAGTATGTGCCATCATAACTGGCTCTTTCATTTATTTTTTTAAAATACAAACTGGATATACGTCATTTAGAAATCATAAGAAAGAGTTAAAATGTAGCAGCAACGAGTCATCATTTGGAGAACTTGGAGATAAAGGGAAAGTAGCACATACTCTACATTTTGCATACAGACAGCAAATATGCAGAAGGGTAGGTACAAGAGTGCTTTTTTATAGATTGCTGTTAAGGAAGTAATAATGACAGTATGAAAATATTAATTTTTCAAGCCCTTATTGAATTATGGATCTAGGCATACAGCATCAATAGTTGCTAATAATTACACAAGGTGCATTACTGTCTTCTGATGAAAGAATACATCACCAAGCAAAAACAAGGCAACAAAGAGCTGGAGAAACAAAATGTTGAGTAAGAATGAAAAAGTAATCGTGTATGGTAATACACTACACAGCTCATTTACAAAAGGAATTCATACAGTTATAACCACATAAACAGTATCCATGATCTTCAAAACTAGCACAACAAAGTGAGGCTGGAAAACTGAAAGTGGGTATGTGAGGCGAAGAGGACAAAGAGGAGGGAGCTGAATCCACTCCTCTACAATGTTACAGCAGTTCTCCCTTGGCAGCACACGTACAATGTTACGATATAGAAGGCTGAAAACCCAGCAAGCACTGTATACCCAGAAACTGTAGGTGACCAGGGGAGCAGTGATGTAAGCAACAGGCCGGGAAAGAGACGCCAGGAGTATGAGGGAGAACAGCTCACAGGGTTATTTTACTTCTTAATCCTAAATGCAAGCACAAATAATGACAATTAAATTTGGCCAAAATGAACAGAAAGCCAGTAAGTACTGCTACAATGGTCTTTATTAACTCAGGGTGAGAAGTTATAACACCCACGTAACTAAAGTAAGAACATTTCTGTCTGAACGAAGAAGAATCAACAGTCCTAATAGGCTATTGAGCTTTACCAAAAAATGATTTAAGAAATACCTAAAGTACCCTGAAAATGCGAGATATAATCTAATTTTACTAATAAACAGAAAATACAACCCTATTTACGTGGCACGAAATATACAGATGTACACATAAACAGATAATGCCAAAAATATCTTAAGTGGTGAGTATTTGGTAGAATTTTAGGTAAACTTCACTTTCTTCTTCATGTACTGTTTCAATGTGACACAAAAATCATTTTCAAAAATGTTATTTTTATGGGAAAGAAAACAAAAATATATAATTCCTACTTGCTGAATAATTACACGAGAAAAAGGGTATCCATATGGCCCTGATTACGATCTCTTGGATTACAAACTTAATTATCACTGAAGGGCTTTCAGAAGAAGCCTACAGCTGAAATATCCTACTCTTGCCACAGCGTGTCACTCTTACTGTACAAATATTTTAGCATTTCTTTGGGAAGGTGGAAATTCTTTAAATAAAATTATTTAATCCCTAAACAAGTTACAGCCTGAGGACAGATTTCTAATCCTATTCATTAGGAGAAAAAGTGGGAAGCAGTCTACAAAGTACTTGAGATGCAGATGTAATTTTTTAAAAGAGCTTATCAAAATGCATACAAAAACAAAGGCCAGTACAGTAATCTTAAAAAACAAAACTTAATGAAGCCACTGTATGTGGGAAGAGTATATACATTACAAAGCCATGATAAATTTAGACATTTTACAGAAATCCCTGAGTAAAACTATGAAAAAAACCCCCCAGATCAATGGTCCAAGTTACTGGTACATTTAAGTAATACAAGAAGCATGGAGTATACAACGTGAACTATGCTTGAGGTGCTTGGTTAACAGCCCAGGAAATCTACATCTACACAATCTAAATGTTGAAACAGATGCATATAATGAAAATTATAGGTTGAACTATTCACAAACAATGGATTAGTCTAAATACATTACTATTCTGGTTTATTTATTACAATGCAGCTAGACAAAATCAGTTAAGAGGTTGGTGAACTGATGCCATCAAATGTGTGCAGTTTAGCAATAAAAACAACAATTTCATCACAACAATGCTGGCTTTTAAACTAGTGACTTTTTTTTTCTTGGCTTGCTACATTTCCAAAGTCTACCTAATTTAATGATTTGGTTTTCTTACAATGAGCAACTAAATTACTGCTTATATGTAGAAAAACTGCAAGTAAAATGGAAAAATTATAAAGAAACCTTAACATTTATTTTAATTTTGATGCAAAGGGTAAAAAATGACCTGCAAATATAAATAACCTCTGGGTAATGCACTTTTGCAAAAAAAGATTTCCTCACGTAAGATGTGGTAACTGGAGTACCTGAAAGAATTTTTAGAAAGTATAATCTCTGGCAAGACAATCACTGCAATATAAAGTGTGTGCTCTCAATTTAAAATGACTGTGCTGGGCCGGGGATTTAGCTCAGCGGTTCGGTGACCTGCCTCGCAAGCGCAAGGACCCGAGTTTGATCCCCGGTACCAAAAAAAACCCCCCAAAAAATAAAAAATAAAAAATAAAATGACTGTGCTGATTGCTAAATGGCTGAGTACTAAATGGCTGCAAGCATCTGTATTTGTTTTCTATATTACATATAGCACACTTATGAGACCTTGAAAAAAACCATCTGCAAATTATCAAATTTTGTTTTTGTTAAAAAGGTATCGCTAATAATTTCCAGTTTTACTCTTAAAGAAGTTTCAACAATAATTTTAAGAAAGAGCTGCCTAGAGATATCAGCAAACCATTACGAATATACAATGCCTTGTCATTCTCATGAAGGTTTTAACTGAGCAACATGACGAAAACCTCATATTAACTGTCACAGAAATTTCTAAATATAGTATCTATCAAAAAGACTTTCGCGGGCTGGGGATGTAGCTCAGTATTTCCATCGCCTGCCTCGCAAGCACAAGGCCCCAAGTTTGATCCCCAGTACCAAAAAAAAAAAAAAAAAAAAGGACTTTTGGTATTGTTTCAAAGTTGTTTAGAGATAAACTATCAAACTTTAATGATTAAAGAAAAGGAATAAACTATACAACTTTTCATAAAAACACACATAATATTGACCTAGTAAAAGCTGCTCTATAATCTAGTTACATTCAAACTCTAAAGTTACTGACCAGTAGACGGTAAAAGTGCTAATTAAACTGAAATTGAAAGGTTATATATTTATTCATTTAATTTGGGAAAATTTCCCTATTTTTCTCAGGACAATAAACACCATTCACTGAATTCAAGTAAGAAAGCCTACTTTTAAGATTATTTTGAACTATTATATAAAATATTCAACATTTGGATCACTGGTTAGAACAATATAGTCTCTATGTTCAACTTTTAGAAATGTGCAAATAGGAGGTTTAAGTCAGCAACGCATGATTTCCAAAGTCATGTCAAGACTAATTTAAACTATGCCAATTAATTAGTAGGGGAAATATGCTTTCTACATGTTAAGTTACCAAATAGTTTTTTAAAAACCTGGCACACATACTGCTGGTAAAATTGTACAATTTTCTTTTACTCTAAGGTATCTGGGCAAGTAGTTACAGCGACTAAACAAACTAGCGCAGATAATTGGATTCCTTATTAAATAAATCAGAATCTCAACAAGCCTGAGCAACTTAACTCTGTAACAACACTGGAGACCATTAAAGATTAAAAGAAAGAAGAAAAGGAAGAAAAGAAGAACAAGAAAGCCCTTCAGCAAATACTTTAACAAATAATCATTCAGGCAAAGCCAAACAAGTTTTGAAAAGGCCTGCTTTGACAGATGTTCTCTGGAAAAGCAAAGGCTTTGGGCAAAACAAATGGTCTTTTTTTTCAAAGTACTAGCAATGTTTCTACTTTTCAAATATTTTAATTTTTAAAACACTGCTTCTTGCAACCATTGAGCAGGGACTCTCCCCTATCAGTTAACAAGGTATCCTCGCGCATTTAGGTTCGTCACAGGTATACAATGAACCACAAATTCAACTTTGCTCCGTAACTCAGAAAATAAAATGTATTGAAAAGCTTTACAAAGCAGCCAGAGCCACTTCATCTTCAAAAGCTGTGAAAAAAAAAAAAAAATTGCCCATACTGCTTTTATTACAGGGCCTATACACATTTCACGCTATAAAACCAGTCTTGTAAGAGTTGAAGCAAAATTTAAGAGTTTTTACATTGCTCTGTAGGAGCAAGATTTGATGACTGTTGACATTTATAAAACTCAAATGCAGGTATTTTGGATAAATCTTGTTTACAGGAAATTAAACTCCACAAAATGATCATGCAAAGAGTACTTACCAGTGTTTATGCCTTCCCTTCACCTAAAGCTTGAATTCTAGGCTTCCACAAATTTTTCTATCTTTCCCATTAAAAACGCTGCAGCCTGATACACTCCATAAAATGGCGGCGATGTTTAACCAAGAAAAGCATGTTAGAGATTGAGCTATCACTTTTAGAAGAAAAAGAAAACAAACAATTGCTTCTTTTGTGGTGAAGCCTGAAACACCCAGGCTGGCATTTTGAGTCATGGAACTCCTCTGGATGTTGCTATTGCTCTTCAAGCAGTTGCAGTTACATTTCTGCTGCTACATTCTTGCTTTGTGCATGGCGTCCAGCAGTAACAGATCAGAACAAGCTAGCAAACAACTCCTTCCTAAATGAAAGCTCTAATTTCTTCTTCTGCAGTGAAATGAACCAAGTTTCTATGCAAAAGAATGAGTGACAGTATTCCCAGCCAATCAGCTTGGATTTTTTTCAGGAAAATCACCCCTTAATTCATTCAAAATTAGGTCATATGACACTATTTGAAACACTATTGGCTTACAATGAAAGTAATGTTTGACTCTACACAGGCTAAGGCCACCCATCTATGCTTTCCTGGGCTGAAGACAACTTGACTGTAAACGGTACTGTAAATTAAACACACACAGGGGGAAAAGAATGTAGCCTTACCAGAGCCTCCCAACTGTTAAAGGGCCGGAGTTCTGTTATCTTCTGAGCCTTCTTCTGGGAGCACTGAGGAATGAGAGTGAGCTCACCAATCGAGGCGCCCTGCAGGAAGTGGAGGATTTTCCCCTTGTAGCCATCCTCCATCACCTCTTCCCCACTGCTGTAGTCCTCATCCAGGGAGCTGCCGGCATCCGAACCTGAGTCATACTCAGAGTCTTCACCCACTTTTTTAGGGTTAAATACATTTTTTTTACGTTTCTTGTTAAATCCATTTTGTGCTTTCATGGAAAATTTCTGTTTCAGTTTTGTTTTAGGTGCATTTTTAGGATAATTTTGAGTCCTTGAAGAAACCTCTTTTCCATTGGGAACCTCACTTTGTGAAGCATATTGCATATCTGTGTATAAAAGACAAAAACAGTAACTAAATTAGAAATATATAAAGAAATAAGACTTCAAATAAGAAAAATACTTAAATTTTACATATCCTTTATACTGAAAAATTCAACTGCAATTATTGTTAAATTATGACACATCAAGAAAAACATTAAAACAGGATTTGAAGTTATGTACTAACAATAGTTTCAAAAGCTGGTGATTCTTTTAAAAAAAATAAATATAAATTTCCATTTTTGACAAAGGTCTGAGATTCCTCTGTCACTTGCACAGCCACAGCAGCTGTGCGCTGAGCCTCGCTGATGGGTATGAGGGGTAGCGATGCGCTGGGACAGGAGGCTGACTGACAGGCCTGCTTCAACTGCCCACGCTGCAACCCACCCTTCCACCACCATCCACGTGCTACTCGGAGTTCATCACTACTTATACTGGTATTAAAAATATGCTATACTGTCACTGAAAAGTATTGCTATGCTCTCTGAACAACCTTTCATATTTCATCTAATTTCTATGTCTGTGAAAGAAGGTACCTTATTTTATGTATCAGTAAAAAATATGCATCAATCAATCTATAGTACAACTGGCCTTCTGTGCCCATAGGTTCCAAATCCATGGATTTGATCATAAATCAAAAATGTTAGGAAAAAACTTTGTATCTGTACTGCATATATATATATATATATATATATATACATACATACACACACTCTTTTCTCATCACTGTCCCTAAATGGTTAAAAGAAAAGCCCCTACTCTATAGCCATTACACTGTATTAGGAATTATTAAATAATCTAAAAATGATTTAAAGTGCATGGGAGGTAGGTATGGGAAATACTACACCAATTTACACAAGGGACCTAAGCATCAGCAGTTTCGGTATCGTGGGATCCTGAAGCAATCACCCACAGATATTGAGGGGTGACGGCACTAAGTTAGAATGTTTATTTCTCTATTAATAAAGGGCCTTCAGAAACATCATCATACATTCTTTTGCACATAAAAAACAGGAAAAGAAACTGGATGAAGTATTCCTCAAACTTATTTACATTTATGTGGATCTTGTCAATCATTTTTTGGCCTAAAAATGGATGATATTGGTAGTTCTTTTTTTACACAGTACTGTTCTCTAGGCAAGAATATTGGCGACACAACATTTCCTGAGTGTTCATTAAAAAACACCTAAAGCCACTGTGCCATTTTTTTCCTTCCAACAGTAGGCTTTTAAAGCTGGCTTTGCAATTATGAAGTGCTAAGTTTACTCAATTCTTGGTAAGGGATGTTACTAAACGTATGGCTCAACTCTGCTGACCAACTCTCTCCTTTACCATTCTCTAGAGAACATATCCCTTGGGTTCAGACTTTCATTCCACACCAACATAAATTTATGATGCTGTCTGACAAGTTTACGTAGTGCAGATCAGCCATCTGACTAGTGATTGTAAGACTATCAATTGCAAGACCCACCCTGATTGAGAGCTGTTCAAATATTAATAACGTTGCTTTTACATTCAAACACACAGTGTAAAAGAAACCTGGACTATCGAGAAACACTGGCAAGATAGAAAAGGACGCTTATTGATTTTACTTTTATGCCGCCATAAATAGGTCAAGACATTTAGGAAGTGGTCATTTAAAATTTTTTATATCATTACTTCCAACACTTTGTAACCCCATTCTCTAGTGAGATGACTTGGGAATACGCTTTCCTGTGCATAGGGTCATTACCCTGGTCTCCCGCAAACACTCTCAGAGACTCCAAGGCTTCTGTGTATATCCACTCATGTTCTTTGAGTACTTCCCTTAGTTCCTGGAAAGAAGTCATCAATGGCTGTTACAAAGTAGCAAAATGCAACATTCATATAACTCTTAAACTATGCTAATCACCTGGGAACATACAAAATTCATACCTTACTGTTTCGTATTTGTTTTAGGCTGCACTACAAAGGCATTCTGTGTAAGTGCCTCTCTGAAATGTACTGTATGTATGTACCACAGTCTTCAAAGGGAAGAAAGATTGGTATTTTTAGTTCTTCCTGTGAAATACTCTGATTACTAAAATATCAAAAAATGTTTGCTCAGTTAAAAATGAAACTTCAAAGCCAGGTGCAGTGGTGCAGGCCATAATCCCAGCACTCAGAAGGCTGAGGCAGGGGGATTACTGTTGAGTTCAAGGCCATCCTGGGTTACATGGTTGAGTTCCAGGTGAGCTTCAACAAGTAGTGAGATCCCACCTCAAAAATGAAAACAGAACAAAAAACAAACAAAGAAAATTCAACAGGTAGCTAGGCTTTTACACATAGTTTCAGTGTATGTAAAGAATGGGGACAGAAATAAGATTTTGCATGCAGCTCATCAAACTCAGCAGATCGCGCAGCATGAGATAGAAAGAACCAATGCAAGTGCAAGTGTGCTCCAAAAGGTAAACGGGCACCCCAACAAAGGAGTCAGCGAAGGAGGCCCTTTATCAATGGCATGCTGAGCACTCTGTAAACACCTGATACGTATCTTACTATCTGAGTGGTAGAACAAAGCTTGTGGAATTTTAAGGCACTGAAATGCAATATTACACTTTAAAATTCTTCTAAGAAATTTCAAAGATGAAAATATTAAAAGAAAAACCTAAGCAGTTACTTGATGGGGAAGGACAACAGATAGCTTTCCAGATGATTTACATTTCATAAATGAGTTCACAAGATTTATTAAAGTATGCTTGTTATGACTTGGGTTATAATGCTACTACTTTGTTTTGTTTTGTTTTTTTTGAGACAGGGTCTCACTATGTAGTGGAGACTGACCTGGAACTCACTATGTAGCCCAGGCTGGTCTCGAACTCACAGAGATCCTCCTGCCTCTGCCTCCCAAGTGCTGGGATTACAGGTGTGCACCACCACACCCGGCTAATAATGTTACTACTTTGATTCATAAATAAAAAAATATAATGAATTCAAAAGCAGCATAAAACAGTTTATGTAACACTGATAAAAAGAGAACTTTAATTATAAAAATATAAAACTTGCCTCAAACTTTTATATGGTTAAACACTATTTTGTAATTGTTTAATATACACAAATTAACTTCTATACCCTACTGCTCACCTGTTTATCAAAATTGGGAAATTCCTTTTGCAGTTTCAATACAATATTTTCCTGTTTTTCCCAATTACTGCTAGATTCTGCAGACTCATTTGATTCCTCTCCCTAATGGAGGAAGGGAAAAAAAAAAAACAAACTTTTAAGTCATCATCATAAAAAGGATATTAAGTTTATTACATCTGTATTTTGACTCGATGTGAAAATTACAAATTGGATCAGAAAAATATAATGTTTCCTTTTGTTTATGTGAACACTGACAAATTTGTCTTAGAGGATAAAAATACTGCTGAGTTAAGTTTGGTGAAAGAGCTTGAGTACTCATATCCATTAATACAAACTATTCGGTATTCAAAATGAGACAAATCTACAAAATCTGTAAAGTTCTTAAAACTAATATAATTCACAATGAAGTCTTCTCCAAAACAATGACAAGTTATAAAAGTAACACAAATATTTCATGTTTATAATTTTATCCCCATCTATGTTTTCAAGACTGAGAAAAAAACTTTTATTTCAGTCCTGAATCACAGAATTGATTACATACTAATTGTTCAATTGTAACAAAAGTGAAATGATATAAAGGACTTGAGTAGAATTATATATAAAAACTAAAGTTAATCTAGAAATAACTGTGGCTACATGTACAGTTTCACTTTTCTTTTACTTCATTTCATTTGAAATAGCTAAATCCCACATTTAAATTAAAAAAACAAATCTTTTGTGTTCACGTGTAGGAAAAATCTTGTAAGAGCTAAGGAACTCTGCTAAGCACTGGATCACATGCTATATAAACAAAACAGGAAAGCAGTCCACCATTTTCTCTTTCACCTACTTTATTATATCCAACAGTTGAACTAGTATCTTTATTTGTATAACTGAGGTAGGAAGAATTAAATTGAGATTGATACCCTTCTAGCACACAGGAACAAGATAATGTTATATAAAACAGAGCCAAACAGACTGAGGCATGAGGACTGCTGTGAGTTCGAGACCAGCCTGGGCTACATAGTGAGTTTCAGATCAGTCTCAATTACATAGTGAAACCCTATCTCAAAAAACAAACAAACAAACAAACAAATAAATACAGAGCCAAATAAAATGCTGGAGGTTTAGTTCAGTGCTTGCCTAAAATACACTAGGCCCTGAGCTTGATCTTTGGCAGTGAAGAAAAAAATGCCATGAAGTTTGCCACAGGAAGAAAATTACATGTATTTTATAAAGGAAGAGGGCTCTCTGGGCTGGAGCACAGCAACAGTGGATCAGCTACAAGGCTGAAGTAAACCACAATTAACACTGCATAACCAAAGGTTAGTCTCTTTCAGAAACAGCAGGAGCAATGGGATTTTGACCAGGAATACATGGCAGTATTTGAAAAGTGTTTCAAAACCCTCAGAAATTCATACTGCCATCCTTAACAGTGAGGACACTAAAATTCCAAGACTAAGTATCTAAAAGGTCACAAATGAATAGCTAGCTAGGGTGGAAAAATAACAAGTGTCTGACTCTAGATCAGTATTTTTCCACAGCATAGATTTTGCTAAACTTTAGTTGTTCAAACAGCACATTCCTGTTTTTAAAAAATACATCAAATGGGCATCAATGGAAGATTAGACAAAGAAAAATGGCATATACATAAAATGGATTATTATTGGCCCTAAAAAGAATGCAGTGCAGATAGATGACACAATCTGAATGGCTCTTGAAAACACCGTATGAAACACACTGAGCCAGGCATTGCAGCAAGCACCTGTAGTGCCAACGACCTGGGAGTCCAAAGCTGGATGATCACTTTGAGCCCATGAGTTCAAGGCCAGGCTGGGTAGCAAAACAAAACCCCATCTCAAGGGAAAAAAAAAAGATAAAAGGTCACACATAATTCCATTTTACAAATAAAGCAGAGGGCTGGGGATTTAGCTCAGTGGTCTGCCACCTGCCTCGCAAGCACAAGGACCCAAGTTCGATCCCTGGTACCAAAAAACAAACAAACAAACAATACAGAATAGGTAAGTTTGCAGAGAAAGAAGGCAAACAGGTGGCTGCCAGGGGAAGAAAGGAATAAACAGCAGCTACTGGATGAATATAGCACTATGAGGTGATGAAAACACTTTGGAACTAGGTTGAGTCCTTGTATACAATATTATGATTGTACTAAATGCCACAGAACTAGCCCCTCTAAAATAGGTGACTTTGGGGCCGGGGATTTAGCTCAGTGGTTCGGTGGCCTGCCTTGCAAGCGCAAGGACCGAAGTTCAATCCCCGATACCAAAAAAAGAAAAAAAAAAAAAAAAAAAAAGGTGACTATGCTAAATGAATTTCTTCCCCCCAAAGCATGTAGCTCAGTGAGAAGAGTCTGTGCTTAGCATGTCCAAGACCCCGAGTGGGAAATAATCAACTTCAAGTTCTGGGGCCAATCACTTTCATTAACTGTATGAGAGTCTGGTCAGAAGCACATTGCAAACTCCTCTCCTAAAAAGAACTGCACCTAATCTGCCTCTATGAGACACACCAACTGGATCGATCTGTTCGAATGCTGAAGGCAAGGTGTTACAGTATGTGCTGCTTGTATCTACTATGAAGGGTCTCTTATCAATTATACATGGGGCCCAGACTGAGAAAGCTATGCAGCAGGTCCAGGGTATAGTACCAGACATTCCGCACTTAAGCCTCATGACCAGCAGATTCAAGGTTTCTCAAAGGAACGGTGGCAAGATACCCTGAAGCTGTGGTGGCAAACCTTTTAGAGCTTTCAATGATACAAACAAGACTGATGGAGCACACACCATAGGTTTGCCACCATTACCTTAAAGTCTCTGGCAAGCTTCAAGAGAAATCACAGCAGACATGTTGGTCTTTGTGTTACCTCTGCCATACTGGCTCACAATACAATTAATAAGTAACAAGTAAATGATATTTCTCTGTTTTTAAGGCAAGGTTTCACTATGCTGCCCAGGCTGTCTAACTCCTGGGCTCCAATGATCCTTCTGCCTCAGTCTCCCAAGTGCTGGGGCTATAGCCATGTGCTACCACACCCACTTAAATAAATACTATTTCTGCTGCTTTGCTAGCCTCCTGATTTTACAATAAAGCTGCTTATATAGTTCCAAATTCATCTGGATGACATACTAGACTATTCTATTACCTTTAGCATTATTAAATCCGTTTAATTGTTTTTAAAAATCTCGTAAATTGATGTATTAAGCTGACACGGTCTAGCCTTTCAACTTTCAGCATGGCTGTCAGTATCTTCTATACGCACACAGCCATCAGCAACAAGCTAGTGAAGATTATTAGGGTGGGACCCTAGAAGCTTTCACATACCTTCCTTTTATACCTCTTCATATCTATTCTGTTTTTCTTTGTAGATCAGCACAGCTTATTTGGAATTTTTAATTTTTTTCCTTTGGGATCAAGTATTTCATAATCAAGAATCAGGTCAATGAGATCCTTCCATCCCATGTAATACAAGCACTTTTTTTTCCTCCCCAGTACTGGGAGTTGAGCCCAGGGCCTTCATACTGAGTTATATCCAGCCTTTTATTTTGAGACAGGGCCTCTCACTAAGTTGCCCAAGCTGGTCTCCAACTTACTATCCTCTTGTCTCAGCCTCTCAGAGTGCTGAGATTATAGGCATACACCACTATGCCTGACGATAAGCACTTTTACTGTTATCACTCTAGGTTACAACAATGACAATAATGCCATTCTAACGTTAAACCTCTTCCAAAATTCCATAATTATTTTTAGATTCTCACCTTCAGTAGTAGAAATTAATATCATAAATGTTCACTTTATATGTAAGTTAAAAATGATGCCATTACAGCTTTTCAAGGGGTTGTATCAGGTGGCTTTTGGAGAAAAAAGGACAGACATGATATGGGGTTGAGTCCTACTTTTGGGGAGGGACAGCTTGATGCACTGTGAGAATTTTTAAAGTTAAATTTTTTTGTTTTGGAAGTTTTTGTTGTTATAATCATCTCAGTAAGTCGGAAGAATTAAGTAAATACACCAATGCAACATAGTCAATGATCCACACATTCTTCCCATATAGAAGGGAATCAAGGATAATTAAAAATTCCTTTTACAAAGGTTACATTTTGAAGAGTGATAAACTATTACTGGCTGCAGCTTAAAGCCTCCCTTTGGCACTGCTACAGAGTTATCACCGTTAGAGCCTTAAATTGTGGCACTTGTTTTCTGTCTTTGAGATTCGGGTTCTTCAAGGCATGAATTTATGACATGTACTTCTGCCATCAAAATCAAGAATTAAACTCAGTGCACAGCTGACTTCTCAGTTTACTTCTGTTATCACTGGTGGGAAATTCTCATTTGCACTAATGGCTATGTCTGAAAGCTGAAAGCTTAAGAAATTGTAACACTGCTTGAAATCACTAAAGCAAACACTAGTGGCATTAAAAGGAATCACTTTCTGCAAGACAGTGATTTCTCTTTCCCGACTTAAGTGTAAAAACAACGATCTATGTGAGAAAGGCTGTACCTAATTTTTTCATTCACTGTTCTTGAATCCCAGTGTTCAACAACCTCTCCTTTTCTTCTCTTTCTTTATGCTTTCTTCTTCCTGATTTAGCACTAGAATCTGGTCTGGGCATATACTTTTATTTTGGTGACATTTCCACAATGAGGTTTATCATACCTGTTGCTTGGGATCTACCATATATTCTCATTTCTTTCCATTTTTTTCCTCTCAGCTTCTTCTCATTACTGAAAAGCTTCTTTTTGCATGTAACACATGGCATTTTTGAGCCAGGATGCTTAGGCTGGCTTGAGGTATTGAATGTGCTTTTCTCAAACAGAAAAGCTCTCAAAGTAGACAGGGAAACACAGATCTTGTAAGATAATACAGAGTAAAATGACGCAGCCAGATGTTTGAGGAGTGTATGTTTTATATATTATGTTCCCGTGTGGCTTGTTCAGCTAGGAGCAATTCTTTGTGTTCACCTAGTATTTTTAATAGACAAAATAGCACATACACACATGCGTACAAATTTTGGCTTTCATCAAACTGTTCTCCAACATATTAACTGCGCTGGGAAAAAAAATTCACATTTTAAACACAGAACCAAGTGCAATACTTTTAAACAGTTTTTGTATTGACAGTATGTTGATAGCAACAGAATGGTTGACAAGAGAACATCAGGTAATTATGAGGTGTGAATCGTTACATGACTTGGATATCTGATCCACCAAACCAAAAACTGTGCATTACAGCAACAATCGATCAATCCAAAAGGTGATTTAGTCAGGTGCCCCCCTCATGGGGTATGTGCGGATGGACTGAAGCAGGCTGCAGAGACATTGGTCACCTGCAAGTGCAGACCCTCCAGGTACTGTTTCTACCTCACTGCTGCCCCTCCTTCAGCCACCATCCACAGCACTGGGAAATGTGAGCAGCTAAAGAAAGCAACTTAAATGTGGTTTACAAAGATGTGCACAATGGTGAGCCCAAAGTAAACACTGCTGCACTATAATCCTATTGAAGGGATTTTCAAAAGGGAAGAAAGATTAATTTACGTGGATTTTCAGGTCTGATACCTACAGACTTAATATATCTTAATTTTGATACTGCAATACAAACGTAACTTACATGATCCAATCTTGTCTTTTTAAAAGACTGATCATCATTAAATTCATCGTCATCATATGGCTCTGAAGAAGAAGATAATTTTCTCTTCCTGGGCCCACCACCTTTTAAAATAAAGAAGTATACTCAAACTTTACACAGGAATAATAGTAATTAATTTACTTTAGAACAAAGGTAAAATGTATTATGTTGACCATACAGTTATCTTTCAGGGCTAATATTCTTTCTCCTACACATAGATTAGACTGCAGGAAAAGTGAACATGCTTTGTAGTCTTCTCAAAGTAGAATTCAGTGTGATGCAGTATTTGTAAACCGTCACATTACTAATGCTAAAAGTACTCTCTCCAAATAGATAATTAAGTATACTCTGTACATCATTTATCTAGGAAATGCTTTCACCTTGAGAGAGCAAATACTTAAATATAGTTTTGCTAACATGAAAGTACGGCTAAAACCTGCAAAGGTGTACGACTAACATTAACTTATAGGAATCCAAACTGTGCATTTATACAATACTCAAGGTAAGCACATGCATTACAGTGTCTGAGTTGTAAATTTAAGATGCCATTACAAAATAAAACTGAATACCATAGACCTTTAAGGCATAATAATCACGTTAGAATTAATACTTGTTTCTGCCTACTTCATTCCATAATGCAAATGCACTCATTTCCAGCATTCGCCTTAGAAATGGGAAAACAAAACCATACCATCACCTGTATATCTGCTACAGTTACGTACTTTATTTATTTTTATTTTTGGTACCAGGGATCGAACTTGGGCCCTTGCTCTTGCAAGGCAGGTGGGAGAACCACTGAGCCAAATCCGTGGCCCTAGAGTTAAGTACTTTAAGTAATATTTGAAGTCTGGAAAACATCTTCAAAGTAGATAATTTATGCCATGTCATTTAGATACGTTTCTTCTCTAAAAAAAAACCACAACTACAAACATAACACCAATAAATTCATATTTTTACCTTCTAAACTAGGGTACAAATTTTGGGTATATAGTTTTTGTAACCAAAAACTTTCAAAATACATTATGTAAAAACTCCCTTATAGCTTAATATGTAGAGTCATGTTATTTATGGAAGATTTTAATTTGTGGTAAAACACAGGTCTGATATCATGATTTGTGAAGATGGCTATTTTTAAAAGGCCTCTTGCTACAAATACCCTAAAATATAACCATTCCCTGTATCAACATAGTAAAGATTATCTCATCTTCCAGTTAGAAAAGCATCATTTATACATTACCAAAAGTGTACTCTAAGAACTTTGAAACTGTTCTGTCCAGCCCAACACTGCAAGAAAGTGTACTTAAAAAAAAAAAAAAATCCCACTTTCTTATACTTTGTCAACTTTAAAAAAAGACAGAGTAGAACTTTGAAACTGTTCTGTCCAGCCCAACACTGCAAGAAAGTGTACTTAAAAAAAAAAAAAATCCCACTTTCTTATACTTCGTCAACTTTAAAAAAAGACAGAATATTCAGAGCAAGAATAAGAAAAAAACCTCAAGTGATGATCATAAACTTCATGAGGCTGAGGGTTCTGTTCCTTTGGGTTCCTTATCTACCCTCATAGTCTCGAACAGCATGTGCTAGGGGCATAAGAAATATTTGCTAAATTGATGAGTAACTCAGATAGAAAATGCTACAGAAAAAGGATTAGACTGCTAAGGAACAATCATTCCACAACCTGTTTTCAATGGAAAGATCATGTGACATTTTCCAAGCAACTCAACAAATATTAACTGGGTCTACCATCTTTTCAAAAGATTCTAAAATACTGTAGGTACTAGAGATACACTAATGAGGAAAATAAGCCAACTCTCTCCTGTACATTTTCTCTCATCACAAGGTCTTTAAGAACTTGAGCACATACCAGGCACCACAGCAGGGAAGTTACACTGACTTTTATTAGTTGCCCTTGACAACAACACTGTATACTATTTTACTACTAAGAAAAAAACACAGAAGAGTCAGGCAACACTACCCAGAGGTCACACAGGTATTAAGCAGAAAACCAAAGTATCTTGATATTCTGTGTATGTGGTATCCACACAATACTGTCCCCTTATTTAAACTGGAGAAAATGAAAGGTTTTAAGTATTTCATATGCATGAAATATTATGTTTAGGATCCACTTCAATCAATCTGCTGAGCAGAGAGAAAATGAGGTTAAATAACTGCTGAAGAAACATGATTGGCCTACAGGAACTTATTTTATATTTGTGTGTGTATCTTAAATTCTAAAACAAATTTAAATTGGATTCAGTGGTGCACACCTGTAACCCCAGCATTCTGGGGGGCAAGGCAGGAAGATTTTAGGTTCAATTCCAGCCTGTGCAACTGGGCAACTCAGCAAGACCCCATCTCAAAATAATAAAAATTTTAAAAAGAGCCTGTGGTACAGTTCAGCACAAAGGCCCTCGGTTCAATGCTCCATACTCTACAAAAGCAGAAAAATACACTTAGGGAAAGGGTCATGCATCACACAAAGTTAATGAAAGCATACACTGGTACAACTTTGAACAAAGCAGAGAAATACATATATGTAAAAATGTGCACACTTTTAGGAACTTAAGTTTGAAATTTAGCCTACCAAAATTTTTTTGGTAAAAAGACAGTTAATAATGGAAACAAATGGTAAGAGGAAAATGATTAATAAACTAACCCTATGGGCAGTCACAAATTATGTCATAAAGCCATTTAAAATAATCAGATACCTAACTGTACCAATAAGCTGTTCATTATAAATGTTTTACACTCTGGTGTACATGTGGAAAACATGTACAGGAAAATGTTAATAGAGTACAGAGTTATTTTCATTACCTACTTTAAATGCTTTTCAGCACTAGGACTGCAGGTGATTTTTTTCATTTTCTTTTTCTTTTTTGATATATATAAGTTAATAAAAAAATCAAGGTAGCATTTGCTAAAAATTTGAAGATTTTTCTATAGTGCAAACTCCTTTAAACACATTTATTTTTCTATCAGAAGCCTGAAACATAACATAAATATTGATTCAGTGAAGGAATGCTGATTGCTAGCATGGACTTTCTACAAGACATTAATTCCTACCACCTCAGGTTTGTAGACCTGTAAATAAAACCACAGTGCAATTTTAAAAGAAAATTTACCTTCTAAAACTGTTATGGGATTTAGTCTGTAGAAAACAAACAGTTAACAATGAGAAGCTGGTCCCTCTCCTTCTTTAGAGGGTGGGGGAATCAACCTACAAGTTTGGTTTCCAAGGAGCTATACGACCTCAGTTAAGTTACTCAACCTTTTGAAGTTTCAGTTTCTTCATCTAAAAAAATTGGAGGTACTAATAAGAATTCACGTAAGTGCTAGGAGAACTGCAGAGTAGTGGTAGTAAGATATTATTATTATATAACTAGTAAACCAAATGACTCAGACTCAGCCAAGTGTACCTGCATCACCAAACATTAGCAAGGCAGCAGCGATGGCTCCATCCATAGTGGTTGTTGATTCAATCAACTAACGGAAAAAGAAAAGACAAACGTTTAAAAAACCACTGAAAGAATTAGTTCACAAAGTTATTGAAATATTTAAGACAATATTAAATAACAGACAGTGTGGAGTAAATGTGTGTTTTGGATTAAGCGCAGGAAGTCCTATGATAATTTTTCACAAAATCTGGTTATTTAAAAAGTCTGGACTTTTCTAAGTGTATCTTAAAATGCATATGATTTATTCATCACTACAAAGAATAAAACATAGATACATAAATATTTTTCAGGTCTTTTTTATTTTAAGGCTTTTTATTAAAGCCTTGAAAACGTCTATTTATATGTTTCCGGCACTGTGTGTGCAAAGGAGAGAGAAAAAGAAAAAGGACAAGGAGATGGAAGGAAAATGCAGGAAGAAGCAAGAGGTACACTGATAGACATTTATACTCCTTTTTTATTTTTAGAGTAAGAAGGCACAATTTTGGTCTTTATAAAAATCCAATTCTTCATAAGAAGAATGAAAGAAAGGACTCCTGAGTTTTACTTTATTTCTGAATGGCCTGAAACTCCTCAAAAATATAATGAATATAAAACTCACACAACAGTTGCAACATACTTTTTTTATACCATCGACAGCTCAGATTTCAGAAGAAACTAAATCTCTCATATTTTCTTCATTAGTTTCCCGTATTTCTAATAAGGTACTTATTTTTAAAAGATTCTATGGGGGTGGTGTTGGGGACTAATACAGGAACTTGTGTACGACAGGCAAGTACTGGATAACTGTAGTCCTTACTTTTTTAATAAGCCGTTTTTATATTAAATCCAACAGCCACAGGCAAATATAAGAATGCTTTCCTCCATACTAGCTTTTCCTAATCTTGGAATCTCTGACATTTTATGAGACCCTTTACATTTTCAAAATAGTGAAAGCATACCCTTGCTGAGCCTAGGGCTAGATTTATATTTCATCACTTCTTGAGCTCTTTTACATGTGTATAAAAATTTGTATAATGATTTCTAAATGTCACTTTTCTCTTGAGCTGGGAGAATCACTTGAAGCACAGAATACTTCCAGAGAGTGCTCCCCTTTACAGTGAGTGATCACTGAATCTCCAGAATTTCAGACACTGATGAGTAGGACAACAGTCTTTAACTACAAGGGACTTAACTTACATAAGTGCTTCTGGGGGAAGGAGCCCCATCACAGAAACACTCAAACACAAGAAAACCTCGCCACCTAGGGGCTTGGAAGAGCAAGATTATTTTATTACTTCAGGTGAGTTAACTTCCCTATTAATGAGCTATGACTGTCATGAAATAAATTTCAAGCATTTATCTTTACTACATAAAATAATTATCTTCAAACATGTATCTTCAGGAAAATACCTATCTACCACTAACAACAGCAAGGACTCAAGAGAGACTTTTATCATTACAGCTACAACTAATTATAAAAGGTACAACCTTAAGTAAATCAGTATCACTTCTTTGTGGAAAAAGTTCTTTCAAGGTCTGAAGTTTTGCATCTTTAAGATCTTCCAGTTCTGAAAGATTTTCCAATTCTGAAATACCATCATTTCTTCGTGACATGGGAGGAAGGCCCTGGGACTCTTCATCTTCAGACGGTTCAGAACTAAAAATATTTTTGGAGGGGAAAAGACATCTTTAATGCACTGCATTTTTTTTTTTTTTGGTTTTGGTTTTTTGAGACAGAGTCTCACTATGTAGTTCAGACTGCTCTGGATCTCACTGTGTAGGCCAGGCTGGTCTCCCAGCAATCCTCCTGCCTCAGCTGCCCGAGTGCTGGGATTACAGGTGTGTGTCACCACACCCAGCTTTTGCAATTTTTTATTATACTGTCTATATGTGTACATAATACAGAACATCTGCAAGTCTTTTCAACAGTAAGTGAAATCTATATTTATCAGAATAAAAGAACTTTCCATTTCAATATAGTTATATAAGTAAAATCTCCATTAACAAAGTTAGCATGCTTTGAAGAAAATCTCAAATTACCTGGGCTGGGATGAAAAACATGAAAAAGGGGAACTAGCTGGAATTACCTTCTTTAGTCAATGCTCTGCATGTTACATAAAGTTGTCTTTCTACTCCTGAGAAAGTAGGAACCCTAAGCCAGGCATAGTGGCACATGTCTGTAACTTCAGAACTCGGGGAGTCTGAGACAGGAGAAATGCCCAGCCAGGGCAACCTAGCGACCTTATGAGACCTTGTTTCAAAGTAAAAAATATAAAAAATGAGGGAATGTAGCTCCTCAGTGTGAAGGCCCTGGGTTCATTCCCTAGTACCACAAAGGGCAGGGGGTTGATGATGGTTTATGTAGATATTAGGAGCTAAGGATTAAAGTCAGAATGGTCTTATTTAAGTATTTCTGCCAGGAACAAAACACTGCCTCAGCAGACAGGAAGCATTTATTTCATATGAGGGTTTCTTTTCCGACAACTAATTTTAATTCTTTTCCATTTCATTTTGTATGTTTGACAATTTAAAGTCAAATTTTACTCTTTTACCCCTAAGCCCCAAACATCTGTTCGAAATTTTGTTTTCCTAACATGGTAGGCATTTAGACATCAGAACTCGAGTAAAAGTGGGTAGAAACGTTAACACTAGAGAAAGACAGCAAGGTGGGAATGTACTCCAGCATACTCCTGATACCAGCAAAAGGAGATTTTGCTAAGTAGCAGGGCAGCTCTTTTAAAACAGATATAAACAGTGTCATTCTGTGGGTATTCACATTAATTCTGTTGTCATCTCTTAGAGTACTGATGATGTGTAAGAACAGGCTAAAAGCCAGACTGGGCTACACAGAGTTCAAGGCCAGCCTGAACTACATAGTGAAACCCTGAATCAGCTAATAACAGTGAAAAGCAAATTCCCAAGGATTAGGAATTTTTATTTTATTTTTTGAGACAGGGTCTTGTTCAGACTAACCCTGAACTTAATACATAGTGCAGGCTAGGCTCCAGAGCTCATGGAGATTCTCCTGCCTCAGCCTCCTGGGTGCTAGGATTCCAAGTGTGTACACTATGCCTGCACAAGAGTATGTATTTTTAGAAACTGCAACGTTGACTTCATGAATTTTATTCTGAGAAGCTGTTCTAAACAGTTAATAAATCTCTTCTATCACTATACCTGTTGTTCAAGTGTTAGAAGATAATTATCCATTAATTTTTTTCCTTCTGTCCATTATTATAGCCAGACTTCTCATTCTTAATGTACTTAACTTCAAATTCTCATTATACCTCACTACAGTCTCTGCTACCTACTTGCCTATCTCAAAATGAAGGTATTCAAGCTGAAATTCTTACAATTTCTGCCCTGGCTACATTTTCAAAGGTCTTTACTCTTCTGGCTATCATAATTTTAACTGTGATGAGAATCACGACCACTCATAATAGGACATTTTCATGTACCTATGGAGGTAGCATTTATATTGTCCCAGAAGTCTTGTGTCTTAGATTTAACTTACAGTTTACAAAAAACACAATAGAGGAATAAAATTCAGTAACATTGAGAAAAAAGAAAAAAATCTATTTTGTCAGAAAAGAATCTCTTCAATAAGTTAAAGCCATAGGAAGAGGAGGTGTGGGAGTAAACCATTCTGGATTTAAAATAGTCAATCCTAACATCTGTTTGGATGCCGGTCTGAAGAACCAGCAGCGAAGTACATGAAATCTGAACACAGTGGTATCCTGCTACTTGTTAGCCGGTTCCTGGTGGTGTGACGAGGACCAAAATCAAGTACTGAACAAATCACTTTGTCTGGAAGGGTGGCTGGTCAGAGGCCAATAGCACTGCTAAGTTTTAGCCTGCACAACGAGAACTGGGACAAAATTTTCGTATCAAAATGTGTTGAGTACCAAATTCAACGAGTTTCAAAACAGTTGAGCACTAGGGCCGGAGATTTAGCTCAATGGTTCCACCGCCTGCCTTGCAAGCGGCAAGGACCCAAGTTTGATCCCCGGTACCAAAAACAAAAACAAAAACAGTTGAGCACCAAAGTATGACTGTATAAATTAGTTCTTGTTGTTAATATCTTATTGTCCCTAACTTATAAATTGGGCTTTGAAAGGACATAGAGTAAACTCCACAGTGAATCCAGGTGTCCCCTGGGGACCTGGGAATGTATCTGATGTGGATAAAGGCAATCACTATCCACACATCTTTTCTGTTAAGAAACAAGGAGAAAAAGATACTTGAAAGAAAACCAAAGTATAACAAGAAGCTAAACTTAGCCAGGCATGGTAGAGCACGCCTGTAATCCCTGCACTTGGGGAGGCTGAGGGAGGAGGATCACTGGGAGTTCAAGGCCAGCCTAGGCTACACAGTGAGTTCAAGACCAGCCTGAACTGTATGAGACACTGTCTCAAAAAAAAAAAAAAAAAAAAAGCAGCAGCAGCAGCTAAACTAAGTAGTCAGTTCTGAGGAGGGAAGGGGTGGGAGAAGGGACAGAAGGAGTGAGTAGGATATATTGGTCTAAGTATCTTTTTTGTAGAGTTCTTTTTTTCTTTTATTCATTAGGGTTGGGTGGTACTAGAGACTGAACCCAAGGAGCACTGGGCTACATGCCAGCGCTTTTTCTTTTTTAGCTTGAGACAAGGTCTTGTCTAGTTGCCAGACTGGTCTTATACTTTGATTCTCCTGGAGCCCTCCATCTTTAGTCAGCCTCCCAAGGAGCAGGGATTGTAAGTGTGTGCCCATGCCTGACTCCTCTGTAGGGTTTTGATTTTTTGAATCCTGTTAATATTTCATATATTATAGTTTTTTAAAAAGTGGGGGGACAACACCCATTTGCCAGGAAAGAATATATCTAGAACTCAGATTTAAAAATAACATTCTCCAGGGCCGGGAATTTAACTCAGTAGTTCTGCCTCCTGCCTCACAAGTGCAAGGTCCCAAGTTTGATCCCTGGTACCACAAAATAAATAAATAAATAGGCTATCATTAAAAATATATATATATCATTCCCCAGAAACCAGAGCTAAGTGCCGATTCTAATTTCAGGGCTAGTGTAAATAGAATGCAAATCTGGAACTTCTTGGGCTGAAACAGCAAGGCTCAAGAAAAATGAGAGGAATTTCTCAAAGATACACCAGACAGCCTGCTAGAAAGGGCCCTCCTGTGACAAAACTGAGCAATATGCATCAATCTGAACGATAGTTAAGAGACTATACGACACAGAATAAACATTCACAATTCCATGTCGATATTTATTGTTCTACATAAAAATATACACGAATACATCGTGAGAAAGGAAAATGTTCTTCATAGTATAATACCAAATAAGTACTAAATTCCAGAATACTAGTCAAAATACCACCATTCTACAACTACCACTGTCAAAACAGAGGGCAAGAATCAATAGATACTATGATTACAGTAAAAGGAAATAGGATTATTACCCAATCTTAAAGCACCTCTCCAGCAAATGCTAATTACCACAAAAGCGAAAATGGCAACGTCACAGGAAAAATTTGGCTGGGCCCACTGAAATCAGATCAGGCAAATCTCACTTCACCAATAACACAACACATGAGTATCAGTTGGCTCCTAACATGACACAGTGTGAAGGACACAATCATTTATGCAGTGTTCAATTCATTTAACCTAAATTTAATCATGAAGAGACACTGGATAAAGCCAATTTCAGCCCTCTAAGAAAATCTGCCCTGAATATCAAAGGTAAATACCGTGAGAAAAAACCCTCCCCCACACAAAAACAACTGCGGAAAAACTGCTCCAAATTTCATGTAACTAAAGAGGTAGGATAAACTAAAGCCAATTTGCACTACTGAGAAAATATTAGGAAGTACTGCTCACAGCACGGTCTGAGGACCGACTGCTAGTCGTCTCCCTACTCGTGCTCATGTGTTCACATCAATGGAAGAAATGGGAAGATAAACAAAGCGTATTTTTAAGAAAATTGCTTAGTTGAGCTGATTTCATTTTTTTCCTCTGCTCAAGACTGTCTTAGAGAATTAATCAGTAACCTGATCATCATTTCTAGCTACCTAAAGTATAAATTTGTGCTTTTAGGTAGCAATGCTACAAATGACATTACTAGGAAAATTTAGTAAAAGGGAGTTAGTATTGTACTAATTAACTGGTGTTCTGAATGTGAAATATTATTATATGTAAATTAATGACCTTATTCTTCAGAAATAAACACAAAATATCACAAATTGTTCAGTGTATTTCTAATTATTTATGAATAAGAGAATAAAATGTCAGGAAATTATAACAATGAATGACTTCTTCAAAGGACTGTGGGAGATATTACGTTTACAACATCACTGTATATTTAAAACTTCTTTGCAATGAAAAGTAAAAAACAGTATGTGAAAGAAACTATAATGCCATTCTCCTCAGGGTGAACCACATAAGTAAGACTTTCACTATTTCAGAGAGAATTTCAGGATGAAGCACATTTACCTTGGCTTTGAGTAAAATGCTCAATTTAAGAGGAAGTCTTCATCTTACTGTCTGCAATAAACAAATCTGACCTTTCATACTTTTTTTGCTTAGCTTTCTAACACCACAGACTCTCACCTTGATGGCTTTTCCTTCTTATAATCTTCTACAAGTTTCTTCCCCTTTCCCTGATTCTAAAATCCAGAATGCCTCAGACCTACAATTATATTAGTGTTCCTTCATGATTTCTTATGACCATAGGGCTTGAAAAATCAAACCAACACTCCCTGGACTCCTACATCTCCATGTGCACCCTGGACTGCAAACATCACAAACCCACTTAGCTCACTGAGGGTGACCCAGTGGTACTGTCCCAGGATCCAACCATGTTCCTCAGAAAGCATGCCCTCATCCTGGACTTCCTACTTCCTGCTCCTTCTGCCTATGACACTTAATTCTTTGACATGCTGTAAATTTTATTGTTTTGACTAGAATTTAAGGGCAAGGGTTTGGAGTTTGCTCATTTCTGTATCCCTGATCACCCAATAAATATGTTAAGATGATTACATGTAAGCACTCAAGAACAAATTATAAGCAGTTATAGATGATTAAAGGTACTAGCTAAAATAATATCCCTTTGTTGGGAGGGTTACAAACAATATCTGTCCTCATTAAGTCTTTTACTGAAAATTAGTTTTCCAAGAAATGCAAACACATCTTGTACTTCGTCTACAAGTTAAGAGAAAAAGTAACCAAGATGTACCTCACAAAGGCCAAAGAAAAGGGAAAAAGTCATCAAAATATTTCAAATTGAATCTCTTCCTTGAAAGATCTTCTACAAGGCAAATATAACAAATATACTGTGCAACTTACACTATGATCACAGTGTCTTTGTTGAATTTTTTCTCTTGAATTGTACTGGAGCAATTTGGGGAAATATCTTCACTATCAGAAGACAAATCAATATACTGGATTCCTTTCTGATTCTTGAAATATGATATACTTGCTTTTCTTTCATTCTCTGGAGTTTCTGGAACACTAGAATCTTCTGTAAAAGAAAAAAAAAAAGAAAGGCATTTTGAATTACTAAAAAAAAAAGAGAAAACCAAGTTTGCTTTTTGGTACTGGGGATAAAACTTGGGACCTTGAGCTTACGAGGCAGGCGGTGAAACCACTGAGCTAACTCTCTGGCCCTTAAATTTGTTTTTAATAATTATAACTGTGTAATTCCACGTATTATTTCCCTTCTAAAATTAAAAAAAAAATCCTACTACTTAAAAAAAAAAAAAAGTCCATCAATGCTGGTACTAAATGATTTTATTTCACAAGCAAGACCTTAGTAGAAATTATAAAACAGTCTTGTGTCTTACAATGTAATCTTTTTCTTTCTGTGCTTTTATTTCCTAGCACTCAGTTCACATTCAGCACACCTTGGACATCCAAGTCCAGAACATTAGGCTCTTGTCTTATTTCTTCATTTCTCTGGACCTTTGTATTCTCACCTGTAAAATACAGATTCAGGGCCAGGGATTTAGCTCAGTGGTTCTGCTGCTTGCCTTGCAAGTGCAAGGACACAAGTTCGATCGCCGGTACAAAAAACAAACCAAAACAAAACAAAAACAAACCAAAACAAAAATACAGATGCAAATAACTGGAGCTATTAGTCCGTACAATAAAAGATGCACACACATGGAACTGATGCAGCCATACTGTATGTACACTAAACTGGGACTGGCAGCAAAGGTTTGTAATCCCAGTAATCAAAGGCTGATGCAAGAGCAGTGCTGCGAGTTGAAGGCCAGCCTGAACTACATACATAGTGCAACACTGCCTCAGAAGTACAAAATAAAGTGTTATACCCTAAAACGCTTAGCCTCTCCCATTAACTGTTTTTGTTTTCATTTTGTTTTGTTTTGGTATCGGGGATCGAATTTGGGACCTCAAGGCTGCAGAATCACTGAGCTAAATCAATCCCCAGCTCCCATTTCCCACATTAACTGTTACAAAATGATATTAATTATTATGAAGCTCACCAGCCATATTTGTACATAACATTAACCAAGTACTTCAATTAAGTTTATGAAAAACAAAAAAAGCATGCTGGGCAAATTACTGTGACTATTCTTTGATACTAAATGCAAACTTGGTGCAACGGTTTCCTAAATATTAGTTGTAATGTGCAGTCTGAAACCATAAGACAAAATGTCTAGCATTGTGTTACGTTAAACCCACTGGCCTATTCTGCATTTTAAATAAAATTTTTTTGGTTTTTTTGAGACAGGGTCTCACTATGTAGTTGAGACCGACCTGGAACTCACTATGTAGCCCAGGGTGGTCTCAAACTCACAGCAATCCTCCTGCCTCAGCCTTCTGAGTGCTGGGATTACAGGTGTGCGCCACCATCCCGGCCTCTGCATTTTAATTAACTCCGAACTATGTATTACTTTGTAATACCACAAGGCAGGAGGCAGCAAAGGAAAGACAGGAGAGGAGGATCTGCCTTAGAGCCTGCTTTCTGAGCTAAATTTTAACCCAAGTACAGGATATCCAGGTTTTAATACAATGGAAGAAAGTAGCCAGGTAACCCAGTTTATACCCAGGAAGCTTCCCTGCATGGGCCCAATGGTCTTCAGGGACCTCTAAACCCAAAACTGTGTTATCTATGCATTAATAAAAGATCTGGAAAAACATGTTAAAGCAATTGCTCAAATGCTTTTCCTTGTGATAGTGGCTATACTAGTGTATGAAATAAAGGGTACTACATACTATGTATTTCACACAACATTAAATAAGAAACCTACTAGCTAGTGTTTGGAGGGGTTGATAGGGGGTCTTGCTACATATAGTTCAGGCTGGCCTTGAACTCTCATCAATCCTCCTGCATCTGCCTCCCTAATGCTGGGATTACAGGCATGTACCACCCTCCCCATACAAGTTTAGATTTAATAAAATTTTTATTCCTTCACTGAGAAATTTTACATGAAAGTGGCACTTAATTTTAAGTGCACAATGAATACTAGGACCATTTAGAGTCTTGCCTTTGATTTGTGCTACAGCACTAGCAGGTTTACCTACCACTGCTACTTTGGGGGATGTGTGTGGCCTCAGTATGCTACCTACTCTAGTAGCATAGTTTTAGGCTAATCTGAAACAAGTGTCTGCAGCTGGTTTCTTCAGCCGCTCAGACTACAGGCCATGTACCACCACCTGGCTACCTACCACTGTTTTTCACCATCAGTTAAAAGGGGAAGGTCTTAATTCACTGACAACAGTTTTGACCTGTGGACACCATAAGAAGATCTTAGGGAACACACTTTAAAAACTGTTGGGATACAGTGAAAGCGTGTTTATAAAACAACTTTCTAGTATAGTCAAAAATCTAGAATTAACATAATGCTGAACACTTAGATTTATATGGACCATTTTTAGAAGCAATAATAAAAGTAAGTGCCAATGGCTACAAAGATATTCCTGACATAGAGATGCTCTTTAAACTGAAGCAAACTGGTATTTTTAAGTAGTATCTTAAAGGAGCCTGGACACACACACACACACACACACACACACACACACAGATATAAAAGCAGAGGAAAGAAGGTAAAACGCATAAGCAATAACAAAGGAAAGGCATCTGCTGCTATTCACACCTGACATGTGCTGAATGCCTTCTGCAGGCACATATGAGGAGGTACCAGGAGGTCCAAGACACTGAGGAACAAAAGAAAAGTCCCAGTCCAACTAGCCCTAATCAAAGTAAAAGGGGCCTAGAAGCCCATCTACACAAGTAACAGTAAGGCATAACTTGTGACATGAGAAAGTAAACAAAATGCTAAATGAACAGGAGGGAAAAGAGCCTGTCCTTTCACATAGAGAAAAACTCACTATCTTGTTGGGTATTTAAAATCAGAAGATAACATTTTCTCATTACAGAAAGTAATGGAAACCTCTACAGTAAACACATGCATCTTTTTGTTTGTGGTACATGCTCAAGACAATCATATCCCGCTCTCTTCTCCCCCTTTCTCTCCCCTCTTCCCTCTCTCCCTAATCTGCCTTCCTGAATAAAATCTCCTGTGTGGGGAGGAGACAGTCATATCCCAATATGCAATTCCAGCACCCTTGTACCCACTGTACATCCATATACCATGAAACAAAATAAGCATTCAAACCTACTACTGATTGTGTCTTTTGAAGTGGCCTAACATGAGACTTGTTCAAAAATAAATCACTACTGGGAGCTTATGAATTTTACACAGTTACACCAACTTGATGATCTTCAAGTAAAGGTCATCTCCCAAAGCAGAATAAAAACACACAAACCTTTATACCTGGCAGGCTGACTTACAAAAACTTGCCGCTTTTGATATTCTAGTCATGTACCCTTCTACAATGTCCAACCCTGTAACACAGCAACTTGTTTATGAGGAAGTTCTTTTGAGTACTAACATAAATATATCATAAATTTGTCCTTTTTAAAGGACAAGTTAGACAGGAAAATACCTTTAGTATTTCATTAAAGATAAACTGACTCTGGTGAAAGTACTAGAAAAAGCAATGAATATACTTAATATGAGATTGAAGGGCAATTACTAACACATCACTGTAAGAAATGTAAAAGGAGAAAACATTTCAAATTTAAGCCAAAAGAAAGGGTAAAGGAGGGGCTGGGGATTTAGCCCATTGGTGTTACCTCCTGCCTCAAAGCACAAGGTCGGTCCTGAGTTTGATCACCAGTACCAAAAAAAAAAAAGAAAGAAAGGGTAAAGGAGTAGGAATATAACTCAGTGGGAGAGTGCTTACCTACTGTGTGTAAGGCCCTGGACTTAATCTCAAATACTGCATTCACATACAGCATAACTTGTTTTTAGTAAGGCAAACAACATGAGATAACATGTAGAACAGTGTTTTACAAATATTTTTGACTAGAACCCACTGTAACAGACATATTTTTAGATTATAATCCCAAATATACAGATTTTTAGTTTGATATGACTGAAACAAGTTTCAGAAAATGCTACTATAACTGATACACTTTGATAATTTTCTATTCTACTGCATTAAAATTATATACACACATATATACATACATACATACTTGGTCAGAACTCAAGAAATTTATTTTATGACAAATACTTATGGTCCACATTTTGAAAAACAACTCACATAAATAGCACAACTCATCAGCCAGGAATTAGCTCAGTGGTGCTGCACCTGCCTCACAAGCACAAGGTCCTAAGTTCAATCCCCAGTACCGAAAGGAAAAAAAAGAAAAAAAAAATTGTACAATTTATCTATTATTTGGCATACAATTAAATCTATAATATACTTAGATTATCTTCTTTTCAAGCACTCTTGGAATGTTTAGAGAAATTAATTACATATTAAGTCACAAAGAAAATCTCAGTAAATTCCCTAAAGACCACATTATCTGGCCAAAAAACAATAAAATTACAAGTAAACTCTTTTCGTTTTGTTTTGTTTTGGTACCAGTTATTGAACTTGGAACCTTGTGCTTGCAAGGCAGGCAGCAGCACCATTGAGCTAAATCCCCAGCCCCTACAAGTAAATGTTAATAAAATCATGCAAAGTTTTAGCTGCTTGAAAATTTAAAGAGGAAAACAAAACCCACAGATACCATTTCTAAACAACTTTTCAAGTCAAAAGTATACTGTACGCATGTGTGTGTGTACCTACATTTCATAACAATACAAGAACTAAAATACTCTGGTAAACAAATATACAATTACTCCCAAGGCTGAGTTAGAAGAATCCAAAATTTAAGGCCAGCCTGAACCACATATCAAGACCCTGTCTCAAAAGAAAAAGAAATAAAAGCAAAAAGCAACTAATATATGATTAGGCAAACAGATTAACAGCCCACAGTATACAAATATATATGGTGATTCAGACTATTAATAAAAGCATTTTAGGCTGGGAATTTGGCTCAGTGGTTCAGGTGCCTGCCTCATAAGTGCAAGGGCCCAAGTTCGATCCCCTGGCAGCAAAATAAATACATACATACATACATGCATTTTAAAGTTAAGAAGGATTTTTCAACAACTGATTCTGGAACTATTTAAATGGAGAATAATGAATCAAGGAGAAAAATCGTGTCATCCTCTTTATTCCTTATAATACAATGAATTTAAGACTAAAGTTAAAAACTCACAAGGCACAGGCACCAACTCACACCCTTCAGGTTGGCTATTATTAAAGATACAGAACCTCCTGCATGGCAAGCACAAGATCCTGAGTTTGATTCCTGGTATAAGAAAAAAAAAGAGAGAGTAGCTGGGGGTATAGTTCAGTAGTAGATTAAGTGCTTAACCTACATGAACCCTAGATTTAATCCCTAGGGCCCACAAAACAAAAAACTATATAGAAAGCAACAATTATGGACAAGAACGTGGAGAAACCGGAACTCTGCACAGCGGGTAGAAACATTAGGGGTGTGAACTATGGAACAGTACAGCAGCTCCTCAAAAATCTCAAAACAGAATTATCACACAATCTAGCAATTCCAGTTCTGAGCACACATGCAAAAGAATTGAAAGCAGAGGATTGAAGAGGTATCTGTGCACTCCATATTCACAGCAGTACATGTCACAAGAGTCAAGAGGTGGAGACAACACATGTGTGCATTAATGGATGAACAGATAAACAAAATATGACATGTTTACACACCGGAATAGTACAGGGCCTTAAACAGGTACATAGCATATTTCATAACATGAATCAGCCCTGAGGATAATATGCTTTGTGAAACAAGCTCATCAAGAACACTAACAGTAACTAGCACGGTGCCTCAAATCTGTAACTCTAGATACTTGGCAGTCTGATGAAGGAGGATCACAGGTATGAGCTCAATCTCAGCAGCTTAGCTAGACCCTGCCTCAAAATAAAAATAAAAAAAGGTTGGGGATGTAGTTAATTGTAAAACCCTAGGTTCAGCTCCCAGTACAGCAAGCAGAAACAAGAACAAAGAAAACCCCAACCCACTTTTCTGTAGGAAACCAGGTTACGATCTCAAAGTCTGCAGGCTCCACCAAACCTTCACACCAAGGTGATGGGATCTGAGGATGGGTCCTCCAGGAGTGAAGCAGGACTTAAAGAAAAACAATTTTTCCCAGCCTTGGACAGCACCCCATCACCTCCCCCTTCCCTGTAGCTACTACGACACCTTGTTCTGGTACAGATAAAACTGGCAAATACGTATGTCCTGTAAACGAAGTTAATGTCATTTTGTTCTCACAAGATCCACAAGGCTCTGTCTTCTTTCAAAGCTAAATTACAAAACTGCCTGCCCTCGTCCTGTCTCTGTAAACTCGCTTGCTATGATCTTAGAAAGACCAAGTCCTTCCACCAAATGTATAAAACCTGGAACTTTTCTTGTGAGAGGCTCTTCCTTTGGATGTTAGTCCATTCAACTGGTGTTTACTAAAACCTGGAATAAAATCCTCCTTTTTCCCAGTGGTCTCTCTTGTGTCTTGAATGCTACAACAGGAAAAGACTTAATCACAGAGGCAGAGGCCTTGGGAACAGGACTAGTGGCCTTACAGAGGAAGCCACAGAGACTTCCTCCTCCATCAGTGAGATCCCACTGGAAAAACTCCTCCGGGAAGTGGGCCCCAACAGAAGTGCTAATGCCTGATACTGGGTCACTAGCTTGACTGTGAGAAGTGTGTTGTTTATAAGCTACCCAGTTGATAGTAGTTTGATACAGCAGCCCTGAGACATGATGAAATTTTAAAAATTACAACTACAAATTTACAAATCATTTATCAGAAGACAAGGAGAGAGAGAAAAGCAAAGAAACACACACACAAAAATCCAAATGACTAATACATTTATGAAAACATACTCTACCTTAAAAGAACATAACAAGCAATTATTGAACACAGTAATAACAACAGCCTGGTAAAAAATTGAAGAGGCTTAATATATTTAAGCTAGGTATGAAAATAGACATGACAAAAATTAAGCAATAGTCTGATGTAAAACTTTTTTTTTTCCTTTTTTCTTTTTCCCCTCAATACTGGGGACTAAAGCATGGGCCTTCACACAGAGTAACATTCCCAGCCCTTTATTTTGAAACAGGGTCTCACTATGTTGCTATAGCCCTAGGGTGAATTTGTAATCCCCCTGTCTCAGCCTCCCAGAGAGCTGGGATTCTAGGCACACACCACAGTACCAGGCCAAACTAGTAAAACTTTTAGGTTGAATGATTATAATAATGAAAACACTACTTATGTTCCCCTTAATCTGACAGTTCCATTTCTGGGAATTTCCCCACTCATTGTACATATGCAAAAATATCTATGTAAAAGGATGACCATTAGAGTTCTTTTGATACTAAAAAGCCTGAAGAAAATCAAAGCCAAGACACATCAACAGGAAACTATACAAATTGCAATACATTTGCATAAGACACTGCATATATTTAAAAAATTAAGACAGAAAATAGTTTATATGGACTAACATGGAAAATGTGAAAGAAATCTATTTTTAATTTACAGCAAGTTGCATCACATTGCGCGACAGTATCTATTTTTGTTTATGCAAATTTTTGAAAGGCTAACAGTACTAACTGAACTCGCAGACTTGTGCATAGTAGGGAAATGCTGGACCATGGGAGATACATCCCACCCTGTACAATGCCATCTGGTTTTTTGAAAAAATCTAAATAAAAACCAGGGCCATATACACAGACAAAAAAATCTGAAAGAATAAAGAAAAAAACCAAACCAGGATCACAAAAGATGATGCATTATATAATGCTACATCATTTTTTAAAAACAATGTTTTGTAGTAGGGGAAAGGAAAAATTAGGTAAGAAATAAATGGAAACAAAACTTTTTCAAATAGGGAGGGGTGGAAGGGTTAAAGGGGGGATAAGAGAATGGGGAAAAAAAATAAGAACCAAGAAATACTATGTGAAGGTACAAGTTCCAGTGATGAATGTAACTATTTTATACCTAAAATATACCAATAAAAAATTTAAGAGAAAAAAAAAACAATGCTTTGTTATGAAGAAAACAATAGCTAATAATGAAAATTAAAAGGCAAAAAAGGAAAATATAAACAAAGTACATTTAAAATACACTTAAGGGCTTGCAGGGTACAGCTCAGTGGTAGAACATTTGCCTAACATGCATGAAACCCTAGGTTCACTCCCCAACAATGCAAAAACAAAAACAAAAATATAATTTTAGTGAGTATTTATGTACCTTCTATTAGAACAATCCAGCATTAACCCCTTTACCAAGTATTACTTTTCAACTAAGCAAACTAAAGAAACAACGTTCACCTGTAGATATTGATCATTTTTCACATTTTAGCCGCCCATACGTAAAAAGGACTGGAGTACTGTCCAGTGATTACAGAACTGTGAAGCTAAATGATACATGCTATAGTGGTGCATGCCTGTACCTGCACTCAAGAGGTTGTAGCAGGAGATCATCCAGTCCCAGGGCAGCCTGGATGGCATAATGAGCTCCTATCTCAAGGATCATATCCATATACTGGCAGAGACCACAATAAATTTTTAGGCAGAGCAGACAAAGAGGAGTCAAGATGACAATGCTGATGACTGATACAAGATGACACCATCTATATAAGAAAGATTATGGATAACAGATACATTTTTTCACTTACTAGTAACTTACTTTCAACAACCACTTTAGACAACTGAATCTATTTCACCAAAAAATTCAAGCACATACACTAAACTTTCCTCTATGCCGATCCTCAAAATGACCAATGAACCCGTGTATTTTTCTTTCAATTTCTCTTCCTAAGTAAAATGTATTTTGATTCCTTCACAAAACTAAACAGTCAAACTGCTTTAGTTCTCATACTCATAATACCTCTCTTTCAGATATCTCATTCCTGTTTTTTCTCTATTATATTCCATCCCCTAAAATTTTTTTTTTTGCTGGAGTTCTTATCAAGCTATTACTCTTTCCTTTCTTGAAAAAGAATAGTCTATCTCACCACTGTTTTGAAACTTAAAAGCCAAGAAGAGTAAGTGGGCACAACAGCACACACCTGTCATGCCAACACTTGGGAGGCTGAGGCAGGAAGATGACAAGTTCTAAAGTCAGTCTTGGTTTTCAAGACTCAAAAATTTAAGTTGGGGATATAGTTCAATGCCAAGGCCCTGGGTTAAATCCCTGGTACTGGCCTATCTCGTGCACACAATTCACAGAGGTAGACCAGGCAAGATGAGTACATATTTGTATGCTCAGCACTCAGCAGGCTCAGGCAAGAAGATTGAGTTGACACTAGCTTGGGCTCCATAGCAAGTTCAAGGCTAACCTGGACTATATAGTAATTTTTTGTTTTGTTTTGTTTTTTTGAGAAAGGGTCTTGCTATGTAATTCAGCCTGGCCTTGAACTATGTAGCCCGGGATCCTCCTGTCTCAGCCTCCCCAGTGCTGTGGACTATAGGTGTGCACCACCACACCAGGCAATAATAATCTTGTCAGAAAAAAACAAAAACAAAACCAAAAAGAAAAGTGTCTCATTTTTGATAATCATTTCTAAGCCAAATATTCTTTCTACCAATAAGACAGATTCCCGCCACTCCTAGAACAAACTTTTCATATTTCCCAATGTTGAGACTAATAACTATTCCTAAAGCAATCATAGTTTCTGAGAACTTATACATAAAAAGAAACCCATTTACTAGATATGTTTAGAGTAGTTTACTGTTTACAGTATGTTTAGAGTAGTATGTTTACTGAGTAGTTTAAGAGTATGCTTAATGAAGGAACACAGTATAACATTCTGAATTTTCACATTATAAATACTCGTAATAAAACATTCCACTCAAGTCCAGTTTATAAATGCTTCTCCATTCAGAAACAAGAAAAACTGTGGACCCCACATTGTAAATGCCTTGTCCAATGTCCCACAATTAACCACAATGAACAAGCAGTGGCTTCAAAGGACTCAATATTCCCTACTTGAACACCAGCCTTTCCTGTCCTGTTAAGCTACATAAAAACAGATAACAGTGTCCACTGGGAAAATCCTATAGTACCTGGATGTTTAGACAATAACTACATGTGTTATGCAAATCAAATATCCACATAAAGAAAGAACACAGATGTCACTTCTGTGCTAAATACCCTACGGGAATGGTGGGGCATGCTTGTAATCCCAACACTTGGGAGGCTGAGGCAGGAGGACTCTGCCACAAATTGGAAGCCAACCTGGGCTACACAGCAAGTTCAAGGCCAGCCTGAACTACACAGTGAGACTCTGTCTCAAAAAAAAACAACAAAACAAAACAAAAAAAAATCCCTTTATTTTAAAGTCTGGCATGGCAGTGCACACCTGTAATCCTAGCACTCAGGAGGCCGAGGCAGGAGGATTGCTGTGAGTTTGAAGCCAGCCTGCACTTACATAGTGAGTTCAAGGCTAGCCAGAACTACACAGCAAGAGGCAATCTTTAAAAAACAGGAGAAAAAACAAACAAACAAACAAACAAAACAACCCTTCAGCTTAGGATCAATCCAAAAGATGGAAGAAAGGAAAAAGAAAAGAAAAAACCCATTATTTTCTATAGCATTTAGACAGGTTCAAAACTCTTTAGATAGAGCCCTTGAAAATCTGACTTAATTACCTCTTAACACAGACTGTGAATTATTCCACCGAGTTCCTCTTACAGCAAATCATTAAAAAAAAAATTTGTAAGGAATGTCCCATCACTACATTTTATAGAGGACTAGCAAACAAAGATATCAAGAGTGAAGAAATATGTCGCCCATCTTTTAGGCCACAAAAGTTTAAACGCTGTGTGTCTATACAGACATTCCTCATTCAACAACCAGTCAGAGTCCTCTAACTAGGTGGTTAACTGAACCAGCCGCTAAATGAGGAATTGTGTATAGTACTGTATGTACATTACAATATTCAGAACAAAGAAATGGTCCAAGCAAACTCCAACTTGAAGACTTTGCTTTTATTTGAATAACTCTTACATGCAGTACTATAACATATAACAGAACACTATACTACTGTACTATCCAATCAGCAAAACTACAGTATCATATAACAAAGTGTACTGTACAAAAAAAGACACTGAGGTTCACAAAAACAGTACCACACACACACACACACACACACAAAAGTCTTAAGTCCAAGCCACAGGTTGAGCCTGAATCTTTGTTATCGGAATGTCTGCACTGTTTTGCATCCAAAAAATACATTACTAGTCAGGAGTGGTGGTTCATGCCTGGGAGGCTGAGGCAGGGAAATTTCTAGGCGAGCCTGGACAATTTAGAAAGACTGTCTAGGCTGGGGATTTAGCTCAGTGGTTCCACCGCCTGCCATGCAAACGCAAGGACCCGAGTTAGATCCCCAATAAAAAAAAAAAAAAAAAGACTCTCAAAATAAGAAGTAAAAAGAGGGCTAGGATGTAGTCCAAGGGCAAGGGTTCAATCCCACTAGCACTCCCCGCAAAGAATTACTGAAATAAACATTAATACTTCTAACATTTCTTTCACCGTTCATAAGAAATTGTGTAACATAATGATTATATTACGCTCAAGAATTGGATGCCTGATGGCCAGGTGTGGTGTTGCACACCTGTAATCCCAGCCCTTGGGAGGCTGAGGCAGGACAATCAACCTGAGTCCGAGGCCTGCTTGGGCTAACACTGTGAGTTCAAACTCAGCCTGAACTACGTAGCAAGACCCTGTTGTTTAAAAAAAAAAAAAAAAAAGAAAAGCCTGGATTTGCATTCTGGCTCTACCAAGTCCCTAACAACCTCTCTGGATATGGTTTCTGCAAATGTGAACAACAGTATCATCTAGTAGTTATGGTGCAAACTGTTGAAATGTAAGTGCTCAGCACTAAGCTAAAAAAATAGTGACTAAAAAATACTAGCTGGTTGTGGCGGTGCACACCTGTGCACTCTGGAGGTTGAGGCAAGACGATCTTGAGTTCGAGGCCAGCATGGGTTACACTGTAAGATACTGTCTCAAAAGACAATAAACCAAGAACCACAAACAAAAATGCTTCTAATTTTTAACTTTCCAATAAACATAGGTTAGAAGGGAAATGTTAATTCTAGACTTATTCTCAGCCTTTAATCTATAGCAATCTGCTAATGTGGTAAAAGGGTTCTTCACTGTGAAAAATATCAATTATTCGCTTGCATTCTGGAAAGACCCATAAAGCCAAGTGCAGGCAATATGTGAAAGTGATCTGGTCTTTGCTTGCACACAGGCGCCGTCTTCAGGCACGTGATCAACATCTAGTTCACAGTAGGTGATCAATATTTTTTTGAAGGATAATGAGAATGAATGAAAACCTGTGGCCAAATAACAGCTCCAAAGCCTACTACAGGAGTTATCACTTACACTTCTCTACAGGTAGCCATTCTGACCCCGGGATGACCTAAATTCTGTCCTAACTCCCATCACTGGGCTACATTCCCACAACTCACAAAAATGTCAGACAACAGCGGACAGGTGCTCACTTGGAGGCCGTATGAGGCGGCCGCAATCTGTATTTCAAATGCAAACTGGAGGACAATGCATCCTTATGTATGACACTAAGAATAAAAGCCAGCATCTTTCTGCCTTTCGTCTTCAAAACATACTTCCGGTGCTCCATCAAACTGCACCATTGTAACTCACCTGTTTTTTCAGTTATGTCTGAATCGGGGGTATTTGCTCTGCTCACTTCCCCGTCAGCATTCTCTTCTTCCGCACTAAGAGTGATAGGCGAGGAAGGGCCGGGCTGGGCGGGCTGGGGGGTCGCTTCGGGCGCTTCCTCCACCTTACTCCTTTTCTCAAAGCGAAAGCGGTCCAAGTTGAAAAGATTCATATTGGTGCAAAACGCCACGCTGGTGGCTGCGGGCTCTGAATGAACTATCTGCAGGGGAAGCGAGGAAGAAGGAAAGAGGCCGTGAAGACAATGTACAACAAAGCCGCAGCCCGCGCCTCGCTCCCCCGGCGA
>NW_022900944.1:3693425-3744465 GCF_012274545.1 Fukomys damarensis | reverse complement strand
AGCTGTACAGACACCTAACGAGCGCGCAATGATGACGCAACACGCAGCCTGGGTTTTTTTTTTTCTTCTTTTCTGTCTAAAAGACCGGGCAGCGGAATTTGTCTCCTCGCCTGCTGTTGTCACGGTAACTTGTGCTCGCCTCTTTCCTTGGTTGTAGGTTGAGATTGTAAAGCCCTTGTGTAGTGTCTCTGGGTTAGCTGCAAAGTTGTTAAATACTACAACCATAAATAACATTACAACAAATAGCATCATAATACCATTAATACATCTATATATTTATAATATAAATCGCATAAAATGTGCTGTTTTAAGTGTATAACCTCAATCCTTGCAACATTTTTACAAAATAAGGGAACTGAAGCGTGCAAATGTCAAATAATTAGGGACAAATCCGATGATGTTGATTCACAAAGCATTCCTACTGTTGGCAGAACTGGTCTTAAAGAGAAGTAATGACAATTTACCTACCTCGATGGAAATAATATTAGGAATCTTTATTCTTTTTTGTTTGTTTCAACGTTAAACAATTTTCCTCAGTTTTAATTTGATCTTATCGTCGGCATTTCCCTGAAAGAGGGACTGCCATAAAGAATTATTCTGCCAGATAAATCGACCATTATAATCTTAGATTGCACTCATTGCATATTATAAACATATTGTCTGAGCGCATTGTCTTCACGGCTTTGATCCCTGCACTCAGGAGGCTGAGGCAGGAGAGAAGCTGAACTACAGCGTGAGAACCTGTCTCAAAACAAATAAAAGAGAAGCCCCGTTTTTATCAAGCTTAGGCACCCATATAATCCAGTGTGTGGGCCCCGAAAATTCAAAATAGGAATCTGAAAACTTTGAGATTTCCATTATGCCTATCTTTGATATCCCATTGTTGTGTCCAATGGGTCTGGGGTCTCCAGCCCACCCTCAAAAGTTTCCTGGGCTTGTTTCTCTCTCCAATATAGGAGGAAGAAGACCAGTGCAAAGCGAAAGTAATTTTATATGCAGAAGGAAGCAGTACAAAGCCCCTTGGAGGAGTGAGGTCCCAGAGCTGGGTCACCATTGAATCTGGGGCCCCGTCCTGTTTTGTGGAGTGGGGACCCTGTCTCCACACCACGCCACACCCCCAATACCCCAGTGATTGGATGTTGGGCTTGTTCCTGGGGGTTTGGGTTTACTGAGCTAATTGATGAGGGAACTTGGGTAGACAGTGTTGCCTGCAGTGGCAAACCCTTATCAGCTTCAGAAGAAAAACCACAAAGCTGCCTAAAAACTGCTTTCCTCAGAGCCTTTTTTTTTCTACTCTCTAAAAGGACCCAGGAAACCCTACCTAAGGGTCCCTTCTATCCCTGTACCATGAAATGGTTGGCTTTATGCGTGCATATTAAGTTATGTAATGAAAGAATGTATTTGCCTTGCTAAGCATGATCATACCTACCTGTAATCTCATCCACTCTGGAGCTAAGCCTGGACAATTCCATTATGTAGGCAGCCTGGTCAAATTAGTGAGTCACTGCCTCACAATGCCTGCTCCATGGTGAAGCTTTGGCCTGGCACTCTCAAGGCCCTGTGTTCAATTACCAGCACTGAAAAAAAATTATTGATACGAGAGAGAAATTTGAAAACTACCTTTTTCCTCAGAATAGAGAGGAAAAACAAAAAGATGAAATCAGTAAGATTTGGAGAAAGATAAAAGTAAAAGTCAGAAGATTGAGAAGCAACTTTTAATTGGCATAATTATACACATCCCCCCAGAAATAATGAAAAATATAATAGAAAATCTTCATGAGCTTTCTTTGATTAGGTTGTAGGTGAAAGAGCTCACTGAATTCAAGCCAGAATCAATCTTCAATCCTGAAGATTCCAGATTTCAAGAATTAAACACTTTTTGCAAGCATTTTCCAGGAAATGCATACAACCTATAAAGGAAAAAAAAATCAGGAAAAATATTTTCTGTCAAACTAAATGCTAGACAGTAATGACAGAACATCTGCAAAGATTGTAACTCATTTTTTAGATAACACATTTTTTTTTCTTTCTTTTTTTTTTTCAGTACCAGAGATCGAACTCAGGATCTTGCGCTTGAGAGGCAGGCTTGGTGCCACTGAGCTAAATCACTGGCCCAAATGACACATATGTATTTGTGGAAAAAAAAAAAAAGAAAAACAGTGAAGCTTTTAATTCTTTAAAAATACATCTTATTAAAAAATGTTTCTAAGCTAGGTGTGGTGGTGCATAACTGTAATACCAGCACTTGGGAGGCTGAGGCAGGAGGATTGCTGTGAGTTCAAGACCAGCCTGAGCTACATAGTGAGTTCCAGGTCAGTCTCAACTACAAGGTGAGACCCTGTCTCGAAAAACCAAAAAAAAAGAAAGAAAAGAAAAAAAAGTTTCTAAAAATATAGATCCAGCTGATAAAATCAGAATGAGGATTTCAAAAATGTTGAATTCATAGTGTAAAAGTATTCTGTTGAGACTAAAAATGAGATTTAGTAATTGATAAAAACAGTTTATCATTTAGCGGTTGGTGGATTCATAAATCCAAAATTTTATTTACATAAAACATAAGCTTTTGGGGCCAGGAATTTAGTTTGGTGGCACCATGCCTTGCAAATGCAAAGTCCTGAGTTTGATCTCTGGTACCTAAAAACAAAAAGTAAGCTTTTATTTCTCTTTCATGCATCTAGTAAATGGCTAGTGTAACTTGACTTTAGGCTACAGTGCTTGCACATAATAGATGTTCAATAAATACTAACTGGGTAAACAAAAAGTTTAAATAGATTAGGCTAGTATGGTGGCACACACCTATAATCCCAGTACATTGGGAGGCAGAGCCAGGAGGATTGCAAATTGGAGCCCAATGTGCAACTTAATGATTTCACAAGACCCTGTCTTAAATTAAAAATAAATAAATTAATAAAAGGGGTGAGGAATATAGCTCAGTGTAAAGGCCCTGGTTCTAATTCCTGGTACTGATTAAATAAATAAATAAATGTAAAGAGACAGACAGACAACCACAAATAAAATGTAAAGTAAATTGGCTATCTTTCATATAAAAGAACAACATAAGTCAGAGCTTAAAAGTCTCTAAAAAGAGTTGACCAAACTCAGTAAAAGAAAAAATACATTAGAAAGAAAATCTAAACTAGATGTAACAAATAGATTGAATAAACATAGTAGATAATGTCTTATTAGAAATTGGCAGTGAAAAGGGAAAATAAACTTTAAAAATAATAATAGAAAAGTAAACAAATTCAAGAAAAATAACAAATATTGAAAACAAGCAAAGAAGATCCAACATATTTATAATAGGAATACCTAAGGAAGGAAACCAAAGCAAAGGAAGAGAAAAAAACAAAACCAAACAAAACAAAACTAAAAACTGTATTCCAAAAATATTTTCTGAAAATTATAAAGATTTGAAAACCATTTGTTGGAAAAACGACATTAATTATCTGTGAGTATAAACTTGCATGGGCCACCATAGGACATATTCTAGTAAAATTTGGACTTTCAAGGAAAACAGAGTTCCCTGGACACCTAGATAAAAGCAAGCAACTTATAAGAAATTATATTATCAGCTTTGCACAGTGGCAGTATCATAACCAAGGAGGTTTATCCGAGGCATGATTATTGCTAAGAAATTATATTATCATCAGCTCTTTCCATAACAAATCTTTATGTCAGAAGACCATTGAGACTAAAGAGTATGAGATGGAATCCAGGAATTTTATAACAAGCAAAAGTGCCTTTCAAATATGAAGTCACAAACATTATTAACATCATGTAAGAACTCTGTGACTGTTGTCCACTAGTACTGAGTTGTCTAACTGAGGATGAGCTTTGTAAAACTAAAGTGTCTATAGTGACATGGAAGTAACCATAGAGATTGAACGTTACTTATATAGTTACAGAACACAGACAATATGAAGTTTAAAATGAAGAAATCGCAATATGTAGACACTATGACCTGAAAATATACACCTTTTATATGGAAAGTGAAAGCCCAGTACTTGGCAGACTAAGTACTAAGAGACTAAGGCAGGAGGATTTCATGTTTGAGGCCAGCTTGGGCTACCTAGTGAATTTGAAGCTAGCCTGGGCTATATAGCGAGTCCATGTTGCAAAATTCCAAAAATAAATCAATAAATAGAATGAAAAAGAGAGGGTTGGAGACATAGTTCAGTGATAGTGTACTTGCTTCACATGTATAAAGCTTTGGGTTCAATTCTCAGTACTGGGGTGGGGTTGGGGTTGGTGGAATTGGGTGAAAGGAAGAAAATAGTAATATATGAAATAAGTTTTTTTTAAGTTTTCAGTAATTGTACTGGAATATTTTAGTGTTATTTTGAGACTAATGTGTGCATACTGATAGGTAAAGCAAATGAATAATTATAAAATATTCTAGTTTTCCTATTTCCTGGTTTTTGTTGCCATTGCTATTTTTGACAACCAGATTCACACAGTAGAAGAAAGGGGATAAAGATGTGATACTGAGAGATTAATATGTAAATAGTGAAACTATGTGTACAAATCTATGAGGTTTTACATATGTGTGTACAGACATTTGTTTCCTATCTATGACCACTGAAAAGCCTTGGAAATAATTAGTCTAGTACACATCCTGACTACCAAAATCATGGTCTTGAAATATGATTTATGGAAGCTGGACTTAAAGAAAAACAAGTTTTTCTTAGCCTTGGGAGGTCCCCCTTCTTCTGAACACCCCCACCTTCTTCCCTTTAGCTGTAATTCCTTTTTCTGGTACAGATAAAATTGGCAACTTGGTCCTATAAACAACGTGTATGTCATTTTGTTTTCACAAGATTCACAAGGATCTGTCTTCTTACGAGGCTAAATCACAAAACTGTCTACCCTTGTCCTGTTTCTGTAAATTCACTTGCTATGTCATTAGAAAGACCAACGCCTTCCATCAAATGTATAAAAACTGGAACTTTTCTTTGTGCAAGGCTCTTCCTTTGGACATTAGTCTATTGAGCCACTGTTCACCTAAAACTTGAAATAAATCCTCCTGTTTTCCAGTGTTCTCTCCTGTCTCTTAAATCCTGCAACACTTTTGGTGACCACAAAGGGAGTAGATACAACAGGATTGCAGTTTCCTTTGTCTGAAGACACAGAAGGGCCCCAAACTGTGGGAGTTCTGAGACTTTGGGTACCACTAAGTGAAACTTCAGCTTGGAGAAGGATTGGCCCTCCCACAGGCAAGCAGCCTGTCCACTGCCAGCACAATGTAACCTAAGGGGATTCAGAATGATTCAGGAACAACAGCACCCTCCAGGACCTCAGTGAATTTTGGAGGCCCAGGAGAAAACCCATCTCATTAAGATGATCATCTCCAGGGGTGTACCACATAATCTGATGTGGATTGAGATGAAACCTACAACCCAAGTGGAACACATGAGTGGCCTACAGTGAGAATATAGTTCAGATTCAACCTGCTTGGCTACAGCCCTGTTGAGACACTTATTAGAAAATGTTCTTGGCTCAAGCCATGCTTAAAACAGAAAAAAAGGAATCAGCTCTACTGGGAAGCTCAGTGACAAGAGAAAGACAGAAAACTGAGAGGCTAATCAGAGGCTCAAAAAGAAGGCAGATCTATTGGCAGCAGTGCCCATGGAAATAAAATACAGAGATCACTGAGGGGTGGGGGCTTGGACATGGACAAAACTGGAGCCAAACTGAGCTGGGATCTGCCAGTTGACAAAAGCTAGATTGGAATCAAAGTGCAAAAAACAAACAAACAAACAAACACAACAAAGTGCAAGATGTAAAAAGTATGGGCACTGGAAAAATGAGTGTCCAGAAAATGATGATAAAATTTCCAAAACTAGGAGCCTGCCTGCAAAAGGCTATCACCCCTGAGGGAAAAACAAACAAACAAAGCAAAATAGAACAAAACAAACAAACAAACAAAAAAACCAGATGCTAACCTCATAGGACTGGCAAGAACTGAAGGTTACAAGGATTAGTTTGTACTGGGCTCCATCCCCTTAGGCCCCGGGAGTCCATGGTCACAATGAGAGTAGGGGGCCAAGTGATGGACTTTCTGGTAGATAAGAGAGTGGAACACTTATTAATAACACAATCCATTGAGCCGTTATCCAGAAATCATGTAACAATTATTGGCGCCACTGGGGTCTCAGAAAAGAGGCCATTTTTCTGGTCTAAAAGGTATGTCATAAGAAAAAAATAAAAGAGGTCCAACATGAGTTCCTATATCTTTCGAACTGCCCAGTTCCCCTGCTGGAAAGAGACTTTCCAGAACTTGCAGGCCCAGTTTGCCTTTGGGCCACAGAAAAAGATTACTTTAAATTTGACTCACCCAGAGGCCATGGTACCGACCCTTACCATTCCACAGGCTGACTACAGAGACTGTGCTTAGATAAGCCACTGCCACCAGGAACAAATAAACCATATGGGCTAACACATAAGATTACTGGGTATGGGCTGAAGATAATCCACTACTCTGGCTATAAATCAAACAGCAATGATTGTAGAATTAAAACCTGGGATAATTCTATTTCAAGACTACCAATAACCCCTCCCCTGGGAAGCCATACAAGACATTCAGGGACATTTAAAGTGGCTTTTAGAATATGGAATCTTGGCACACTGATGGAACTCATTCCAACAAGTACTGCCGCGTTTCGTTGCTGCATTTCGTTGCTGGGACACAAAAAATGCCTTTTTCTGTCTCTGCCTTGCGTAGACCAGTTAAATTGTCTTTGCATTTCAATGGGAGGATCCTGTCATGGGCATAAAAGCACAGCTAACCTGGACTAGGCTTTCCTAAGGGTTCAAAAGCTCTCCTGCAGCCTTTGGAGAGGTGCTGGCCACCAATCTCATAGCTTGCATCACACCAAGGGATAATTGCACCCTACTGCAGTGTGTAGATGATCTCCTTTTTGCAACTCTAACCCGAGATGACTGCTATCAGGGAACTAAGGATCTCCTTCATTTACTTTGGAGGGCTGGATATAAAGTATCCAAGAAAAAGGCACAGATTTACTCACAAGAGGCCAAATATCTAGGCTTTATAGTGGCTCAAGAAGAGCACAAAGTAGGCATGGAACAAAAGCAGGCTGTCTGTGTCCTCAAAACCCCAACCACCTGGTGCCAAATAAGAGAGTTTCTGATGGCAATGAGATTCTGCCATATCTGGATCCCAAATTTCTCACTTATAGCTAAGCTTCTACATAAAGCCATTAAGTGGGGGGAAAGGAGCCACTCCTATTAAAAAAAAAAAAAAAAAAGACCAGGAGAGAGCATTTAAAAAATAAAAAAAAAGCCTTGACTCAGGCCCCAGCCTTAAGAATGCCAGATATTACCAAGCCTTTCTTCCTGTATGTCTGTGAACAAAAGGAAATGACCATAGGAGTCTTAACCTATGTCATGGCATATCAACCCATTGTCCAATGGCATACTTGGCAAAACAGTAAGACTCTGTGGCCCTGGGATGGCCTCCATGCTTCAGGGCATTTGCTGCCACTGTCCTGCTAACACAGGATGCTGACAAGCTGACTGTGGGACAACTGACTATTTGAGTATCATATTTACCTAATGGACTAGAGAGGGCACCACTGGTTGTTACATCTGAGGATGACTCAGTATCAAGGTTCCTATGTAAAAATCCCCACATAAACCTAGAGACAATGAACACTCTTAATCCAGCTACCTTGCTCCAAGTCAAACAGAAGTTCCCTTTCATGACTGTGTAGAAATCATAGACAAAGTATACTCAAGCTGGGGAGATCTAACAGATAGCCCTCTTGGGGACCCAGATGTAGAATATTTCACAGATGAAAATAGTTTTGTGCCCTCTAGAAGGAGTCCAACAGGCAAGATATGTAGTGGTGACATTAGATTCAGCTGTAGAGGGCCACCCTCTACCTACAGGAACCTCTGCCTAGAAGGCAAAGCTAATAGCCTTAACAAGGGCTCTTTTGCTATTAAAGGACCAGAAAGCTAACATCTGTACTAATTCCAAATATGACTTTACAACATTATATGTACATGGGATATGTATGTGGGGGGGCCTCAACTACTGTAGGAGGAAAAAAAGTACAAAACAATTCTTTTTACATCTACTACTCTATGGGCCCTGGGAAAAGTGAGCATTATACACTGCAGAGTACTGGAACATGGGGAGCCAGAGAAAACCAAAGGACAGACAGAAAAACAAAATGGGCTTCTATGATGGCCCCACAACCCAAAAGATAGGCCCTAGCCATGCTCCTCGTCATGAAGCCTCCTCTCCCAGAGACCCAAATTACTCTGCAAATAAAAAAGCCTGGTTTGCCTGAGAATCTGGTAATTACAGCCAGAGAAAATGATGGAAATTCTCTGATGAGAGACTGGCCATCCCTGAATTGATGGCTCCTAGGTTTGTAGAATAATTCCATCAAGGATCTCACTTGGATTAAAAACAGCATTAGAGATATTGCTAGGCCATAATTTCTGTGTGCCATGGCTCACTGACATCATGTGAACTGTTTGTGAATAATGTCCAACCTGTGCCCAAAACAACCCAAGACAAGGGCCCATACAGCCTCCAGGAATTCAGGATGGAGATGACACCCCATGTAAAAACTTGGTTCAGACTTCACTGAACTGCCTCAGGTGGGAGGCTCTCAATATGTGTTGGTGCTCATCTGCACCTTTTCAGGATGGATTAAAATTTTCTCCTCCTGAACAAAAGAGGCATGAGAGGAACAAAAGGTATCATTCCAAGATTTGCACTGCCTTTGATCTTAGAATCAGACATTGGACTGGCATTCATAGCCAGCAGAGGTCTGGTATTCATAGCTGAGATAATCCATAAAAAAATAAAGTGAAAACTATGCACAGCCTACCAGGCACAGATCTCAGAAAAAATGGAACATATGATCTGGACACTCAAATAATTGCTAAAAAGTATTGCCAAGGAACCTACTTGAGATGGGATCAAGTCCTGCCCATGGTCCTCCTCTGAGTTAAGTACACCCCCAACAAACACACTGGGTATTGTCTTACAAGATTTTGTTCAGTTAGCCGCTCTCATCATAAATCAAAGAGTAGTCATTATGAACTAAGCAAATTGACCCTAAAAGGAAAAACAAAACAAAAAAAACATAGATACAAACCTTAAAAATAGCCATATAAGACATCTGTGTCTGAGTACAAGAGAGAATGTCCATAAGCCTAATAGACCCAGTACACCCACTCAAGCCAGGAGATTTTGTTTGGGTCAAAAAATAAAATCTGACCACTCTAGGGCCTACATGGAATGGAACTCATACTGTAATCCTGTCCACTCCCACTGCTGTTAAAGTTGCAGGAACTGTGTCTTAAATCTACCATAGTTGTGTAAAGCCCACAGCCAAAGCCAAGTGGACCAGCCAGCAGGATCCAGATCACTCAAACCCAGCAGATCCTATAACGAGACAGGGCTGAGACCAGAACCAACAGCCCTACTCTGGTCACCTCAGAAGCTGAGTAGTCTATACATGGAAGAAGCCTGAGGAAACAGCAGCCCTTCTGTGGTCACTCCAGAAACTGACCAGTCTATATTCAGCTGAAACTTAAGGATCAACATAGAGTCATAATGACAACATAAGTTTCTTCTCCTTTTTTCTTGCAATTCTTCCTTGCCTCTTGCCCCTACTTGAGAGAAACATTCAGTGTGCCATAGAGACTGACAGACAGACACACCACCACCCTACTAATGGCTCTAACGAAGTACCAACCTCACTCAATAGGGAGCCACACCCCGTTACAAAAAAATTGATAAGAATAATGATAAAGATAAAGATAATGCTCTCTATTAAACCTTGTTATAGAAAGCATCAAAAGGAGGAATGAAGCGGGACTTAAAGAAAAACAAATATTGCATCTTGGCTTTTTGACTAAGATCAAGTGCAAAGAAAAATGAGTTTTTCTTAGCCTCAGGCAGTTCCCCCTTCCTTGGGTCACCCTCCACCCCTTCTCCCCTATAGCTTAACTTCTTGTTCTGGTACAGAAAAAATTAGCAATTTGGTCCTATAAACAAAGTTTTTGTCACTTTGTTCTCACAAGATTCATAAAGCTCTGTCTGTATTTAGGAGGCTAAATCACAAAAATGTCTGCCCTTGTCCTATTTCTGTAAACTCACTTGCAGTCATTAGAAATATCAACTCCTTTCACCAAATGAATAAAAACTGGAAATTTGTGCAAGGCTCTTCATTTGGACATTAGTGCATTGAGCTGGTGTTCACTTAAAACCTGAAATAAAATCCTCCTATTTTCCAGTAGTCTTGTCTGTTTATTAAGTCCTGCAACATTGTCACCAACAAACCAGGATTTCTTGTCTGTGACAGGAAAGGTACAAAAGAGCCTAGGATATCTTCCTGTACCCAAAACCAAGGAAGTTATACAAGACCACTGACAGCATGACAGCAAGATTTAGAAGCTTGTTTGAAGAGGCTATCACTGGCCAGAGTTGGGGAAGTTGATTTACATTAATGATTGAAATGATTTGAAAACTATCACATGTTTAGGTACATGAGTTAATGGTATTTTTAAAAAATATGGTTGACTTTGGAAGATGAAAGCAATTCATTATCACAAAAAATGGTAAATGGAGGAAAAAAAGCTTTTATTCTCTCTTTCCTCTATGAAGGCTACTAGTAGGCAATAATAGAATATAGGAAGGAAAGTGTCATCCCTCTCTAGATGAGGGAAAGTGTTCCCTTTCTAGCTTTTGTGTTTTGTTTGTTTTCTTTTTTGAGCAAGGTCTTATACCATAACTCAGGCTGGCCTGGAACTCACTGTGTAGCCCATGCTGGCCTCAAACTCTAGGTGATCCTCCTGCTACAGCCTCCAAGTGCTGGGGTTACAGGCATGCAACACCATACCCAGCCCTCTTTTGTTTTGTTTTGTTTCAGTGATGGTGTTAGAACCCAGAGCCTCACACATTCTAGGTAAGCACGGTACCACTGAGCCACATGCCTATTCTAGGCAGTTTCTCTTTATGTAAGTATTTCAAACTAGTAAATGAGAACAAATAATAAAGTCTGAATTGATTTGCAAGCCTGGCTCAAATTTCTGATCTATACAAAGTTGAGATACTATTCAATGACAATAGTTCCAAGCAAACTACATTGGGGTACAGTGTGTCAATGCCATAAGAGATAGTTGGAACATATCCAAATATTTCCTATATTTGTGTCTTCTATGGATTCTTACAGTTAAAATGCCCCCCATATTTTAATTTCTATACTCAGAAACTGTCTAGAAATTGTCTGGAGATGCTCTTTATGTCAAATCTTGAGTAGCTGAATTAAAAAAACACAACCAAAACATGTTTAAGAGATTTTATTTCTGGGCCCTCACACTTTCTACTTTCTTTTCCAGAAGAACTATTTCCCACAATAGTACCTAATGCTTCTTGCTTGAGTATAAATATGATTAAAGATACCTCTTCCCCAGGAATATATACTTAGTTTCAGGAAAACATCTTTTCTAATTTGTGTAAAAGTGTTTTATGTGATTTCTAGAAGGTTAAGATAAAGCTCCTAGAATATATAGACTATAAGATAGAATTTTGTCTGTAGGCAACTCAATGTGGTCATTAAATTCCTAGGAAAAAATTACTGCTTCACAGGTCTCTGTGAAGATAGAATTCATTTTTTCAATTAAAATAAGTATTTGTATTTGACATCCCAAATCCTGTTAATCAACTGTCAGTTTTTTGTTTATTTGTTCTATTTTTTGAGATATAGTCTCATCATATAGTTCAGGCTGGCCTTGAACTTACTGGGTAGTCCATACTCAAATGTGTAGCACTCCTCTTGCCTCAGCCTCCCAAGTGCTAGGATTAGGGTGAGGGATTTAGCTCAGTGGTTCCACTGCCTCACAACACAAGGACTCGAGTTTGATTCCCGGTACCCAAAAAAAGAAAAAACAAAAAAGAAAGAAACCAAGTGCTAGGATTATAGGCCAGAGCCACCATGCCCAGCTCTAATTGTAGGGATGGGGTTTGTAGTCAAGAAAATAAAATAGAGGACTCTCTAGGGTTTCTAGCTAATCCTGACTGGAAGGAGTTAAAAAACAAAAACTTTACTAGAGTAGAGCTCCCCTGGGAAGCAAATCAAAGACAGGGGTAGAAAAACAGAAAAACCAAACAAAGGAACCAAATGTTTGAAAGACCAGAAAAAGTGTTGAGAGGTAGAACACAGAGGTAGCCTGGTATACAAAGGATAAGCTGACCCTGCCTCTAGGAAAATAAAGTCTCCATCTCCAAGAGAAGAAAGGGGGGGCTGCTGACTAAGGCAGTGTGTGCTCACACCTATGCACTAACATACACATATACATGGGTACTCACTCTAGAATCACTGTATTATTCACTCTAGGGTCGTTACAGAGTACAGTAGACATTTACACCCCCTTTCTAACTCTAAAATAACCAAAATAAGGCACCCATTTGCCAAGCAGCTGTGCACCCCAAAGATAAAGCCTTAAAAGTTAAGCCAAGGACACGTAAACAGAAGCTGCATGTAGACCACCGGAAGAAATGATGTCAGGCAGAGGTACGAGGAAGCCAATCTGGTCATGGCAAGTTCTGGGTGTATGTGTGGGGGTGGGTAGGGCCACCACCCCATAAAAACAGTCAAGAACAAAGGGCCCCCAGTCCTCCATCTTTCCAGAGACCCCTACCCTGACTGTTTCCTACCAGGGTATCTATCTATCTTCTCTCTCCCTCCTTTTTGTCCTTATAGATAAAGTGTCTTCCTTCTGTTAAATTTTGTCCCCCTAATCTTTTTTTCTAGCTATTCAAATAGTTATTTACAGGGCCAGGGATTGAGCTCAGTGGTTCAATCAAGTGCCTGGCTTGCAAGCACAAGGACCTGAGTTCAATCCCCAGTACCAAAAATAAAATAAAACAAAATAAAATATTTAAAAAATAGTTACAAAACTGTTTAATGGAATGCATAAAGTATTACAATATACAATTATGCTAACAAAAAGAAAGATTTTGGAAGTCTACATATTGATAGAACCCAATCAATAAAAAGAGAAACTGTTATGCCCAAGTCATGAAGTCCCCAAAGACCACCAAGGAGTCAGGTCTGATGCAATTGCAAGAGGAGTTTATTGTAAGCTTGAGCATGGACTCTCAGGTGTCATCGTCACAGCGGCTTCAGACCGAGATCCCAGACCCATCTTTGAGGCAGGATTTTATAGGGTTACTTTTGAGGGGTACTGGGAGGGCACTTACTGGAAAATTACTAATACCTACATTTACAGAATCAATTCCTCTTTTTAAAGAACATCTGATTAAACAAATTCTATAATTAACAAAAACTACATATGTAAGCAGTGACTAACACCTATATCAGCAGTGGCTACCTATGTAAGCTGTGACTAATACCTATGTTGGCTAAATCAGTTCCTCCTTTTGAAGAACATTGATTATCTTAAGCAGGAAAAGATCATAAAAAGAGGAACAGAAACAGGTGGAGATTGCCTAAAACAGCTTGCCCTAAAAGAAGGAGCAGAACACAGGGAGACTGTCATACAGAATGGAATTCTTGCAGCTCTGCTCTGGGTGAGGGGCAGAGGTGGGCAAAGGGCACAGAGGGAGCCCTCCTTGACTTGCAAACTTGGTCCTTACATTCCCGCCTTCTCAAGGACCTTAGGAACCCAATCATGGGAATTTGGGTGTCGTCCTCATTAAGCTACTGCCTGCTGAAAGGGGGTGACGTGGAACCTAAAAAAATGGGGCAAGGGTCTTTTAGGTCCTCGAGATCAGGGTCGGGTCTTGTATCATTAGTGCCAGTGGTAGTTTTGATGTGCCTCGAGTTCTTCTTTTACTTTGGATCTGGCATCCTGTAGGAGCTCTTTTTGTTGATAATCCTTGGAGAGGTCTAGGGGAGGTAAGAGGAACATATCTATTAGACAGGCAGCATTTTTACCAGTGTCTTTCAGCTTCTCTTAGGTATTTAGGCCTTAGGTCCTGCAACTGTGCCTTATATAATCTCTGTTTTTTTTAATTTAAGGGAGTCAGTTTTAGTGACTCGAGGAAAACTGCAACCCAATAGATCCAATAGAGATAAACTATGGGATAGGGTGTAGGGAAAGTAGGGTTAATTGCAGAAATTTTTTTTTGGTACCTGCGCTTGTGAGGCAGGCCACTGAACTGCTGAGCTAAATCCCCAGCCCTAATGGCAGAAATTTTACAGCTTTACCTATTGGGAAACAACTACACCAGAGGCTCTCCATTACCCAATTTGGTCCCAGATCTTTTACCAGATTGAATGTTAAGTATGTTATATACAATATCCTGTAACAACAGCTATGTCTCTTATTCTGATTGACTTGTTTACTCTCACCCGACCATTACCAAACTTTGGTGGCACAATAGACAAGATTTTTGAGGATACAGAATTGAGAGCCATTTCAGGGGCAGCTGGTGAGATCCATTTTTTCTGATGGTCCCGAAGGACTTGTCTATCTTTACAGTGCTTGGGCTAAATGCATGTCTGGCCCTTAGAGAAAAAAAGGATTAGACAGAAAGGGGACATTATGATTTTTTTGGACACGAGATTTCTTCGTCTTCAGGAGGAGGTTGATATTGTTGTCTCAGTATTGTTAATTGTACAGAACTTGTTTCCTGCCTAATAAAAGTAATGAACTTATTAATTATATAAGATCCTATTACAAGAAAAATGAAACCTATAATTAGAAATCTGGCAAAGAAGTTAGCCAGGGGGATGTGAACCAACACTCAAACCACCCTTGGTTTTTTGTTTTTTTTTTTTCCTTTTTTCATTGCTTTAGTCCTTTTTTAACTTTAGCCATAGAATCTCTGACTATTTTTGAATGATCAGTATAACAACATTTTTTTCAAGGCTGCACATATGCCTCCCTGCTGTTGGAAAATTAGATTTATCCCTCTTTTTAAGTTGCAGAGTCAATTCAGCAAGGGAGCTTAAAGACTCTTGTAATTCAGTGATTGACAATTTTATTTTTTTAAATATCTTGATCAGTTGTTATCCGCAGGCCATTTTATTGCTGATGTTGTATAATGAGGGAGGCAGCTCTAATACTGGCCCCTGTGATACCCATTTTTAATAATACTGTCAAGGTCACAGCCATTACTGGGTCTCTTTTTTTCCCCAGTTTTAATTTACTCTTGAATATTTTGAAATATTTGCCCAATTTTAACAGCTGTGATCTTATACCAGATAAGCCCAGTTGAGATAATTTTATAAAATTTTAAGATACAGGGTGGCCTTTGAAAAAAGACCTCACATGAGGTGAACCCAATGTGACTTGGATAGCTTTTAACTTAAAGAAGGCCAATGGGAGCAGATCAACTCATTTTTTAACCTTATAAGAACTCTGAGATCAATAAGAAGTATAACAGTTTAGCTAGATCTTGTATAACCTCTTTTATAAATGCTTGTTCATGGTCACTGCTTATGGAGAGAGACAGACTAAATGTTGAAATTTTAATAAGATTTTACATATTTTTGAAGCCCTTTTTATTTTTATAGGGAAGGCCTCAGGCCATCTAGAAAAATATAAACCCGTTATATGGGTATAATCATCTAAAATTTTTGTTTAGTTATCTTTTTGGCTCATATGCCTCTCAGCATTCTCATTTGCTGTTATCTTTCTTTTTGAATTATTCTAGCTACTTTGTCAGATTTCTACATTGCCTTAAATAACTCTATTATATCTTGTTTATTTTTAATAACTTTGTCCTTTGCTGTTAGAAGACCACACCCATATAGATATACCAAGTGGCAAACAGGAAATCTGTATAAACATTTATCCTCTTTTTCTTTTGCTCATCAGAGCCTGTATGAGTGCCCATAGTTCTGCTCATTGAACTAACTATCCAGTGGGGAGGGGTCCTACTTGGACCATTTTATCTTGAGTCATTTCTGCATAGTCAGCATAGCATACCCCATTTTCCATGAAGTTATTCTCATCCTTGAACAGGACGAAATCAACCTCAGGCAGCAGGTCTTTCTGCAGATCTAGATGACTGGAGAACAATTCATCAGTGACCCCAAGGCAGTTGTGATAAGGGGGCCAGGTTCTGAGGGCAAAAAGTAGCAGGATTTAAGGTTTTAATTGGAACAAAATATAGGTGGGGATTCTCACAGATGAGGGCCTGATATTATGTGACTCTATTATTTGAGAGCCATCAATGTCCTGTTACTCAATAGTTTTAAAAGGCATGGAGAAATTGAATAATTTACTTTTTTAAGGTTACCTGGTCAACTTCTTTAATTAGCATTACTGTAGCTGCCAGGGCTTATAAACAAAGAGCTACCTCTTTACAGCTGGATCTGAACTTTAAGATACATATGTCACTGGATAATTTTATGGGCTTACTCCTTGAGTGAGCACCCGTAAAACTATATGATTTCTATTTTTAGTCAGATACAAACTAAAAGGCTGGATCACATTTAAGATCCCTGATACAGGGGGCAGCAGAATTAGTTTTAGCTGTTTAAATGCTGACTCTTGTTTTCTATCTTATAATAATTATTGTCTTTCTGGGCCCTTTAAAGATTTATATATAGAGAGAATCTAGATCTTGTAAAAACCTTTTATCTAAAAAAATTGTTATCTGCTTTAAATCGTTTTATTTCTAAGCAGCATACATTTTATATCTTATTTTTTAAAGCAACATTAAATCTCTCAATATCCTGTTTCTTTATTTCGTACACCAGAAAATTAACAATAATCATAATTTTATACATAAAATTTTATGTCCTTTAATCTAATCAGGTATTAAAACCATTTTAATAGAACCTCAATTTATTTTTTTAATAAAAATCTTAAACACATCACAATAACATGTTTAGAATTTAATCCTTTGATGATAACCAATGTAAACATTTTATAATAACAGATTTAACCATATTTACTGGGGATATCATCTCAGAAGGTCAATAGTAAATAATGACCTGAGTAAATTTTTCTGAGCAGCTATCTTTTTTACTATTATCAGGAATCTCTTTAGACCTGAATTTATACTTAATTATCATGACAAAATTTTGACTTATAAAACAAGATTATAAAAATTAACAAATTACCAATATCCTTTTTATCATTTTACTCAAAATTTAATTGGACAAACACCTTTTAAACAATTGGGCACAGACAAACATATAAAACAATTTATGAAACAGTGCTGGCAAGGCAGGTGACAGCACCTCTGAGCTAAATCTCTAGCCCTAAAATCTCTTTTAATTCAGACTAATCAAAGCTTTTGCAGATCAATTAACAAAAGCCTCTTATAGAATTATAATCAAAAGAAATGAAAACTCTTTGTTACTATAAAAGTAAACCTTCTATTACAAACTGGAAACCAACAAGCAAACATACGTATTTTTTGTTTAATCACTTCCACATTCCTTCTCTACATATCCAAGCCTTTTGATCTTATACATCTTTCTTTATATCTTTCTACCAAGACAAACATAAAAAATCCTTTCATATCAAAAGTATATCTTTTACCCATAGCTTTCTTAATATCTTCTTCTATCTCACTTTATAACAAACTTCAGCTGTTAAAGTCTTAAAATATTCTTTTCCTATTCTCAGATTACTATATCTTAAAATTTAATTGGTTACCCATAGAACAATATTAACCTTGAATTTTTTATTAACAGAGTACAAACAGCAAACTAACCCTATAATTACAATTTGCAATATACTAGAAATATTTTAAACACACCAATTAAACTTCATTTAAATTGAAACAAAGACACATTTTTTAACACATTTTTTAAATTTGCACCCTCTGGTGCAATAGAGCTAAACAATTTTGTTCTTGCTTTTTATTTCTTCTACACTCTCAATCTTAGCAACTCTGGGAGGGGGAGGCAGCTTAATTTCCTCTAAAAAGGGGAAACACTGGGATATGCCTGCAACAATGTCACATTTTTTTGAGAGGCAAATTTACCACAGGAGAACAGCAGGTTTGGCAAACAATTATTCTAAGACCAGAACTAAATAATTTTTACTAGTAGCCGATTGCCACGGAGCAGAAGCTTGAGTAGCTTGTAGAATACATTAAGCTGCAAATATTAAAGTTTCAGATAAGCAAAACAAAGGCATATAACTTCCCTTTTGTCTAGAGTTGTCCAGGGGGCGAAGTCTGACTTAGCTGAGATCATGATGACTCACAAAGTTTCTTAAGCATCTTTGATTGCAATTTTATTTTATAGTTTTCCATAAAATTTTCATTAAAATTTAAAATTATATACTTAAGAACAGCCGGCCCAGCACCAACATTTTCCGTGACCATTAGATATTCCCTTGTCCGGTGACACAAGACAAACAAAGGGTGGGGTGTGTCATTTGTCGCAAGCGCCCACTCCCTTGAGCCCCTTTCAAAGACAAACTAGGGAACAACCCAGGGGGTTTCACCATTTAGGTATATTTATTTTCTTTCTTTTTATTCTGCTACCGGTGAGCTGGCCTCTGCGTCCTAGAAAGGGAACCCAGAAAATCCTGGGGGCGTGCCTCTTCCCTTTCAAGGAGGCAGGTTGTTACTCTTTCCGGTGAGACTCAGGTTAAGGTCCAATATGGGCTGTGTCAGTTAGTTCCTTCTTTCCCACTGGAGAATTTGACTCTGTATTTATCTTCCTGCTCAAGGAAAAAGCCAATTTAAAATTAATGAGAAAGCAATCTAGTGGGGTGTTTTTGGAGCCGGATCTTCAGAATTTTCTTTCTCTTTGGTAACCAATATTGGCTCGGGCAGCTATGAGGGCAAAGGAGGTTTTAACCAGTGAGGGGGATTTCCCAAACAACAATAATTTGATACTTCCCTTTTTTTATTTTTACAGACAAACCAAGAGCTCATGCTTTCACTTCTTTAAAGTGTTCAGTCATTAAGAAAAGGGGAATAATTTAATTTGGGACAGTCCCATTATTATTGATCACGTCCATCTTTGTCTACATCAAACCATTCACAATCTATACAAAACCAACAGACAAAACATATACAATCACAAAGAACACTGAAAAACACCAAATATCACACACAGGTGGTGGCATAACAATGCTGGTGTGGGAGCGACCCATGTAACCTTAATAAAGACAGAAAAGAAAAAGACTGAGTTCCATCCACAAACTCTGGGTTCCATCGGCGAATGCTAAAACCCGAGTTCGATCTGCGAACTCTGCGTTCAATCTGTGAACACCCCTGGGGCAGGAACATCTTCTACTCTTCCCTGCCTATTGGACTTGTATAGGCCCATTGGCCCACAACTCACAGCATAAAAGGACCTGTGGGTTTTAGATATTAATACAGTATAACAATAAAATAAAACAAAACAAAAAGACACTCACATGTGCACGTTCTGCTGGCCAATTTCCTTTGGAGGGAGTCCTTAGGTGTTTGGGGATCCCAGATGAGCCCCCAAATGTTACGCCACCAAGGAGTCCCCAAAGACCACCAAGGAGTCAGGTCCAATGCAATTGCAAGAGGAGTTTATTGCAAGCTTGAGGCTGGACTTTCAGGCCTCACCGTCGTAGAGGCTTCAGACTGAGAGCCCAGACCCATCTTTGAGGCAGGATTTTATAGGGTTGGGGATACTCTCCCTTTTTATAGGTGCTATTTTTATCTTTTGCTTACTCTTGGACTTTTGAGGGGTACTGGGAGGGCACCTACTGGAAAATTACTAATACCTACATTTACAGAATCAATTCCTCTTTTTAAAGAACATCTGATTAAACAAATTCTATAATTAACAAAGACTACATATGTAAGCAGTGACTAATACCTATATCAGCAGGGGCTACCTATGTAAGCTGTGACTAATACCTATGTTGGCTAAATCAAATTATTTTAAGCAGGGAGAATTCATCTTTAGATCATAAAAAGAGGAACAGAAACAGGGTGGAGGTTGCCTAAGACAGCTTGCCCTAAAAAGAGGAACAGAACACAGGGAGACTTCATACAGAATGGAATTCTTGCAGCTCTGTTCTGGGCAAGGGGCACAGAGGTGGGCAAAGGGCACAGAAGGAGCCCACCTTGACCTGAAAACTTGGTCCTTACAAAACAACCAAAAGCAAACACGTGTGATGATCATTTCCAAGAAGGAGGGTATTGGCAATGATGCTCCTCGTTCTTCTTTTCTGTATTTCCCAAACATTTCCCATCTTTGTTGTCTTAACCTAGAAGGTGATACAAATTAGAGAAGACTGTGTTTTTCAGATGAGAAAATTAAAGACAGACATGTTTACAAGCTGAAAGAGGCAAGGCAGGGAGAGATCAAAGGCAAACATGGAGAATAATAGATGCTGTCCAGGTCCTGGAGGGAATAGCCATCTGCAGGACTAGTGCAGAGATTGAGAGGAAGGACAGCTCTCTTTGTGAGTGTCCCTGTAATGTTTAACTAACTGTGGTTGAGTGACTGCACTGACAACAACAGCGGTGTCCATCCCCCACGTGTGACACGATTATCTGCTGATTGTGGAAGGAGCTCAATGGAAGTGTTGAGAGTTCTCACATTTCTTCATGGAATGGAAGGAAATACTTTGTGGAAATTTTATTATTGTTCTTCTTCACTTACAATTTGCCAAAATAAAGCCATGAAGCCAGTTAAGGAAGGAGCAGCCCTTCCAGTTATTGAACTGATTAGGAAACCCAACAAAAAGTAACCAACTGAGATTAAAAGTGAGATTTGAAAATCTGCATCTCTCCTTAACTTGGTATCTTAGAAAAAGCAAGCCACACCTGTGTGGTAATGGAAACCTGTGGAAATTAATCAGACCTCACACATACAAATATTAAAATGGAAAAGGCGATCCCAAATCTTACAAGTAAATACATCTTCCTTGGCAACAAGAAACTAAGCCAAATATTACCAATCTGTTAGCAAACACTTCTAAAGTTAGGTTGTTCATTTCAGAAGGTAGGAGCATGGTCATGAACTTCTTTTAGGAATTGTTTTTGTTTTCTGATGGTGGGTTTTACCAGGTGTTGTTATGCAAGGCACACACTCTACCATTCAGCTATAGCCCCAGCCATTTTAATTTTTTTTATTTTGAGACAAGGATCTTTGTTAAGTCACCTAAACTGTTCTTGAGCTTGTGATTATTGTGCCTTATCCTCCAGAGTAGCTGGGATTACAGGTGTGCTTAGCAGGAATCTGATTTCTACATACCATGGAACCCCTTTCGAAAACTGCATGTGAGTATGATTAACTGTACATAATTTCAGGGGGCTCACAGAAGCTGTAGTCCTTTGTAAACATCTGACAGAGGCCCTTAGTGCTTATAACTTCAGTGGAATTTGTGGTAATTCCTTCCCTGTATGCACCCCCACAACCCTGGGATTGAACCTAGGGCTTTCACACTGTGCTACAGCACTCATTTGTTTATTTAAAAAATTTTTTTTCCCTCATTGAGTTTAATGGTACATTTTAGGTATACAGTACAGTTACATTCATTATTGGGATCTTGTACCTTTACATGACAGGTCGTGTTTCTCATTTTTTCCCCTTGTCCCTGACCTTCTTTCATCCCTCCTCCCTCCCCCTTTACAAACACCTCATTTACATTTCTTCATTTTCTCATATTTTTTTCTTTTCCCTTATTCGCTTTCCCATTTTCCCTACACCTTTAGTCCCTTTCTTCCTATTTCACATTGTTAATTATCCCATTAGGATCTTGTGTACTATTATAGTTTATTCACACCAGAGAAGCTATTCGGTATTTACACATGTGTGACTTATTATTTCACTTAGGAGTATATCCTCATATATATGTATCCATTTTCCTATGAATGAATCTAATTTCTCATTCTTTATGGCTGAGTAGTATTCCATTTTATAGAAAAACCACATTTTCTTTATCTAGTTTCCAACTGATGGGCAAATGGGCTGTTTCCAAGTTTTAGCTATTACAAACTGTGCTGCTATAAACATAGGTGTGCATATATCATTGTGATATTATTCTTTTAATTCTTTTGGAAAGATACCCAGCAGAGAGATGGCTGGGTCAAATGGAACCTCTAGTCCCAGCTCTTTCAGTTATCTCCATATTGATTTCCATAGTGGTTGCACCAGTCTGCACTCCCACCAATAATGGAGAAGGGTTTCTTTCTCCCTACACCCCTGCCAACATTTGCTGTTGTTTGATTTCTTGATAGCAGCCATTCTTTGTGGGGTGAGGTGGAATCTCAGTGTTGTTTTCACCTGCATCTCTCAAATGACCAGAGACGTGGAACATTTTTCATATATTTACTTGCTGCTTTTTCTTCTTTGTCTGAGAAATGTCTGTTTATTTCAGATGCCCATTTTTGAATCAGGTCTTTATATTTCAGGGAGGCTGATTGTTTTGAGTTCTTTATATATTCTAGATAATAGTCCTTTGTCTGAGGAGCAGCTGGTAAAAAGTTTTTCCCACATTGTAGGTTGTCTCTTACTTCTGTTGATGGTTTCTTTTGCAGTGCAGAAGCTTTGTAATAAGATGAGATCCCAGTTGTTGATTCTTTCTGCTAGTTCCCGCGCTACTGAGGATTTGTTCATAAAATCTTTTCCTATGCCAATGTCTTCAAGAGTTCTACCTAACTTATCTTCCAGCAAGTTTAGTGTTTCTGTTTTAATATTTAGATCTTTAATCCACTTGGATTTTATTTTAGTGCATGGTGAAAGATAAGGGTCCAGTTTTAATCTTTGGCAGGTTGAGATCCTGTATTTTCAACACCATTTATTAAAGAGGCTATCTTTCCTCCAGTGGGGATGGTCAGCTCCTTTGTCAAAGATGAGGTAGCTGAGTACATCTGGATTTGTTTTTGTGTCTTCCAATCTGTTCCACTGATCCTCAGACTGGTTTCTTTGCCAGTACCATGCTGTTATTATCACAGTGGCTTTGTTGTATAGTTTCAAATTGGAAATTGTTATACCCACTACCGTGTTTCTGTTGCATAGGATGGCTTCTGCTATTCTAGGTCTCTTATGGTTCCAAATGAATTTTTGGATTCTTTTTTCTAGTTCTGTGAAATATAGTGTTGGAATTTCTATTGGTATTTCATTGAATCTGTATAACAGTTTTGGTAGTATGGCCATTTTCACTATGTTGATTCTTTCTACCCAGGAGCACGGATGTCTTTCCATTTTCTTATATCCTCTTCGATCTCTTTTTCAGAGTGCTGTAATTTTCAGTGTAGAGGTCTTTTGCTTCTTTTGTTAGATTGATTCCTAGATACTTCATTTTTTTGGATGCTATTGTGAAAGGAATTGTTTCCCTAATTTCTCTCTCAGTGAGTCTGTTATTTGTGTATAAGAAGGCTATTGATTTTTGGGTGTTGACCTTGTATCCAGCTACTCTGCTAAAAGTGTCAATTAAGTCTAGAAGTATTTTGGTCTCATTTGTTCTTTTATTCATCATCTTTTTTTTTTTTTTGTACTGGGGATTGAACTTGGGTCCTTGTGCAGGCAAGGCAGGCGGCACTGAACTAAATCCCTGGTCCTATTCATTTATTTTTGAGAATGAGTCACTAAATTGTCAAGACTGGGCTTGAATTTGTAACCTTCCTGCTTCAGTCTCCCAGAGTGTTGGGATTACAGGTGTGTGCCACCTGGATTGATTAAAAGCTCTAGCAACTACTATCACCAATTTATTGGATTAAAAATATTGACTATTGTTTGCTTTTTTTTTTTGCGGTCCTGGGGATTGAACTCTGGGCCTTTGTATTAAGCTATCCCCTGGTTCTTACTATGTAGATTGTTTAATTTTGAGACAGGGTCTTGATAAATGGCTCAGGCTGGCCTTGAATTAGCAATCCTCTTGCCTCAGCCTATAGAATAGCTGAGGTTATTGGCAGGTGTCACCACACCGACTTACTTTTCACTCTTCTTGCTACTGTGCCATATTTTGCCTGTACCTGCTATACTTTGGAAGTAGACAGCCCCTCAGAGGCTGTGTGAAAACCGTGCTCTGAACCTCATTTTGTGGGGCATGTGGGGACTTCTCTCCACTCAAGGGAGCTTGTCCCAGAATGTGCTGCCTTTGTGCCCCTGAAATTGGAATAACTTTACAGGGAACCTGGAACTGAGATGGGGCCTTCTTTGAACAAATGAGGGAAAATGTAGATAAATCCTGTCCTGTACACCTGTGACTGGGGACTCGGACTCTTGATGGATGTTTGTGTTGTCCCCAGAGTGTCTGGGCTGCCGCTGGGCACAATAGCCAGGGGCTCAGCAATGAGTCAGGGGAAGGAAGTAACAGCCCCTTTATGGCTGGTGGCCTGTACTGAAAATTCCCTGTTCTCTAAGGCCTCAATAGATTAACCCCTCTTGTGGGGGCCCCTGGTGAACTGTCTGCCAGGTGCTGAGGGTGTGGCCCCCACCACTGTGCCTGGGCAGTGTCTATTGAGACCAATGGAGTTTTCTCATAAGGACAGCTTGAAGGATAGTGAACACAACTTTTCCCAAGGAGTCTACTACTTTTGATCCTGCTTTTGCTGTTCTAATTAGAGGCCTGTTCCAACCAGCACAGGGCTTTTGGTATTGTCAGGAGCAGTGTAGCCTGCAGGCTGCCGCTTGGTCTGCATGTGAGTACCGATGAACTCAGTTACTCTCCATGCTGTGCTTGTCTGTCCGTTCTTCAGCCCTCTCTCTGTCCGAAGGCAGGTGTTTCTTTTATGTCTTTCTGAAATTCACACAACACCCATATATCAAACAATTGGTCCCCAATGTGTATTTTTTTTTCAGCAAAACATTTATTGGCACATTTTAGATATAAGAAGTGATAACATTTATCATAGGGAATTTGTACCTCTACATGATATATCTTCTTCTTTTTTCCCATCCCACCTTGTATTCAAAAGTTTTGATTCCATTTTTTCTTTCAAATTTTTCTTTTTCCTTGTCTATTCTCCTCCTCTCCCTTGTTCCCATTCTCATTTGAACATTTTCTTCCCATTGCGCAGAGTCTCTCATACATTTTAGTCCTTATTTCCACTTTTGGTTTCCTACATCAAAGAAACACCATGGTGGCAATGTTTATTTCTAGTGGTAGGTGCTAGAAATTAAGATGTGGGCCTGGTGCCAGGTTTTATTCATTTATCTTTGTTTTACGTCTTTTTCCTTAGTGTGCATTGGTTGTAAAAGATTAAAATTTTGGCAGACTTGTGCATCAAACACAGATAAATCATTTTCACCCATCACCCCCTTGCCTGCCTTCCTTCCCATTTGGGGGATTCAATGTGTATATTCTGACCATTTCCCCCAGTACCTGTCCTTACACTCCCCTCCCTCACCCTCTCATCGTCTTGTCTGATAATAGTCTCCCTCTTATTTTCTTATCATTATTTTTTAGATTTTACATATGAGGGGGTGGGGGATTTAGCTCAGTGGTTCCACCACCTGCCTCACAAGCGCAAAGACCAGAGTTTGATTCCCAGTACCCCCCCAAAAAAAGTACATAGGAGGGAGAAATACAATATTTGTCTTTCTGAGTCTGGCTTATTTTGCTGAACATAATGGTCTACCCATTCATCCATTTTCCCTGCAAATGACACAGTTGTTTTTTTTTTTTTTTTTAATGGCAGAAGAATACTCCATTGTGTATATATACCATGAGTTCTTTACCCCGTGATTGGCACCTGGGCTGGTCTCATATCTTGGTCACTGTGGTCAGTGCCAGAATCATCATAGGTGAAAGTACAGTATCACTGTGGTGTGCTGACTTTAATTCCTTTAGTTATATACAAGAAGTGCTAATGAGAACCAAGACCTGTCATGTAAAGGTACAAGATCTCAGTAATGAATATAACTGTACTGTGTACCTAGAATATACCAATAAACTCAATAAAAAGAAAAAGAAAAAAAAAAGAAGTGCTAGAGCTGGACCAAATGGTGGCTCAATTTTTAGTTTTGTGAGCAATTTCCGTACTGATTTCCATAGTGGCTGTACTAATTTATATTCCCACCAGCAGTAGAGAATACCCCCACATCCTCACCAGCATTTATTGCTTTCTGTATTTTTTTTGTTTTTTGTTTTTTGTTTTTTTTTTTGAGTCAAGGTCTCACTCTGTAGATGAGACTGACCTGGATCTCACTATGTAGCCCAGGCTTGTCTTGAACTCGCAGGGATCCTCCTCCCTCAGCCTCCCAAGTGCTAGGATTACAGGTGTGCACCAACACGCCCGGCAAGTGTTTTCTGTATTCTTGATGAAAGCCATTCTGACTGAAATGAGGTGGAATCTCAGTGGAGTTTTGATTTGAATTTCCCTAATGGATAAAGATTTTTTTCATATACTTACTGGCCATTTGTACTTCTTTTGAGAATTGTCTGTTCAGTTATTTTGTCCATTTATTGATTGGACTATTTAATTTATTTTGGTATTAAGTTCTGTGAGTTCTTTATATGTTCAAGATACATAGTCTTTTGGAAGAGTAGCTAGCAAAGATTTTCTTCCATTCTATAGGCAGCCTCTTTGCTGTTGATAGTTTCCTTGGCTGTGCAAAATATATTTTTTAATTTCATATATTTCCATTTGTTGATTTTTTTCTAGTATTTCCTATTATGTTGGAGTCCTGTTCAGGAAGTCATTACCTGTGCCTGTGGCTTCAAGTGTTTCCTTCAGATTTTTTTTTTCCAGTTTCAAAGTCTCAGGTCTTATAGCTAGGTCTTTGATCTATCTTGAATTGATCTTTTGTACAGAATGAGAGTCAGGTATCCAGTTTCAGTCTTCTGAAAGTAGATACCCAACTTCCCCAGCACCATTTGTTAGAGTCTCTTTTCTGTAATTACTGTTTTGATCCTTTTTTCACAATAAGATGGCTGTGTAGGTGCATGGGCATATTTTTGTGTCCTCTATTCCATTCCAATTGTCTACATTTCTGTTTTTGTGCCAGCTTCTAGTTTATATTGTTTTAAAAATTTGAATAATTAATTTTATTGATAAATTTTAGATATACATAATGATCACATTCATCACAGGTGAATTTGTACCTGTTCATGATATGTCTTGATTCTTCTCTTTTCCCATTCTCCTTGCTTCCCTTCAACTCTTTTTCCCCTCCTTATTAACAAAAGCTTTGTTTCCATTTTTTCCTTCTGTTCTCCTTATTCCTTTCTCTTCCTTTCCTCCTCTCCCCTCCTTAGTTTCCCTCCCCAGTTGAACATTTTCTTTCTATTTCATAATGTCTAAAATATTTTGGTCTGGGTTTACCCTTTTGGTTTCTCACACTAGAGAAACAATGTGATATTTACATGTTTGTCCAATTTATTTCACTCGAGTATGGTCTCCAGGTGCATTCACCTAGAAATTTCTCAAGCTTATCCTTCTTTATGGATGACTAGTCCTCCACTGTATAAAAAACCCCACATCTTTATCCATTCATCTATTGATAGATATTTAGGCTTGTTCCAAGATTTAGCTATTATAAACCATGTCGCTATAAATGGCATATATATGGGTGTGCATATATTGCTATGGTATGTTGTTTTTAATTCTTTGGGAAGATACAAGAAAGGGAATAACTGGGTCAAATGGAACTTCTAGTTTCAGTAGTTTTAATTTTATGAGGACTCTCCACACTGGTTTACACAATGGTTTCACCAGTATACACTCCCACTATCAGTGGAAAAGTATTCCTTTTTCCTTGTGACACTGGCAGCATTTGTTATTGGTTGATTTCTTGATAATAGCCATTTTTCTGAAGTGAGGTAGAATCTCAGTATTCTTTTAATTTGCATCTCTCTAAAGACCAGTGATGTTGAACATTTTTTCATGTTTTTATTTGCCTTTTCTACTTCATCTGAGAAATGTCTATTCATTTTGGATGCCCATTTTTGGATTGGGTCTTTAAATTTGCAGAGACTGATTTTTTTTTTAGTCTTTAGATGCTCTAAATATTAGTTCTTTGTCTGAGGAACAGCAGGCAAAACAATTGTCCCACACTGTGGGTTGTCTCTTCACTTTGTTGGTGGTTTCTTTTGTTGTGCAAAAGCTTTTTAATAAGATGAGATGCCAGTTGTTGATTCTTTGTAATGTTTCCTGTCCTTTCAGGATTTTGTTCATGAAGTCTTTGCCTACGCCTATATCTTCAAGAGTTCTATCTTCCAGCAGATATAGTCTTTCCATCTTGATATTTAGATCTTTGATCCATTTCAATTTTAATTTAGTGTGTGGTGAGAGATATGGATCTAGTTTTAATCTTCAGCATGTGAAAAGCCAGTTTTTCCTGTACCATTTATTAAAGAGGCTTTTTCTTCGATGAAGGTGTTTGGCCCCTTTGTCAATGATGAGGTGGCTGAATGTGTTTGGAGTTGCTTCTGCATCTTCTAATCTGTTCTATTTATCCTTGGGTCTGTTTTTGTTTTGTTTTGTTTTAATCACAGTAGCTTTGTAGTATAATTTCCAGTCAGGGATTATGATGCCCCCTGCCCTGTCTTTGTTGCCCAAGATTGCTCTTGCTATTCTAGGTCTCTTCTGGTTCCAAATTAATTTTAGGATTGTTTTAACCCTGTAAGATGTGCTGTTGGTATTTTGATTGGGATTGCATTAAATCTATATAACAATTTTAGAAGTCATTTGCACTCTATTGGTTCTTCCTACACAAGAACAAGTGTTATCTTTCCGTGTCCTGATATCCTCTTTGATCTCCTTATTCAGAGTACTGTAGTTTTCAATGTAAAGGTCTTTTTACTTCCTTTGTGAGATTGATTCCTAAGTATTTAATATTTTGGGGGCGCAGTTATTGCTTGTGTCCAGATATTCGCCCATTGCCTTATGTGATAATAGAAGAGGCTTTGTCAGAGTTGGCTGGATCTATAGTGTGTGATGCTAGAATTGATTCATGGTTCAGTGCTAGGCTCAAGGGCATTATGATTAAGGATATGAGTGCTACCTGGCCTAAATAGCCTGGGTAAGATACAAGGGATAGAAAGAGCTATAGTCATCTCTTTTTGCTTTACTTCCTTCTGTCTGCCATGAAGTGTTTCTCCTCTGTGATGCCTGTTTGCCTTGGAGCCAGCTGATTATGGACTGAAACTTCTACAGACTGTGAGCTAAATAAAGCTTTCCTCATTTAACTCTGTGTATCTGGCATTTTGTCTCAACAATGAGAAAATTAACTAAGACAGAATTTGATACCAGAGAAGTGGGGTCTTTGTTGTGACTGTACCTGACCATGTAGTTTAGGAGCCTTTGAAGCTGGCTTGTAAGGGAAGAGTTAGGAGGGATTTGGAGATGCTGGTTGAAAAGGTGCGACTGGAATGCCTTAGGCTGTTCTGGATGGGAGATTCTGGTCAGAGTTCAGAAGATCAGAATGCTGATAGAAATTCTCCCAGTAAAGACCAGGCTCAAGAGCTTTATGCTGGAAAGAAGGGCTGCATTGGCTGTTGGACTCCAGGTAATGTGTGCAATGCCTTGGCAGAACATTTGTCTGCATTTTGTTTGTGTCTAGAGAATTTACCTAAGACCAATATTGGGACTAATCTGCAAGAAGTAATTGCAAGGCAGTCTATGCTGAGGTCCTGGAATGGCTGTTTTGGGCCTGATTTATGCTGAGAATTAAGAGCAAGGATCCCACAGGGATTTAGCTCAATGGTGCTGCCGCCACCTGCTTAGTGAGTGCAAGGTCCTGAGTTCGATCCCCAGAACAAAAATAAAGAAATAAATAAAGAAATAAAAATAGAGCAAAGAGCCCAGCAGAATGATTTGAAACATTTTGAGTTTGGCCATAAAGGAAGCTCTGTTAAAGTTGCAGCCTGAAAATATGGAACAGAAGAGAACAAAAGTCTAGCAAGAAAAAAAAATAATTTTAAAGAAGACAACAGAAAAGATGCCCTGGTGACAACACAAAGACCAACAGGATTTGACCCTTTGCAGCTTCAGAGTTGGACTGGGAAGAGAAGATTGGTCAGAAACCAGTCACATGCTTCCCTTTCCTGTAAATGAGGGGATTGAAATAGAATGTTTTCAGTGTCCAACTGAGCTGACACTGAAAGACTCCTCTGAAGTCCATTTCTACCCAGGTTAGTCAGGCTGGGTCAGGCAGACTTCCTTACCATTTTATGTCAACAATGTAAAGTGGCTGTAACATATTTCTATGATGCAATGTGAGGTCTCCCTCTTCTTCCTTATCTCTCAAAGACGGTTTCATCTCACTGGTGCAGACCATTTGAGGTCTACTGGCCAAACTAATGGCTGCTGCAATTTAAAACCAAATCACTGACCTGGTGATGACAAGGCCTTTGAGCAACCCAGCCCAGGGCATAATTGTTTGTTTTTCATTAAAAATGTTATCCAAATAGAAATATAATTATGTTATTTCTTCTATAGATCTATTTAAACTTTGCAATAGGAGATTATTCAAAAATTACATGAGAAAAATCATCCATCACCACTAAGTTAAAGACTTGAACATCAGAGAGTTCCAAAGCCTCAAACTCCTTATAGGCACTGATTCACGACATTTTCCTTGTGGCAATGGACTTCATGTGAAAGTAGCCTGGTCTTGTCTCATTGTGTTTCTACACCAGGAAATTGATTTCAAAAGATCGGGTGCTACTCATCACTGTCGCTGCCAGACTCACTCAACTGCAGGTCATTTCTGAGCGTGTTCATGAGCTGGTCGTTTCCTTGTGGCCAGCTGGTTCCATCAGCAATGGCAGGCCTGCTGTTGTAGGGCTGCTGGTGTGACAGCTGTGGAGGAGAGGCTGGGCCATTGTCCTCACTTCCACTGCTGGAGCTGTCATCATCAATTCCTGAGGAGCTCTCAGAGTCTAAGGAGCTGCTCCCATTGCTGCTGCTCATCTGCTCAATAATGTTAACTTCAGCCCTTGCCTCTCTTTTGATGTCATCCAGCTGAGGTTCGGGGGGGTTGTCCTTCAAGGGAGAAGATGGGTTCACCTGGAGGCTTCATTGGAGCTCTAAATGGCATGGGATATAGAGGTGGAGGTGATGACCTTGGGGGCCAAGTGGGCTGCTGCTCCATACAGGCCTGGATTTTACTGCTCCCCTCAGCTCTTGTCTTCTTGACCTGAATGCTGCTACTGAGTTTCTCTCAGTGTCATGACTAAGAATAAGCCCACAGTCTTTCTGATAAGGCCACTTGTTCCCCTTGAACACAGTCATTGGTGTGTGGCAGTGTAATTGTGACTTCATCTTGTTTGCCTACCTGAAGCTCTCCTTCACAAGAAGTGTCTAGAGGTGCTGGCTTAAAATCATAGTAAATGGTGTATAGTGAATCATAGAGACTGCTTCTTGAAACTCCCTCTGAGGTGCAGGAAGTGTTCCTCACAATCCAGCAGTGGGTTCACTGTCCCATTAATGGTCCCTTATTAGTGCTTTCCCCTTGTAGCCACAGGCCCAGCTCCTGCACTGATGTTCCAGAGGGAGCACACCTTGAGCCCAGGAGGGATCCACCAGGGGCTAGAAACAAGTCTCCTCCATTTCAGGGTGTGGGAAGACTCTGAGAGAGCTGTGTAACAGCTTTTAATATTGTCTTTTTTGTTGTTGTTGAAGTTCTGAAGCTTGACTGTTATATGCCTTGTTGTATTATTTTTTCTTTATCATAGCTAGTTGGAGTTCTATATGTCTCGCATTTCTGTATGTCAAATTCTTTGTCCATGCTTGGGGAGTTTTATGCCATTACTTCTGTGAACAGGTTTTTAATGTTGTTTGCGATATGTCCTGTTTCTTCATTGATTCCAGTCAATTTCATGTTATTCTTTGCATAATCTAGTAGCTATTGTATTGATTTTTTTGGTTCCTTGCTATTTTTAAGAAATCTTTCTTTTCATGATCACTAACTTGTCTTCTAGATCTGACATTCTGTCCTCACATTGGTTCATTCTACTGTGCATATATTTCAATAGAAGTTTTTAATCTCCTGATATTTGTTTGAATCTATTTCATGAATTCCATTTCTTTCCTATGTTGGACATTCATGGTTTCCATACTTTTTCTAAGCCCCTATTTTGTTTTAGCTGTATCTACTCTAGATTCACTAACCATGTACTTCATTATGGTTATCATCTCTATAGTTACCTGAGAAATTATTTCTGATTTGATTTTTTGTTCTAGAGCCTCACTGATCTGCTTTGTTACTTCCACTGTTACCATATCAGAGAGTCCAGGTGAGTGGCTTTCAAATTGTTCCACCTTATTGGCCCCTGGGTTTGCCTTGAGTGAGATGGAAGTGTAGGTTTGCATTTTGCTTTGGTGCCTTCTCCTTTTCTATTTTTTTAAGTTTAATTCCTGCATTAATGCTTATAAATTGTTTATGGTATGTAGCTTTATTATTAGTATCAAGAACCCTTAGGAAATGGCTCCTTCTCAGAGGTGTCTTCCAGCTGTAGCTGGTTTTTGGGTTTTGAGTATGTTGCAAGATCTTACTTCTTCAATTTATTGGGGATGAGAAGTTGCTGTCTCTTTGGCCTAGTCCCTGATTCTTTGGCACTGGCCTATAGTATTGTTTATGACTCTCGGGCAATCTCAGTCTTGGCATACAAAGAAAAATAAGTGATTAAAACAATTATGTCACCTTGGCTAAAGTAGGACTATCAGTAATAAGAATAGCATAAAAAAAAAGAATAGCATCAAACACAGGCTGGAAAATGACAAACTTTTGGTAACTATTAGTTTGCCACATCTTACCATATCAAAATATTTGTAGTTAGTTAAGAAATGTAAAGCAAACCAGAAAATTGCATGCAGTATAAATTTCCTCTCAATATGCTGATTTTACCATCAGAAGAGAATATTTAAAAAGGGATAGTGGAAAAAATAGAGAAATAGAAGAGAAAGTGATTAGAAGCAAGGCTGGATGACAAAGAAAAATTATGCAAAATTTGGGAACTGGTGAAAAAGACAGGAGAGATGGGAATTTAGCTCAGTAGTTCCACTGCCTGCCTCAGAAGCACAAGGCCCTGAGTTCAATCCCTGGTTAAAAAAAAAAAATCACAGGCACAAAAGAAAGAAGAAACAGAAAGAAGAATGGAATAAAACCACTACTACAACAAAATACTATAAACAATGTTCACAGTCATGTAAAAATAAGAACAAACAATTGAAAAAAAGAAAAAGAAAAAAAAAGAAAGAAAGAAGAAAAGAAGGAAAAATGTCCACTTTAGGGCATGCCTCTGCTTTCACTGGTAGACAAAGGAAACAGACAGAGCCCAGATCTGTGTTGATTGGTCCCAGCAAGCCAACAGTTGAATTATAGCAGGGTAGTGGATAATCTCAGCAAGCCTGTGCCCTTCATTCCATTGAAGTTCTGGCTACTTCCAGTTTCTGGTTGTCAGTCTGGCACCAGAAATGTTTAGCCCTCAACACTCTGAGTGCCTACTTCTACTTTCACTCAGCTCCCTGACCTCCTGTTGGCTTGAATTTGGCTGTGCCTCACCCTGACACTGAGAACGGCTAGATGGAGCCAACCTGCAGCTGCTCTGAGTTTTAAGTTCAGCTGGTCCCTTTCCAAAATGGAGACTGAATAACAAATTCTGATAGGGGTGCAAGGAAAAAGGAACCCTTCTCCACTGTGGGTAAGAATATAGGCTTGTGCAACCATTGTGGAAGTCAGTTTGCAGATTCCTCAAAAAATTAGGAGTAGAGGTTCCATTTGACCCAGTTATTCCCCTCTTGGTATCTCCCCCCAAATTAAAAATATCACACCTTAGTGATATATGCACACCCATGTTTATAGTAGCACAGTTCATAATAGCTTAATCTTGGAAACAGCCCAAAGTCCCATCAACTGATGAATGGATAATTTTTTAAATATATATACAATGGAGTTCTACTCTGCCATAAAAGGGGACAAGCTTGAGACCTTTTTAAGTAAATGGATGTACTTTGAGACCATACTCTTAAGTGAAATAAATTGGACACATGTAAATATTGCATTGATTTTCTGGTATGAGAAACTGAAAGGGTAAATAAGAACCAAAATGCATAATAGATATTGTGAAATAGGAAGAAAATATTCACATAGCAAGAAGCACTATGGAGGAGGGATGGGAGAAGGGAGAAAAGAAAAAGGGAAAAAACAAAAAAAGGAAGATAAAACGGAAACAAAGCTTTTGTAAATAAGGAATGGAAGAAAGGTTGAAGGAAGGGAAGGAGAATGGGAAAAAAGAAGAATAAGATACATTATGTAGGGCCAGGAATTTAGCTCAGTAGCACCATGCCTGCCTTGCAAGCACAGGGTCCTGAGTTCTATCCCTGGTACCAAAACAAACAAACAAACAAACAAAAAAGATATGTCATGTATAGGTACAAATTCCCTATGATGAATGTGATCATTATGTATATCTAAATTGTACCAATATATTTAATTAATTTAAAAAGTCAACTTACCAATTGCCCTTTCCTGGGGGTATCTGAACTGGGGTAACTCAATCAACACTGCAATTCACAGCACCCAATGCTTTGTTTTGGTGTGTTTCTCCACTGAGGCCTCTGAGGTCACCAAAGTCACTGTGCCTCTGAAGGTTTGAGCTGCCCCTCATATACTGAGAACTGAGGTGAAGGGAGAAAGTGTCACTTGCTACCTCCTTCTGCATTGAGGTCCTTCATTTTACAGTCCATGAGATACTTTCCTGGGTCCCATACATCCACTTCCCTCCTCTTCCTTTTATTGCCATATTCCAGTGTCTGGACTCCAAATCTCAGAAAGGCTGTTTCTGTGCTGCTTACTACTCTGCCTCCTCCTCCTCCTCCTCCTCCTCTTCCTCCTCCTCTTCTTCTTTCTCCTCCTCCTCCTCCTCCCCTTCCTTTTTCCCTTCCCCAGTCCCCCTGCTTCAGCCTATCATGGTGTTGGGATTACAGGTGTGCGTCACCATGCCTGGCTGTTATTGTTACTATGGCTTTGCTGTTTAATTGCAAATCAGGTATTGTGGTGCCTGCAGCCTTCCTCTTGCTGTTTAGAATTGCTATGGCTATTTTGGATCCTTTTTGTTTCTATATGAATTTTAGGATTGCTTTGCTAGTCTGTTTTTTGAGACAGGGTCTTGCTATGTAGTTCAGGCTGGCTGTGAATGTACCGTGTAGTCCAGACTTGCCTCAAACTCATGATGACCCTGTGTTGGCCTCCTGAGTGTTCTGATTACAGACATTCATCACCATGTCATGCATGTTTGGTTTTCTGTTTCTGTTTCTGTGAAGAATGTCATTGGTATTTTCATGGAGACCATGTTGAATCTGTAGGTCACTTTTGGTAATATGGCTGTTTTAAGAATATGGATTCTCACAATCCATGAACACAGGGAGGGGACCTTTCTATCTTCTGTTGTTTTCTTCCATTTCTTTCTTCAGTGTTCTGAAATTTTCATTGGAGCAGTCTTATACCTCCTTGGTTATATTGATCTGTAGGTTTTTTTTTTTTTTGAAGCTATGAATGAAATTGCTTTCCTGATTTCTTTCTCTGCTAGTCCATTATTAGTGTGTAGAAAAGCTATTGGTTTTTTAATGTTATTTTGGTTGTTTTGTTTTGAGACTAAGTCATGATATGTAGTTCTGGCTGGCTTTGAACTCACTGTATATATAGCCCAAGCTACCCTCAAATTTGCAGCAATCTTCCCTCCTCAGCCTCTTGGGTGCTGGAATTACAGGCACTCATCATGACTCCAGGCTTTGATGTTGATTTTGTATTTTGCTACTTTGCTGAATTCATTTATCAGTTCTAAAAGGTTTTTATTTATTTATTTATTTATTTTGGAGTCTTTAGGGTCTTCCAAGTATAGGCTCTACAAACAAATTTATTTTACTTATTTGCTTCCTATTTGTATCCCTTTTGTTTCTTTCTGCCTAATTGCTTTAGCTGGAATTTCAAAAGCTACATTGAATAGGAGTGGTAGGGATTGACGTTCTTGCCTTATTCCTGATTTTGGAGGAAAGGCTTTCAGTAGTTCTCCATTCAGAAAGAGGTTGTCTGTGGATTTGTCACATATGGAGGAAAGACCCTTCAATACCTAGTTTCTTCGGGGTTTCTATCCTGAAGCAGTGCTGAATTTCTCTGAAGGCCTTTGTGTGTCAATCGAAAGGAATGTGTGAATCTTGTCTTTATGGGTTATTGATTTGCATGTATTGAACCATCCTTGCATCCCTGTAATAAAACCAATCTAATTGTGGTGTGTGACTTTTTTAATGTGTTGTTCAATTCAGTTTGAAAGTATTAATAAAATAAAGGATTTTTGTATCTATGTTCATCAAGGGAACTGGTCTATAGCTTTCTCTTTTTTTTGGTCGTTATCTGATTAAAGTAGAGTGAATTTGTAAATATTCTTTTCCTTCCTATTTCATGGAATAATTTGAGGAATACTGGTGTTACCAATTCTTCAAAGGTTTGGTAAATATTTGTTAAATTTTTATCATTGCTACTATTTTATTTTGAGCTAGAACTTCACTATGTAGGGTAGCTCAGGCTGACCTTGATTTTGCAATTCTTTTGTTTTAGCCTCCTGCATGCTGGAAATGAGCAGGCTTAGATTGCTGGGAGCTGGCCTCGAAGGGGATTGTGGGTCCCTGGTCTTCTCCTCCTTTGGCTTCCACACATTTCTATCACGATGTACCACTTTGCTGCAGACTCCAAAACACTGATGCTAACTGACTGAAAATGCCAAAATTGTAACTCCCTAAAGTTTTCCTTTATATAAATTTGTTATCTTGGCTATGTTCTTATAGTAATGGGAAGCTGACTAACACACATTCATAATCCTTTTGGAAAAAAAGATTTAAGTTCCAAGTGAAGTGCACGATTCTTGATTTTTTTATCCTCACATTATGGAATAGTTTTCATATTTTCTATCTTCCTTGTTTGATTTTTTCATCTAATTTTTTTCTCTTCTTTTGTTCATTTGTGTGTGTGTGTGTGTGTGTGTGTGTATTACAATTGTTAGAAATACTGGTTTTAGTTACTTTTCTTGTGGCTGAAATAAAATACTCAACACCTAAAGTTAAAGAAAGAAAGGTTTACTTAAACTCATAGTTTGCAGAGGTTTCAGTCCATAGTTGGCTGGCTGTGAGGCAGGGTGGCATGGCAGAGGGGCAAGGCAGGGGAGAAACAGTCCACAGCAAGTAGGGCAGGCAGAGATAGCCAGCAATGAAGTAGTAACCAGAAAGCAACAATAGTCAGGCGTGGTGGTGCATGCCTGTAATCCCAGCCCTCGGGAGGCTGAGACAGGAGCATCTTTGTGAAAAAACAAACAAACAAACAACAACAACAACAACAAAACCAATAGCAGCTTCTTCCTGCGCCTTTTATATTTTATCCAGGCTACCTGGTTTAGGGTGGGTGCCAAACCAATCAGTGGGCTAATTTAGTAAGCACACACAGGCCAGCCTGCATTATATAACTAGGCCCTGTTTAAAAATAAAGAGCAACACTAATGTAGATTTAGATTGTGTAAAGTCTTTCAGTGACGCAATTACCTATAAACTATAAAATGTGCTACATTGTGAAGGTATAGGGAGCTGGACAGTGCTTGGGATTGTGAGGGGAGAAGCCTTGCGAAGGGGCCCATTGAGTACTAAATGATGGGTAGAAGATAAGAAGCGAGGGAGATAGGATAGAGATGAGAAGAGGAGAGGCTGCCATCCTTCAGAAGTTGTGTGGAGAACCCTGTACTTAACCCTTGGAGCATAGGAGAGCAGCAGTAGTTTTTCAGCAGTTACATTAAGAAATTGACTCGGGATGCTGCGTGACCAAGGCCTTTCTTACAGAAAAATGACAGCCAATAAACACAGAGGAATGATGAAATTGGAAAACCACTACTTTGCAGCCTTAAAATAATAATTTAGGCAAGAATCAATAATGTGTGGTAAAATGAATGGGTAAACAGATGGTGAGGAGCAAGACGATCTCAAGGACTACGTGTTTTTGCCTGTGGATGATGCATTAATTAAAAGATAAGCACGATTTCTCTAACACCTGGAGAGATCTGGCCAACCTGACATTAGCAACCTCCTGGCACCAGGCAACAAGTAGTCTGTAGTGTGCTGTGTGTTGCCCCCAAACCAAGTGGGGAGGTCCTAACCCCTGGTCCCTAAAATGGGACTGCAGTTGCAGATGAGGCTTTCAAAGAAGTCCCAGAGGTAAAATGAAGCAGTGTGCATGGGCCCTAACCCATACGGCTGACATGCTTGTAAGAAAAGAATATGAAAACACAGAGACTCTTTCAGAGGAATGACTGAGTGAACCACAGGAGGAAACCTCCATCTAGAAGCCCAGGACAGTGTGTGGGGTGGGTGTGTGTGCATGTGTTCACTCACATGCTTGCATATGTGCTAAGGATAAAACCCAGGGCCTTAAAAATGCAAGACAACTGCTGTCCTACTGAGCTGTATCCTAATTTCCCAGATAACACCTTGATCTCAGACTCCCAGTTTCCAGAATTGTGCAGAAATGAATATTGTTTAAATCTCCCAATCCATTACCTTGCTGTGACAGCCCTATAGACGAATAGAGAAGCACTAACTTTATAGTCTTGACTGAAATGTTTAAAATACTCTGAAGTCTCTACTTCCAAGTCTAAGAAAATATAGGAAATATGAGGAGTAAGTGAACACGCAAGATGACATTATGATATAGTTTTTAATTGATTATAAGACGAAGAGCTGTGCTGGGCACTTATAAACACAGGCACATATAACCCTCACGAGGTCCAATGAAATAATCATTTGACATATTATTTTTCTCTTAGCCCTTGCTTTTCACTGTAAAACAGAGATAAGGATAAATAAATACTTGTTATAGTAAACTTCAGAGCCAGGCACAATGGTGTACACCTGTAATCCCAGCCATTTGGGAGGCTGAGGCAGAAGGATCACATGTTTGAAGTCCACTTGGACAAGTTAGCAAGAACTTGTTTTAAAACGTAATTTTAAAAATAATTGGGAGAATAGCTTAGTGCAGAATGCTTGCCTAACACGTGTAAGGATCTAAGTTCAATTCCCAACACTGCAAACATAAAACTAAACACATAATTTTTAAAATATCAAACACGTCAGGAAATCAGGAGTTGTGGTGTTTCCCAGGTACACACTATAATATGTTGCCTAGGTATGTAATAAGAGCTTGATAAATACTTGCTGATTTGTCTACAATAGCTCTGAAATGTCCCCATGTTCACCCTTCACTCTACTAATAGACAAACTTGTGCTGTGACTAGTTACAACAGAGTTACTTTTATGTTCATGTCCTAAAATAAGAAATCAGGATAAAAATAATGGAATCTGTTAAGCTTACAAGAGACAACACAGCTGGGAATGGTGGCAATTGCTGGTAGTCCTACTACTCTGGGAGGCTGAGGCAGGAAGATCACAAGTTTGAGTCCAGCATGGGCAATTTAGTGACTTGGTGAGGCCCTGTCTCAAAAACAAAAAGTAAAGGATGGGATGCAGCTCAGTGTAAAAACTCTGGATTTAATCTCCAGTACCATACAAAGATGAAAAAGGACACATTCACTTTATTCTGACCAAAATCATGAAAATGTGATTTCTATCTACTGGAGATGAAAAAATTGACGCTGAAAATATGCAATGGCCATGACTTAGAATACATTTTAGGGCTGGGAATTTACCTCAGTGGTAAATTCCACTGCCTGTCTCACAAGTGCAAGGTCCTGAGTTAGATCCTCAGTACCAATAAAAGTTAGTAAGAGACAGAAGAAAGACTGCAAGCAGGCACAGTCTCTATCTAACTGCGCTGTATGTGCTGGAGAAAATACTTGTTTTTAAATTTGAGCTAAAAGGCAGGTGTGGTGGTGTCCACTTGTAATTCCAGTACTTGGGAAGAGGCTGCAGAAAGAGGTTAATTTGGGCTACCTAGCAAGATCCTATTGCAGACATAATGAAACAAAACAAAACTGGGATATAGCTTTGTGGTGGAGTGTTTGCCTGAATGTGTGAGAGCCTTGGCTGGATTCTCCAGAACTATAAAAAGTAGAAAATAATATAAGTAAAAAATAAATTTAAGCCACGCACAATAGGGTATACTGGTGATCCCAGAACTCAAAATGTTGAGGCAGGAGGGTTGTGAGTTCAAGGACATCCTGGGCTACAAAGTGAATTCAAAGACAGCCTGGACTGTGCAATGAGATCTTGTCTCAAGCAACTAAAAATAAATAACGGTAAAAGCCAGGTGTGATGGTGCACGTCTGCAATCCCAGCACCAGGAGAGGCTGAGGCAGGAGGATCAATTGTTTGAGCAAAGCATGAGCAATTTAGTGAGACCCCGCCTCAAAATTAAAAATGGATTGGGGCTGGAGCTCAGATAATCCCCAGTACCTAAATAAATACATTTTTAAAAATTGAGCAAAAAGGAATGAAACAACTGTGAATTTTATGCGATGCTAGACATTGATCTAGCTAGTGACACTATGTGAGTTTCAGGTTTCATTTTTTATTGGAGACTTGTGCTTCGACAGCAATAAAATTCATGAGCGGTGGGTGGGTGCTGTCTGCATATGCTTGCACAGACTCACCACCCTTTGCAGGGAATTAAATTAGACACTGTGAACATTTAAATTTATGTCCCAGGACAAATTTAAACCCATGTCATTATAGAGGGAGAAACAGCTAAATTCCTTATCACAAGTCTGACTCAACAGCAATTTAATTTGTCAGTTAACTTGGTAGAAAACTAATCTTAAAACATGTGTAAAAGATCAGAAATCTAATGCAATGAAATATTGCTTACACAAAATATTTTATAAGTACTGCGTATTAAGAGTGGTTCTGTTTGGATTTTCTGTAATCTCTGTCTTCCTCTCCCTCTTCTTCCCCTTCCCTTCCCCTTCCCCTTTTTCTCCTCCTCCTCCTCCTCCCCCTCCTCCTCTCTCCACCCAGCAGCAGCTACATTCCACCCCTTCTGATTTTTTATTTTGAGACAGTGTCTCACTAAGTTGCCCAGGTTGGTCTTGAACTTGTGATTTTCCTGTCTCAGCCACCCTGAGTGCTGGAATAACAAGTGTGCACCAGAGTGCCTGGCTTGCCTTCTCTGTATCAATGGTAGATATTTCTGAGGCTGAAGGAGCACTTTTGAGTTAGTGCATCGGGAAGGGTCGAGTTATTTTTATGATTTGTAAGTGACTTGTACTGGAGCATTCGGGTTGCTGCACAGGGGAAGGTCAGGGAGGGGGGGCACCCGGAGAGGGTATGGAGCAGGCAAACCTGCTGATGCCTTGCTTTACACAGGTCTTTGTCTGACTGTTCCTGATTTGCAGCCTCTGTAATGAGCAGATGAGCCTGGTAGAAACTGTCCTAACCAAGCCCTGGGAACTGTGGCTCCGTATAGGTTGGAGGACACTTTGCTGCCCACAAGGGTGCACTGAGATACAGCAGCAATTCAGCAATTACATGGTTCTGGAAACTCATGTAACCGAAATCTAAAGAGAAAGTGCCACAGCTGGGTGTGGTGGTGCAGGCCTGTAATCCCAGCACTAGGGAGGCTGAGGCAGGAGGATCACCGTGAGTTTGAGACCAGCCTGGGCTACATAGTGAGTTCCAGGTCAGTCTCAACTACATAGGCCCTATCTCAAAAAACAAAACAAAACAAAATGAAATAATAATAATAAAGAGAAAGTGTCAGGAAAACACAAGTACTGCTGGTAAAGCACCGTGCTCTCTAAAAACACCAAGATAGTGGAAAACAAATGAAGGTTGGAAAATTGATGCAGATTAAAAGATATTAAAGAAGGTTAATAAACCAGACATGGTGGCACACACACCTGTAATCCCAGCTACTCTGGAAGCTGAGGCAGAAGGATCTGAAGTTTGAGTCCAATCTAGGAAATTTAGCACCTTGGTGTGAACCTGTCTCAAAATAAAAAAAATAAGAGCCAGGCATAGTGGTGCATGCCTATATTCCCAGCCCTCTAGGAGGCAGAGGCAGGAGGATTGCAAGTATGATTTGTGCTTGAAGAATTTAGCAAGTCCCTGCTTCAAAATAAAAAAATAAAAAGGGCTAGAGGTGTAGCTCATTGCCAAGGCTCTGGGTTCAATCTTTAGTACCACAGGGGAACAAAAAACTGGGGTAATTAGCAAAAGTTGAGTACAGTTCACAGATTAGAGAGTTTTGTGTTGAGATTAAATGAGGTGAGTAGGAAAATGTCCTTGTTGAGTACAGTTCACAGATTAGAGAGTTTTGTGTTGAGATTAAATGAGGTGAGTAGGAAAATGCAGCTCAATTGCAGTACAATTGCAGCTCAATCCTGAGTGGTTCAGAAAAGCTTCTCGGTGTCTTTTCTACTTAGGCAAATTAAGTAGAATAACTTGAGAAATTTCTGGAAGTTCCTACTGGAGTTTAGATGTGGAATTCCTCCAGTGGCCCAGGTGTTAAGGGCTTGACCTCCTGTGTGTGGTGCTGATGGGAGGTAGTGGAACCCTTAAGATTTGGGTGAAGTGTGGTGATCATGATGCTCCCTAGAAGGGGCTGTTGGACCCTGGCCCACTCCCTTCCCCACTCTCTGCATCCCAGCTTCTTCAGCCATGTGTCCCTGTGATGTTCTGCCTCACTGTGAGCCCAAAAGCAATGAGGCCAACTGGTCATGGACTAACCCCTTCCAAACCGTGAGCTCATAAACCTTTTCTCCTTTTATGTTCTTCGCCTCAGGTATTTTGTCACAGTTACGGAAAGCTATCCTAAGTGTCTCTGTTCAGAAATCTCACTAGTTTACCTAGTAGATGGATCTTGAAACATTAATGAAATAAACTAGGCCACTGTTAAACTTCTATTTGCCTGAAGCATCGCCTTGGTTTCAGATGGTGCTTTAGGAGAAGTGAGCACTGGGCTGACAATGTAGGTCAGCAGTACAGTGCCTGCTAGCAGGTACAAGGCCCTGGGTTCAATCACAGGTACTAAAAAGAAAAAAGGAAAAACTAAAAATAAAAGTACTCTTAGGAGGAAAATCAAGTCTCAGGTAGGTGCTTCATTTTGTCTCTCATTCATTCACCTGCCTTCTCTTATTCCTGCATAGTTTTTTGTAGCTCGTGTTAGTTGAGGTGCATTTTTCATGGTCTCTAGAGGAGCTGCGGCAATGTAATGTAATATAGGGCTGGGCATTTAGCTCAGTGGTACTTCGGCTTGCCTCACAAGCACAAGGTCCTGAGTTCAATCCCTGGTGTATATATAATCTTTGTAACAGACTCTCTGTGATACAGTATAATGTTACATGTACTTATGCAAGGTGACTTGTTAGGCAGCTGACAGGGTCAGAGGTGGTAGAGTCCACAGCGGCCGGCTGCATGTGGGAGCTGGGGAACCCAGTAGTGCTCAGTCCCATAAACTGGAAGCTGTGAACGCACGCGAGGAATCGATGGCGTAAACCCGGTCAGAGACGGAAGACCTGGCATCACCCCGGAGAGTCGCTGGTGTGAACCAGCACCAGAGGCTGGAGAAACTGGCGACCGACTTCCACAGGTCCGGAGGAAACAGCAGCGCGAGGCACGCGACCGTGCGGGGGAGCTCTTCAGAACGCACACCGACTTCCTCCTTTCCCTGAGGCCCCTTCCAGGCTGCAGGCCCTCTGGGTGGCCTCGCACACCCTGGCCAGTCTGCCCTACGTCTCTGGAAGGGCCCCGCAGACACCCCCAGAAGTGTGCCTCACTGATCTGCCAGGCGTTTCTTAGTCCGCTTGAATTGATATTTCACAATTACCTGAGGCATGATCTGCACACAGCAAAGTTCATCCCTTAAATTCGACAACTTTTAAAAGATATGCAGTTGTGTAACCAACACGCTGAGATGTAAAACATTTTCGTGACCCAAGACAAGCTTCCATCTGACACCTCCTATTACTAGTGTTCCGTCCTTCCCATCATTCCCGCCAGCCACCGACTTGGTGTCTGTCCCGACAGTGTGTTTCTTAGTCTTTGCTGCCAGGGATGCAGAGACAATAGCCTCTAGCCCCTGAAGGTAGGAAGACTGTTGCTGAGTGGGGACAGAATTGTAAACAGAAAATTATCACGAGGTAAATGCTATAACAAAGACAATGACCCGGGCGTGGTGACGCACGCCTGTGATCCCAACACTCGGGAGGCTGAGGCAGAAGGATCGCTGTGAGTTCGAGACCAGCCTGTGCTACATAGTGAGTTCCAGGTTGGTCTCAACTACATAGTGAGGCCCTGTCTCAAAAAACAAACAAACAAACAAACAAACAAGCAATGGCTAGGCTTAGTGGTGCACACCTGTAATCCTAGCACTCAGGAGCCTGAGGCAGGAGGATCGCTGTGAGTTCAAGGCCAGCCTGGGCTACATGGTGATTGTAAGGCCAGCCTGAACTGCACAGGAAGACCCTATCTCAAACAGCACCCTCCCCGCAAAAAAGGGAAAGGCTGGAATTTGAATCATCAGCAAACCAGGGAGGAGTTTAATTCAACTTGAAGCAGGAAGAAACAGATAGGCAGACAGTTTGTATCTGAGAAATTGTCTTCGTTCCTCTCCTGTCTTCTCCATAGCCCAACACCAGCCAGACTGAATGTTTTTAGCCCGTGCTTCATTCTCTCTCTGCCTTCCCGGCCTTTGCCATGGGACACATTTCCTTGCATTCTGATGGTGTCCTTGCCCAGTTTATCTAGGAAAACCTCTCATGTACTCCTTCCAGATTCTCAGTGTTCTTAGAGGGTGCAGTGTTTACTTATGAAATGTCATTATCAGCACAGATAATGGTTTCTTGTTTTATTCTATTATTATTGTTTTATTATTATTTTATTTATTTGTTTGTTTGTGTGTGTGTGTGTGTGTGTGTGTGTGTGTGTTACCAGGGATCGAACTCAGGACCTTGCATTTTTGAGGCGGGCGGTGGCAACCACTGAGCTAAATCTGTGGCTCTGTTTTATTTTATTATTCTCTGTTGCCCTCGAAGACCAAGCTGCCTTACAGCTGATTAAAGGGCTCTGTGAGGAAGGAAGAAAAGACTGGAGCTCAAACTACAACTGATGAAGCTTACTTGGATTAAATGAGAAATAACTTGTAAAGGTGCAAATATGCTTTTAATGACTTGGTAGAGAAACACCTTTGAATTTTGGCTTGAGTTTCAGGATTATATTATACCAGGGGAGAAAATAACCATGAAAATGTAGTTGGTTGAATGAGAGTTCCTAGCGAAAAGTCTGGGAAAGTCATGTAGACAGCACAAACCCCTATCTATTTTTGCGATGTTCAGCCTGTATAAATTAAACTATTTAACTGTACTTATCCATTTGATAGAGGATTTCAAAAGGGAGGGAGAAAGTCGTGTTCCAGCAACAGTTTCCATTGCAGGCCTGAACAGCCAGAGGCCCCAGGCCACCCAAAGTCTGTGTGTCATGAGTCACAAAGCAAACAGGTCTTCCTGTGCCTGGAGTCCAGTCCTGAATCACGAAGTTAACTGTGAACATGACATTGTCGTAAGATAAAGCAGTTGATTCTTCAAGGGGTTTTTCATTTCCCCATATCTGTGTTCCTAGGAAAGAGACATAAAATAAAATCCATGTATTCATTGTGAGATCGTTCACAGTTAATATCAACCCATATTCTAAGTAATCTCTCTCCAAGGAAATAAAACATTTTAGAATAATTTCCTAAGTATTTTCCCCTTAAAAAAGAATATTGTGTGTTGGGCTGGGGATTTAGCTCAGTGGTTCCGCCGCCTGCCTTGCAAGTGCAAAGACCCGAGTTCGATCTGTGGTACTCCCCTCCCAAAAAAGAACATTGTGTGTCCTCTAAGATAAGGGATGATGGGGTTTATGGGTGATGGTGCCATGATACGTGGTAGGCATGCAGATATTTGCAGACTGAATCAATTGGTTCAAACAGGTGCAGGGAGGTGTGAGGATATAGCTCAGTGGTCTCGTCCTTGCCGACCACGACAGGAGCCTGGGTTTGATCACACACATGCACACACATGCACACACACAATGGGTGCAAAGGAATCTGGATTCTAATCCCAGCTCAAACTGTGTGGAGTAAGTGAAACACTTAGCCTTAGACCAGACGGATAAATACGTAAATCGTGTGGCATATTAGAAAGTGATTATTGCTTTTGGAAAGAAAAGAATAAAGCAAGATTAGGAAAATCAGGACTGGAAATGAGTGCTTAGTTGGTGTTTAACATACACGAGGCCTTAGTAAAATATTACTATTATCATTATTTTGTTTTTCTTATATATAAATGAAAGCATTTGGTCAAGTGATTCTAGTGCTTGGGAAAAATTTGAATTCCGTTTCAGGGTTTTGTGGTTAGCGGACTGTGTTTCAAGCTCCTCAAAGTTATTTTAAATTTTATAAACTATTTTGTGTGTGTGTGTGTGTGTGTGTGTGTGTGTGTGTGTGTTACTGAGGATTGAACACAGGACCTTCCCACAGTGTCTTCTTAAGTTGCTAAGCTCTTCAGGCTGGGCTCAAATTTAAAATCCTCCTGGTTCAACCTCCTGAAGTTTCACAAACTGCTATACTTTCTGTTGTTGCCTTAAAATTTTCTATTTCTCCTGGGCATGGTGACACACACCTGTGTTCTCAGCTTTCAGGTGGCCGAGGCGGAAGGATTGTGAGGAACTGAAGCCTGGACTACACAGTAAAACCCTGTGTGGGGGGCATCTGTTTTCATGTTCTTTGTGATCTCTATAACACTGTTTTTACTGATGTAAAGATTACAAAATTAATTTAAAAATACATTGATTTATTTAAAATGAGATAAACTCGATCTAAACTTCTTAGTGAATTTTGGAAAAATATGTAATATATGAAGATAGTGTTTATCAGGCCTGCTTCCTTTAATATCTTATATTTTTAGTCATTGATCTGGTATTGTTTTAAGTTTTCAACGGTGTTGGCACCCAGCCTTATCCCAAAGCATTCCTGTTTGAAATTGACGTGATTATCACTGCTGTCTCCGAATGAAACTTCGGTGGCACTCACGCCTTATCAGGACCTGTCCCCAGGGACCGCTAGCCATCATTAAAAGCAGATGTTCTGCATTGCTGTAAATTGTAAACCAGAAAACGGACTGTCAGTCTCAGATGGGTTGCTATGTGAATGTTATTTTTCTAAATGAAAAAGAAAAGAGAAATCACCACGTACTTATGTCGGCTTCAGCATCTCATGTTAGTGGAGGGACACCAAACAGGTGTACGTAATACTGGTTGTCAAAGCAATTGTATGGTTTTCCCCCTGTGCAGGTACCCGGAGTCCAGCAACACGAAATGTACAGTAGTCCTAAATGTTCTTATGATCTCATCATCTTCCACTCCTCATCTTCTTCTATTTATTTCAGTTGTTATCAATTCAACTTTCATGAGATGCAGAAATTTCGGTAGACTCATGTCAGCACTTTAAAATATGCATATGTCAGCTGTCTATTGCTGCTTAGCAAATTATTCCAAAAGAGCTGCAGGCTGAAACAGCGAGTGGTTACTAGTTCACAGCAGTTCTAGGACTGTGAACCAGCCCATTAGGCCTGGATCAGGGTCTTTGGCGAGGTCAAGTATTTAGCTGACGATCATTTCAAGACTTGAGTAGGGCGGGGCATGGTGGCTCATACCTGTAATCCTGGCCCTCGGGTCTCAGGAGGTTGAGACAAGGGGATCTCAAGTTCAAGGTCAGTGTGGGCTATATAGGGAGTTCGAGGCTGGTGTGGACAATTAGCAAGAACAAAAGAATGACAGAGAGGCTGGGCATTGTGGCACAGCCTGTAATCCCAGCACTGGGGAGGCTGAGGCAGGAGGATCGCTGTGAGTTCGAGACCAGCCTGGGCTACATAGTGAGTTCCAGGTCAGTCTCAACTACGTAGTGAGACCCTGTCTCAAAAAACCAAAACCAAAGCCAAACCAAACAAAACAAAAAGAATGATAGAGAGAGAGAGATGGGGTGAAAGAGGGGGAGACTAATTTCACCTAGGGTTGGTTGCATCAGAGCAGGTTGTGAAAAATAGTTCAATTCTATTTATATAAAGGTAGAGGCTACAAAATATCCTGACAGAGTGAACACATGATGTGAAAGGGATGAATCAAGGGCATTGTCTTAGTCAGCTGTTTGTGACAAAATACTCCAGAAAAATAATTTATTTTTTATTTTATTTTATTTTATTTTTTTAGAGACAGGGTCTCATGATGTAGTTGAGACTGACCTGGAGCTCACTATGCACCCCAGGCTGGTCTTGAACTCACATGATCCTCCTGCCTCAGCCTCCCCAGTGCTGGGATTACAGGCATGCGCCACCACGCCTGGTTTCAGAAAAATAATTTAAAGGAGAAAAGATTCCTTTTGGCTCACGGTTTCAGAGGTTTCAGTCCATGGTCACCTAAGGTCAGAGCCTGTGAAGAAGGCCCGTGTTATCCTGTTCATGCATATACAAACATGCATGCACATACGCTAATGTACACATACATATGTCATGGCCTGCCATGGTTTTGTAGAAATGGGATTATGGAGACACTTTCCTAAACTTTGCTTTTTTTTCTTTGTCAGAAATTCATCTTGGGGCCAGGGAGTTAGCTTACTGGTTCCACTTGAAGAAAGTCCTCTTGAAGACCTTTGGGTCAAGAGCTCTAATTCATTATTTTTAACAATTGCATAATATCTCATGGCACAAATCCACCATTACTTCTTCAGAGGGGAACATGGCGTAAAGTGGGCTCTGAGGTGGTCACTCATACTTTCTGAGACCTGGTGCACCCGGGAGTTCCCAACTGAGAAAACTCCACATGCGTATCACTTGCTTGACAAAAGAGGGACAGATTATCTTACTGGGCTAGTAGCTTTTTTTATTTTTATTTATTTATTTATTTTGGTACCAGGGATCAAATTTGAGTCCTTATGCTTGCGAGGCAGGCAGAGGCACCACTGAGCTAAATCCCTGGCCCTGGGCTCTTTTTCAAGTGAGAAGAATGCCAAATAATTGGCAATAATAGCTGAGGTCTTTAGGAGTCATGATTAAAAGGATTTGGGAGGTTGCTTGGTTTTAAGAGGGAACCTCAAAGGGAAAAATAAAATAATACAATGCATAATCTTCTAAACACAGGTCTTATCTTGTGATTTTTAAAATGTACTCTTCAAAGACTTCCACTGCCCTGAGATCCAATTCCTTAGAGCAGCTTGTTCAGCTCTTCAAAGCCTGCCTGGTTCTCTTTGGCCAAATCCCCTCCTTGCACTCACCTCTTAAACTGCTCGGGATGGTGGGGCCCCACGGAAGCTCTGTGGTGTCCCCGATTGCTGAGCTTCTCAGTAGGTTTTTCTTTTCCTCTGACCTGGCCCTCTTGTCTCCTCTTTCTGGAACTACCTCAGCCCGGTGCCTGCACCTGTTAAGGGTTCCTTCTCTGTGTTATCACAGAGCCTCTATCATAGTCGTTTATTCATCTACACACCCTTTTCTGGACTCTTGCATCTCAGAGACAAATGTTTGCTTGTGCATCCTGAGAACATATAAAAGTTCCTCAGTAAAAATGTGTTGAATGAATGTGTAAAAATAAAGGCTACTAAGAACTGAAGTAAGGCCAATTTGAGAACTAAGGAGACCACCTGTCCAAATGGCTAAGGGTGCCACATGTTGCATTTAATGTTTAGCAGCCCACACTGAAGAAATTTGTTAGTCTTTGACAGAATGATTCAGTGGTATTTGTAATTAAAATATTGATAATTATGTAATTTCATAAATATGGACCAGTGGGCCAGAGCATAATGAGACATTAAAGCAGAATTAGAGAGCAAACCTCAGCATAATTGGTTTTAAATCATTTAAATTTTGGTAGCCCATTGCCTTGAAGTCTTTTAAACAAAACATAACCACTGGGGATGGCGGTGCATACCTGTAATCCCAGCACTCGGGAGGCTGAGGCAGGAGGATCACTGAGGTTGGAAGCCACCCTGGGCTTCATAGTGAGTTCAAGGCCAGCCTGAACTACATAATGAAACCTTGTTTAAAAAAAAAATGTTTATTATGGGAGTAGACCCACGTATAATATAACATTAAATCCAGGTTAATTGATTATCAAAGACTCTCTGGTCTGGGATGGTACAAGGGAGTTTATGTAATAAAAACTTCTGGGCAGAATATTTTCTCATGACATCTGGGATTCACTTCATATCTATTCATCCAACTACGTCAGATTCAGAGCTGGGCCTAGATGGTCCCATTTTTCTAGGATTTCAGGCCACACACTTCCTATGCCTCAGCCACTTGGTTCTTCCTAGTTTTGCATCCCTTGAGTTCACCCCGGGTTCTCACGCAATCACAGTGCTGCTTAGCCTTGCTAGAGAAGGTTCCAGAAAGTGCTACCTGTTTCCTCCAGAAATGCAGTCTCCAGCATTACAGTGCGGATCGGTGCCAGCGGCAAGTCCTTGAACGGTCTCTGGACACTTCTCTTTCCTGTTTTCTTTGGCAACCATTTCAAACAGTTTAGTCATCTTCACATACTCTCTGCCACGTGAATCATATGCTGAGAAAATTCTACTGATGGGAAGAATTTGCCTCCCACTTCAGTCCCCTGAAATCCACTTCTGTATTTCAAGGTTTTGATTTCTGTCTCAACAAGGACCTTGTCTCCTTCTTCTGTTCATACCTGCATCACCTTCTCATCTGGACACAGATCCTGTTTTGCTTTTCCTATTCACTCTTCAGAACGTTGAAACTCCCCGAGCCATCCTTTCTCCAGAGGCCACACGAGAGCCCCTTCCTTCCTGTGTCTTCTTCCCTCTCCACTCCTTTCCATATCAGGCGCAGAGCAGCTGGGCTGGGCTCCCACCACTGCCGGTGGATTGGTGGATTCTCCACTCCCTGTGGATGCTCTGGAAGACAGGGTCTGAGAAACAGGAATCCGTCTTTGCCTCTTTCTGTCCAGAGCCTTCCTTCGTTCTTGGCACACAGTTGCTCAGTGGAACTTGAATGGGGGGTTGGAGAAGTTGCCAAGTCACAAGAGATATCGAGTCTTCTCTAGATTCCATGGTAAAATGGTAGTAGTGCAAATATCTCAGAAATTATACGCTGAATGGAACGTTCCTAGAGAATTAGTGTCCTTGCCCTCTGATGTTTCTGTCCATCAAAGTTCCGAGGCTGCTTTGCTTACACTGGAGAACAATAGCAGAGTGGAACCAGCCTTTGGGGG
>NW_022900944.1:3690832-3693344 GCF_012274545.1 Fukomys damarensis | reverse complement strand
GTTCCAGGTCAGTCTCAACTACATAGTGAGACCCTGTCTCAAAAAAAAAAAAAAATGCCCACAGCTTTACCTCTTTTTAAAAAGTTTTTATTTATTTATTTATTTTTTAGACAGGGCTGACTGAACTGATGAGAGAAGCCTATGGGTTTGGTCAGATGAGGGGGGATGTTTGTTCTCAGTGCTGGGCATTGAACCCAGAGGCTCACACTTACTAGGCAAGTGTTCTACCTCCCAGCCACACACCCAACCCTATTATGATTTTTATTTGGGATATTGCTGGTGTTTTAATGTTCTACCTTTTGCAAATACAAGGAAATATTAGTCCTTTTTTCTTTTTTTTTTTTCCAGCTTTAATTGAGTTTATTGGTACATTTTAGGGATACAGCACAGTTACATTCATTGTTGGGATCTTGTACCTCTACATGACAGTTCTTGGTTCTCATTTTTTCCCCTTGTTCCTGCTCTCCCTTCACCCCTTCCTCCCCTCCCCATCTACAAACGCTTTATTTCCATCTTTTCATTATCTCACGTTTTTTTCTTTTCCCTTATTACCCTTCCCCAACCCATCCCACCTTCCCTACACCTTTAGCTCCTTTCTTCCCATTTCTAAATGTCAGTAATCTTATTAGGATCTTATGTATTATTGCAGATTATTCACACCAGAGAAACTATTTGGTATTTACACATGTGTGACTTATTTATTTCACTTAGGAGTATATCTTCAATATGTATCCATTTTAGTCCTTTTTTCTTAAGCTCTCTGTGACTCATAACAATTTCGTAGACTCTTATTTTTAAAGCAGAAACAGAAATTTCCAAGTTGTCCTTTTTCCCTGTTCAACCCTTCTAGCATTCGGAGACTACTATTGATGTTATGGTTTATATCTAGATGTCTCCCGAAGCCTCAGGGGCTCATAGGCAGGGCCCTGGGCCAGTGACTGGACTATGTGAGCCTTGCAGGTGACTGTGGGGCAGTGGGGCCTGGTTGGAAGAGGTGGGCAATTGTGGGCATGGCCCAGAAGACTGTATCTCCCGCCCCAGCTCCTCGCTAGTCCCTGCTTCCTGTGTGCCTTGCCTGGAGCAGTTCCCTCTAACGTACGATGGCATCCTGCCTTGGAGCCAGCTGACTCTGGACTGAAACATAAGGCCAAATAAATCTCTTCTTTCTTAAATTGTAGGTGTCGGGTATTTTGTCCCAGCAATGAAAAATGTGACCAAGACAGTTGGCCATTCTTATTGTAATGGCAGTATATTTATTTGGATGAGTTTGGAAAGAATTTGTCCTTCTTGTCGCCTGTGGTGGTGCATGCCTATAATCTCAGCAGTCCAAGAGCCCGAGGCAGGAGGATCACAAATTTAAATCCAGTATGGGCAATTTTAGTGACTTGGTGAGAGCGTGTCTCAAAACAAAAATTTTAAAAAGGGCAGGGGCTACAGCTCAGTGTGAAAACATTAGGCTTAATCCTCATTACTGCAAGAAAAGAATAGAAAAAAAAAAGCAGCACCTGTTACAGGGAAATAATTAGAAGTATGCAAGAAAGATCTTGCCTGGAATATCACATTTTGAAAACGGTGTGTGCCTAATTAAGATCAGCAGGTGGTTTTAAGGAACTAAGGCTGACTTCATGGAGTCAAGTCATACAAAGCCCTTTTTGGGAAAACTAGCCCCGTACCTTACTGCAGTGCTCCTAGCCTTATAGGTGAGTAAGGAAAGGTACTGGCTGGCAAATTGGGAAGCTTAGAATAAACTGGGGGCCTTAGAAAGCAGTTCGGTCAGATTTATGGCTGTGGTAGGCAGGTTCTCAGCTTGGTTTCTTATCCTCAAGAAGTTTTTAAAAGTCTAATGTGATGTAGTTCAGTGCAAAGGCCCTGGGCTCACCCTCTCCCCACTGTACTACCCATGCACATGTACACACACACACACACACAAGTTTAATGTGAAATCCCTTATGATAACATCCAGCAGAGCACGACGTGGTAAGTGGACAGGTCAGATCTGATCATGTCACCCTATGGAGAGGGTCAGAGGAGGTTCCCACCAATCAGGAACCCGGACTCACCCTACCCAGAAGAAGCTGCAGCTTTGAGGACTCTCCTTCCAGGAAAAGAACCCCCAGACTGGTCAGTCAGAGGCACAGAAGGGATCAGGCCTGCACCCTCTGGGTGCAGCTGTGCTTCTCTAGAGCGGGTGGAGACTTCAGGGGAAGGTGGCTCCCCCAGAAAGCGATGGCCCATTTTATGGGTATGAGCCCAGTTTTAAATTAAGCAGTCTTTGAATTATGTCAGCCTGTTCCTTTATCTTAGAATCAGGGGCCTGCCCTTTATGTGTTTAAAGCTAATTTATGGGCTTGCTGTATTCTTGAGGAATTCGGGGTGTTTTGGGTCTGGAAGAAAAGGAACCTAAATTAACCATGGGAATGCCAAAATGAGGCCTTGGGTAACTTTGATTGGACCCTGGAAGTTGCAGAGTCTCTCTCTCTGTCTTTTCTTTCTTTTTCTTTTTTTTTTTCTT
>NW_022900944.1:3664647-3690503 GCF_012274545.1 Fukomys damarensis | reverse complement strand
TTTTTTTTTTTTTTTCTTTTTTTTTTTTGGTACCGGGGATCGAACTCGGGTCCTTGTGCTTGCAAGGCAGGCCACCAAACCACTGAGCTAAATCCCTGGCTTTTTTTCTTTCTTGATAGGGTCTCACTGTGTATAGTTGAAGGGGGCCCAGGCTAGCTGCAAACTTGCAGTGAAACTCCTGCCTCAGCCTCCTGAGTGCTGGATTACAGGCGTGAGCCACCGCGCCAGCTTGTAGTATTTTTTTAAAAGTACAATTTTTAGTTATGATTTGTATTGTCACCTTTCTACCTATATTTGTTTCTTCTGTCCTACCTAAGTTAGATGCTTTATTTTGTGACCAAGAGTAATAATATTTCTTTGAAATTATTTTTGATCAAAAAAGGTAAGTGGCTGGCTGGGCCTGGTAGCATATCGAGTAACAGCAGCACTCTGAGAGTCTGGGGCAGGAAGATCTCAAATTCAAGCCCAGCCTTGTTTCAAAATTAAAAAACAGAGGGCTGGGGATGTAGCTGAGTGTGAAGAACTCTAGGTTCAATTCTTAGGAATGGGTGAATGACTGGAGAGAAAGTTTGCATTTCGATGGAAAAATATTCATCATTTACACAGTTTCCTGGCTCAGATTCTAGGTTGGTCCAGTTTTTAAACCCTTGCTGTGAATTACAGAATTACAGGCTGGTGAATATGCAGCTCAGCTAAGTCAGACTTTGCCCCCTGAACAACTCTAGACAAAAGGGGAGTTATCTGCCTTTGTTTTGCTTATCTGAGACTTTAATATTTGGAGCCTAATATATTCTACGAGCTACTCAAGCTTCTGCTCCATGGTAATCAGCTACTAGTAAAAATTATTTAGTTCTGGTCTTAAAATAATTGTTTGCCAAACCTGCTGTTCTCCTGTGGTAAATTTGCCTCTCAAAAAAATGTGACATCGTTGCAGGCACATCCCAGTGTTTCCCCTTTTTAGAGGAAATTAAGCTGCCTCCCCCTCCCAAAGATGCTAAAATCAAGTGTTAAAAAAAAAAAAAAAGCAAAAACAAAATTGTTTAGCTGTATTGCACCAGAGGGTGCACATAAAAAAATGTTAAAAATGTATCTTTGTTTCAATTTAAATAAAGTTTAATTGGTGTGTTTAAAATATTTCTAGAGGCAGACATTGTCCTTCACGCAGACGCTGGCAACTGTTCTGCAGCGTAGCCTTTAGAAGTTAGCCCCAAGGGATCTCCGGATGCTGAGTAGGGAAGAGGACCAGTCTAGTTTACCCCTAGTCTGACGTGGTGCAGAACCGAGGCAGGGGGCTGCTTAACCCGAGTACGTTGTGCCACATAGCCGTGCCGGGCTCCAAGCAGGGACAGGAGCTGCCTGCGCTGCCTGCGCTTGGATGCCATGCAGCTCAGCACCTGCCAAGCCTGGAGGGGAGCATAGAAGGGCGGGATGAGAAGCCCCCAAGGCCCTTGAAAGCCTATGAATAGGACTCTTTCCCTCCTCAAGAGATTATCATCAAGGTAGAGGAAGAAGATGCTGGGCCACTGACCATTCCATCCCAGGAAGGTGTAAACTTCAAAATTGTGACTGTGGACTTCACTCATGAGGATCAGGGCACTTGGAATCCTGCTGAAAGGACTCCAGACAGAGACAGAGGTGTAACCCTCACAGGAACCTGGTCTCTTGGGACCTAGCAACTGCATTTGGAAGAAGAGAATCAACCTTAAAGCAGAACATTTTTGATGAACACTCCCATGCAGTTAAGATAGAAAAGTTAGCAAGAGACGATCCTTGGCTGTCTTCCTGTGAAGAAGTTTATAGCTGTAAGGACCAGTTGGAGAAACAACAGGAGAAGCAAGGGAGACTTTTGCAAGAAGTGGAGTTCACTCAAAGGAAAGCAGTTATTCATGAAAGAGTCTGCAAAAGTGATGAACCTAAGGAGGAATATGGTGTTAATTCCAGTCTTCTTTCACTTCCCATGATACCCATTAAAAACCATTTTCATAAACAACAACAAACCCCCCAAAATAAAAATAAAATATTTCTAGTATATTGCAAATTGTAATTATAGGGTTAGTTTGCTCTTTGTACTTGGTTAATAAAAATTCAAGGTTAATATTGTTCTATGGGTAGCCAATTAAATTTTAAAATATAACAATCTAAGAACAGGAAAAGAACATTTTAAAACTTTAACAGCTGAAATTTGTTATAAAATAAAATAAAAAAATATTTAAAAAGCTATGAATAAAAACATGTACCTTTAATACAAAAAATTTTGTATGTTTGTCTTGTTAAAAAAATATTAAAAAATGTATAAGATCAAAGGCTTAAATATGTAAAAAAGGTATATATAAGTAATTAAATAAAAATATGTATGTTAATTTCAAGTTGTTATAAAAGGTTTATTTTTATAGTAATAAAGAGTTTTCATTTCTTTTAATTATAATTCTGTAAAAGGTTTTTGTTAATTAATTTGCAAATGTTTTAATTAGTCTTAATTTAAAAAAATTTTAGGACTGAAAATTTAGCTCAGTGGTGCTGTCGCCTGCCTTGCAGGCACAAGAACCCAAGTTCAATCCCCAGTACCAAAAACAAATAGAAAAAATTTTATAATTCAATTTGCCAAATATTTAAATATATTATAGTTTTATAAATTGTTTTATACGTTTGTCTGTGTTCAATATGTTAGAAGGTGTTTATCCAATTATATTTTAATTAAAATAATAAAAAGGATATTAATAATTTGTGAATTTCCATAATCTGGTTTTATAAGTCAAATTTTTTTTCAAAATAATTAAGTATAAATTCAGGTCTAAATAGACTCCTGATAATAGTAAAAAAAAAATACTCAAAAAAATTTATTCTAATTATAATGACCTTCTAAAAATATATCCCCAATAAACAGGGTTAAATATGTTGTTATAAAATGTTTACATTGGTTATCATCAAAGGGTTAAATTCTAAAAATGTTATTATAATATGTTTAAAATTTTTGTAAAAATATAAATTAAGGTTCTATTAAAATATTTTTAATACCTGATTAAAGACAATAAAATTTCACATATAAAATTATGATTCTTGTTAATTTTCTGTTGTACTAAATAAAAAACAGGGTATTAAAAATTTAATGTTGCTTTAAAAAATAAAATATAAAATTTAGGCTGCTTAAAAATAAAAGGGATTTAAAGCAAATAAAAATATTTAAATAAAAGGTTTTTACAAGATCTAAATTCTCTCTATACATAAATCTTTAAAGGGCCCCAAAAATAGTAATTATTAGAGAATAAAGAACAAAAATCATCATTTAAATAGCCAAAACTAATTCTGCTGCCCCCTGTATCAGGGATCCTAAATGTAATCTGGCCTTTTGGTTTGTATCTAATTAAAAAAGAATTCATATTGCTTTAGGGGTGCTCATTAAAGTAATAGGCCCATAAACATTAGCCAATAATATATTATCTTAAAGTTTAAATCCAGCTGTAAAAAATAGCTCTTTGTTAAACCTTAAAAAAATTGTTTGGTTTCTTCATGCCTTTTAAAACTATTAAGTAACAGAACATTGATGGCTCTCAAATAATAAAGTCACATAATATCAGGCTCTCATCTGTGAGAATCCCTGCCTATATTTTATTCCAAAACCTTAAACCCTGATACTTTTTGCCCTCGGAACCTGGCCCCCTTATCACAACTGCCTTGGGGTCACTGATGAATTGTTCTCCAGTCATCTAGATCTGCAGAAAGACCTGCTGCTTGAGGTTGATTTCGTCCTGTTCAAGGATGAGAATAACTTCATGGAAAATGGGGTATGCTATGCTGACTATGCAGAGATGACTCAAGATAAAATGGTTCAAGTAGGACCCCTCCCCACTGGATAGTCAGTTCAATGAGCAGAATTATGGGCAATCATACAGGCTCTCCAATGAGCAAAAGAAAAAGAGGATAAATGTTTATACAGATTTCCTGATTGCCACTTGGTATATCTATATGGGTGTGGTCTATATGGGTGTGGTCTTCTAACAGCAAAGGACAAATTTATTAAAATAAACAAGATATAATATATTTAAGGCAATGTAGAAATCTGACAAAGTAGCTAGAATAATTCAAAAAGAAAAGAAATAATAGCAAATGGCAATGGTAAGATAGGCATACAAGCCAAAAGGATAACTAAACAAAAATTTTAGATGATTATACCCACCCCCTATAATGGGTTTATATTTTTCTAGATGGCCTGAGGCCTTCCCTATAAAAATAAAAAGGGCTTCAAAAATATGTAAAATCTTATTAAAATTTCAACATTTAGTCTGTCTCTCTCCATAGGCACTGACCATGAACAAGCATTTATAAAAGAGGTTATACAAGATCTAGCTAAACTGTTATACTGCTTATTGATCTCAGAGTTCTTATAAGGTTAAAAAATGAGTTGATCTGCTCCCTTTGGCCTTCTTTAAGTTAAAAGCTATCCAAGTCACATTGGGTTCTCCTCATGTGAGGTCTTTTTTCAAAGGCCACCCTATATCTTAAAACTTTATAAAATTATCTCAACTGGGCTTATCTGGTATAAGATCACAGCTGTTAAAATTGGGCAAATATTTCAAAATATTCAAGAATAAATTAAAACGGGGGGGGAGACCCAGTAACTGCTGTAACCTTAACAGTATTATTAAAAATGGGTATCGTGGGAGCTAGTATTAGAGCTGCCTCCCTCATTATACAACATCAGTAATTCAATGGCCTCCAAATAGCAATTAATCAAAATATTAAAAAAATAAAATTGTCAATCACTAAATTGCAAGAGTCTTTAAGCTCCCTTGCTGAATTGACTCTGCAACTTAAAAAGAGGGATAAATCTAATTTTCCAACAGCAGGGAGGCATATGTGCAGCCTTGAAAAAAATGTTGTTATACTGATCATTCAAAAATAGTCAGAGATTCTATGGCTAAAGTTAAGAAAGGACTAAAGAAATAAAAAAAAGGGGGAAAAAAAAACCAAGGGTGGTTTGAGAGTTGGTTCACATCCCCCTGGCTAACTTCTTTGCCAGATTTCTAATTTTAAGTTTAATTTTGCTTGTAGTAAGATCTTATATAATTAATAAGTTCATTGCTTTTATTAGGCAGGAAACAAGTTCTGTACAATTAATGATACTGAGACAACAATATCAGCCTCCTCCTGAAAGAAAGAAATCTCAAATGTCCAAAAAAAATTATAATGTCCCCTTTCTGTCTAATCCTTTTTCTTTCTCTTTCTAAGGGCCAGACGTGCATTTAGCCCAAGCACTGTAAAGGTAGACAAGTTCTTCGGTACCATCAGAAAAAATGGATCTCACCAGTGGCCCCTGAAATGGCTTTCAATTCTGTATTCTCAAAAATCTTGTCTATTGTGCCACCAAAGTTTGGCAATGGCCAGGTGAGAGTAAATGAGTCAATCAGAATAAGAGACATAGCTTTTGTTACAGGATATTGTATATAACATAGCTCAAAATTCAATCTGGTAAAAGATCTGGGACCAAATTGGGTAATGGAGAGCCTGTGGTGTAGTTGGTTCCCAATAGGTAAAGCTATAAAATTTCTGCCATTAACCCTACTTTCCCTACACCCTATCCCATAGTTTATCTCTGTTGGATCTATTGGGTTGCAGTTTTCCTCAAGTCACTAAAACTGACTCCCTTAAATTAAAAAAAAACAGAGATTATATAAGACACAGTTGCAGGACCTAAGGCCTAAATACATAAGAGAAGCTGAAAGACATTGGTAAAAATGCTGCCTTTCTAATAGATATGTTCCTCTCACCTCCCCTAGACCTCTCCAAGGATTAACAACAAAAAGAGCTCCTACAGGATGCCAGATCCAAAGTAGAAGAAGAACTCGAGGCACATCAAAACTACCACTGGCACTAATGATACAAGACCCGACCCTGATCTCGAGGACCTAAAAGACCCTTGGCCCCATTTTTTTAGGTTCCATGTCACCCCCTTTCAGCAGGAAGTAGCTTAATGAGGACGACACCCAAATTCCCATGATTGGGTTCCTAAGGTCCTTGAGAAGGCAGGAATGTAAGGACCAAGTTTTCAAGTCAAGGAGGGCTCCCTCTGTGCCCTTTGCCCACCTCTGCCCCTCACCCAGAGCAGAGCTGCAAGAATTCCATTCTGTATGACAGTCTCCCTATGTTCTGTTCCTCCTTTTAGGGCAAGCTGTTTTAGGCTATCTCCACCCTGTTTCTGTTCCTCTTTTCATGATCTAAAGATGAATTTTTCCTGCTTAAGATAATCAATGTTCTTCAAAAGGAGGAACTGATTTAGCCAACATAGGTATTAGTCACATCTTACATAGGTAGTCTTTGTTAATTATAGAATTTGTTTAATCAGATGTTTTTTAAAAAGAGAAATTGATTCTGTAAATATAGGTACTAGTAATTTTCCAGTAAGTGCCCTTCCAGTACCCCTCAAATATTCAAGAGTAAGTGAAAAAAAAATAGTACCTATAAAAAGGGAGAGTATCCCCAACCCTATATAATCCTGCCACAAAGATGGGTCTGGGCTGAAGCCGCTGTGACAGTGCCACCTGAGAGTCCAGGCTCAAGCTTGCAATAAACTCCTCTTGTGTTTGGATTGGAAGAGACTCCTTAGTGGTTTTCTTTGGGGGCTTCATAACTTGGGCATAACACTGGGAATGGAGTCCAATATTCTGGGAGGCTGAAGCAGGAGGAAGGATCACAAGTTTAAACACAGCCTGGGCAATTAATTGACTTACCAAGATGCTATCTCAAAATTTAAAAAGAAAAAAGAAAAAAAAATAAGAAAGGGCTGGGGCTGTAGTGAAGTGCTCAAGGTCTTACGTACTTTGTCCCTAAATTTCCCAGGCTGGCATCGAACTTGTGATCCTCCTGCCTCAGCCTCAGAGATGGTCTGGGATTAGGTAAATGACTATTAAAGGGCCAAAGACGGCCCAAGAGAGTTCTGGCTCTCCACCTCTCACACCCCATCTCTGCACAGTCATGATACTCAGTCCCAGTCCTCCAAGGTGGGGCAGGATGTTTGATAAAGTGACAACTTCTCAGGGAGCTGTAGTTCATCAGCTCAGAGCTGTGGTAGATCTTCAGCTCGGCTTGTATTAGAGAGCAGGAGAATGGTTAGCCAGAACAGCATATGAGCTCACAAATGGCAACTTATCTTTATTAAATTCACATTTATTGGGCCAGGATTTAGCTCAGTGGTGCCACACCTGCCTGGCAAGTGCGAGGTCCTGAGTTCGATCCCTGGTACTGGAAAAAAAATTCACATTTGTTCGGTGTTTACTGGGTTATGGGATCTGTAGAAAACAAAAGGGAATTAGCGGTATAGCAATATGGTTATTCCAGAGCCAGTCATGGCGGCACAGGTCTGTAATCTTGGCCCTTCTGAGGCTGAGGACTCCAAGTCCTCGGCCTGCCCTGACAACAAAGATCCTGCCTCAAAATTGAAATAAGAAGGGCTGGGGATGTAGCTCAGTACAGAGGCTCATGGTTCAATCTGCAGTACTAGAAAAAGAGGAGAGAAAGAGGGAGAAAAAGAGAGGAGAAAGTGGGGAGGGTGAGGGGGTAGGGGGAGAGAAGGGAGGAGAAGAGATGTCCTCCAAGTGTAAGGTAGGGCAGGAAGCGGGGTAACCGGCAAGCAGCAGAAAGGCCAGTAGCAGAGTGGGCTGGGTTGCCGGTGTGTGTGGGGGCTCAGAGATGCCACAGGAGACCAAATGAGGTCTTTGGGTTTGAGTAAAACAGCAAGAATGTTTCAGAGACATCTGAGGGTAAGCAAAAAACTTCCTGATACTCATTTTTGAACAGGGTCTGCAGTCTTTTATGGCCAAATCACTGCAGGAATAGAATGTAGCCCACACGAAAGACCCCAACCTGTACATTAGAAGCTGAGGATGAAGGGAACAGCCTCCGCGTGCCCGCTGGTGCAGAGAGCAGGAAAGCAGGGGCGCCAGGGGCTGAGGCACAGGTGGACGGGCAGCGGGAGGGGGAGACTCGAAGACTCCGAGGGGCTGCAGGTTTAGGCAGTTCCTTCTCTAACTGTAATTCTCCTTCCACCCCAGACAGAGTTAGTGCTTTGGGATTACCCTCTGAATGTTGTGTGAGGGATGCTTCCAACCAGATCTCAGGAAGGAAGTCTTCAATCTAAAGGCGCTTTTCAGTTTTTGGAAATGGGTGAAGCCTTTGAAAAGAACAAATATTCTCAGTAGTTTCAAAAGTGATACTGCTCAGGAGCCAGAAGAATTCACACTGAGATGGTTTTCTTATCTGTACTTAATTATTTCCCTTAAAACTTTATAGATTAGGGCCGGGGATTTAGCTCAGCAGTGCCGCCACCTCCCTTTCAAACACAAGATCCCGAGTTTGATCCCCAGTACCCAATAAAACAAAACAAAAAAACTTTAGAGATCGTAGGGCTGGGGATTGAGCTCAGTATGCTGAGACTGTCGCACAAGTGCAAGGTCCTGAGTTGGATCTACCATAAGAAAACAAAACAAAACTTTATAGATTATAGGAGAAATTTTTAATTATAGATTTCCTTAGTTAACATGGATTTCATTGTTTCTGTCTATTTCTGTTATTTGTGATAATTCCTCTAGAAGTCATTCCAATTTTGCATTTAATGTGGCGGTCCAGCCGTCACAACACAAACGTACCTGAGTTGCGGAGTGAGGATTGAGAAATGACAGCACACTCAATAGTGTGGAGACAAGAGGTCTCATTTATTTTACAGAGACAGCTCCTTTTAAAGGCACACCAACAGGAAGCACCAAGCAACTATCTGTATGTAAACACCGGATTTTCTGACTCTTACAGAGAAGATCAGATCTTTGGCTATCTGAGTTCCTCCCATCACAAGGTCAAAGAACAAACAAATTTAACAAGGTCCTTGAGCCGGGCGTGGTGGTGCACGCCTGTAATCCCATAAAACCAGTCTAGATTACACAGTGAGCTCCAGGTCAATTTCATCTGCATATCCGAGACCCTTGTCTCAGAAAAGCCAAATAAACAAACAGATAGAGTCATAGATTGTATCAGTGTCTCAATGGTAGAAGAAGTTACTTTTCCAATGTCAAATGCCAGCAGGACATGGCCGGCTCCCACAATTTAATAGGTTAAAAATAATTGTAGTTTAAATTTCTGTGGATTAAAGGTAAGAATTGTCCTTTGGCATTTTCTGAAAACCATTTGTCCAAGAAATATAGTTATACTTGTCCTTCAGTTCAGTAGTGACAAGCTGTACAGCTCCTGCTTGCTTATTGGCACAACTCCAGAAAGCACTGAGCAAATTCTTCCAGTTCTCCAGGTTTCTGAAAGGGCCTGGAGAGCAGTCTGTGAATGGCAGCGAGGAAAAAAGAAACCTGCACTGGGTGCAGCGGGTGACTTCTGTCAACAAATGATTATGAGAGACGTAAAAACTAAAATGTGCAATAGGGCCTGGGTCAACAGAGGTAGTGAGAAATCCGCTGAAGCCAGGCTTGCCTCATACCCATAATTCCAAAACTCTGGGAGGCTGAGGCAGGGAGATGGCAAATTCAAGACCAGTGTGGGGCAACTTAGGGATTTAAAAAATGAAAAGGGCTTGGGATGTAGCTCAATGTGAAGGCCTTGGGTGCAATCTCCAGGATGAGAGAGAGAGAGAGGGAGAGAAAAGAAGAAGAAAAAGAAAAAGGAGGAGGAGGAGGAAAGGTAAAGGAAGGGGGAGGGGAGGGGAAGGGAGAGAAAGAAATCCATAATAATCCTGATAGGGGTACAGGATTCCAACAATGTAAACATGGTAATGGGCCAGGCTTGGTGGCTCATACGCCTATAATCCTAGCTAAAGCAGGAAGAGTACAAATCTGAGGTCAACCTGGGCAATTTAGCAACTCTGTCTCAAAATAAAATATAAACGGGTGGAAACAGGGTCAGATCAATGGGAGGATTTGGTTCCCAGTGCTGCAAAGAAAAATAAACAAGTGTCCAAAGTTGTGATGAGGGCTACGCGTACATAAAAGTTGTGTTGCAGTAAAAGTGAGACTTAAACAGGGAGTGTCTGTCCCTCAGTCCATCCCTAAGGAAACCCTGAACCATCGGGGTCTGTAGCTGTGTGTAGTCCTGGATCCCAACCACTTATCTGCAACACAGGAAAGAGAGGGTGTAAAGCATGCTTCGCTGCTGATCCAACAGATTAAACATGAGAATATCAAGTGTTTAACAAATCTGGTTAACTTTAAATGTTGCTGTGTCTATGAATTTAATATGAAATGTGTGAGCTTGACCAACATTAAACTTGTGTCTTTTAATTTGGAAATTAATTTGTTCATGAACACTTTAAGGGCATGCAATATTAAATTTCTAAATTTCAATTTATAAATTTATAAGCACAGTAATAATTAAATGCTCATATCAGCTTTTTTTATTTTGTTGTTTTGTTTGTGGGTTTTTTTGAGACAAGGTCTTGCTGTGTGGTCCAAGCTGGACTCCAACTCCAGCCCCTCCTGCCTGGGGCTCCCAGAGCTCGGTGAGTGTGCACCCTGCTGACCCCAGCTGAAATATTTCTTACAACCTGTGATCTTCTAACTGGAACTTTTTTTTTCTTTTGTGGTGCTGGGGATTAAACCTGGGGCCATGCACTGCCCCTGAGCTACATCCCCACCCTTTTAATTTGTTCTGGTTGGATGCACATCTAAATTGCCCAGGCTGGCCTCCAACTTGCTATCCTCCTGCTTTACCCTCCCAGGAAGCTGGGATGCCAGGTGTACACCACAGCCAGCTCCCGTCAGTCCTCTTTGCATCTTTCCAGTGACCGAAGGACCTAGATGCCTTGTAAACAAGCTAGAGATCCACCTGCCCAGAGATGGGCACCATCATATGGACCCGCCACCGAAAGAATAGGGCTGTTTTTCTCAGGTGGAGAAAGACTTTGTGTTTCATAGCCTTCTGTTACCACTCCATTCTGTTTCAAGGTGACAGTATTTAAATTATTATAATCTACTGAATAATTTGGGACAGTAGAGTAATGTTGATCTTGTATTATTCTGAGGATAAAAGGGAATAATTCTTTCTTATGTCAGTCCTGTATAAATTATAAAAGAGTATGACACTTGTAAGGTGTTGGTTGTCATTTAAATTCTACTGTTCATTGTGCTGTTTCTAAAGTTTATAACATTCCCCCAAAAAAAAGGGCCAGGTGTGGTGGCTCACGCCTGTAATCCCAGCACTCAGGAAGCTGAGGTAGGAGGATCGCTGTGAGTTTGAGACCAGCCTGAGCTACATAGTGAGTTCCAGGTCAGTCTCACTACATAGTGAGACCCTGTCTCAAAAAAAAAAAAAAAAAGAAAGAAAGAAAGAAAGAAAGAAAGAAAGAAAGAAAGAAAGAAAGAAAATAAAGTTCATAACATTAAATTCTTCAGTTGCCAAATCTAGTGCCGGCCTATTTACAGATGCACAGAGTTGAGATCCCCATTTACCAGGAGAGATCACCAGCTGGGACACAGATCTGGGTATATACCTCATCCTAGTCTCCAAAGTGGATTCTGATGGACTGACTTTGTCTCCAGACTAACCCTGTAGGCTAATTACTACTGCCATTTACAATTTTTTTCTTTGGTTAAGAGACTTAATGGGCTACTAAAGTTAAATAAACTAGGCATGGTATTACATGCCTGTAATCCCAGGTCTCTAGGAGCCTGAGTCAGGAAGATTGTCAATTTGAGCCCAGCCTGGGAAATTTAAGGACTTAGGGACACCCTGTCTCAAAATAAAAACTAAGAAAAGGGCTCAGTGTTAAGTAAAAAGAGCCAAAAACAAGGACCAGTCCAGGACCACAACAAGCCTTTATTTTGTGGAGAATCTGCCGAGCTGTCTCCGAACGACAGAGGAAAAAGCAACACAGCAGAACAGGGGTGGGATTAGCCTGAGCTGGGGTGGAGTTGAGTGAGGTACTATTGAGAGATTGGAAGAGCCTGTGACATCACTAGTTGTTAGGAGGTAGCAAGCATCAGGTTACTCTTTTGGCGGGAGAAGAGGCATGATGGGAAGCCCATCATCTTTTATTGGGAGAAGCCATCTTTTTAACATGGGAGCTGCTATTCTCTGTGGCAGCCATTTTAAGGCAAGGGAAAGCTAACAGTGGGGATATAGCTTAGTATGCAGGCCCTGGGTTCAATCCCCAGTCTCCCCCCCAACTAACCTTAAAAAAAACCCAAAACACATCAAAATCCTAAGAAGTACAGCAGATGGCTCTGCGCAGGCATGCATCTACAGTGTGGAAACTACAAGATAGTTTCTGATCAGCAAGCAATTATTAAGATGGAATTTTGGAAATTGTGGGGGGCTTTTGAGATAATTATTACATGTGCTGCTGAAGCTAGCACATTTCTAGATAATAGGCACACTGTCGGTTGTTGGTTGGCTGCAAAAGGCAAGCAATTTGGAGTCATTTCAAAAGTAAGGCTGGGTGTGGTGGCACATGCCTATAATCCCAGCACTCAGGAGGCTGAGGCAGCTGAGGCTGAGGATTGCTGTGGTACCTGGGGCCAACCTGGGGTACCTGGGGTGAGTTTAAGGCCAGCCTGAACATAGTGAGACCCCACCAAAACAACAAAGCAAAACTAAAAAGCAAAAGTAGAAGGATTATTTAGTGCTGGGAATGGAAGGAGACAGGTGAGGCTAGGGTCAGTCAGGAAAAGCCACATTTCTGGAATGGGGCTGGAAAGAGGCCGAAATGGTCCTCAAGGAAAATGGCTGCCATGGCAGACAGGCTCGCTCAGTTATTCAATATGAAGGTGGTTTTGGTTTATTTTTATGCTCTGGGGGAGACTTCTCAGAAGCCTCAGTGGATGGAAAAAGAAACAGCACTTATTTACTCAAAGCTAGCTCTGAGGTATCGGCAGGGCCCCCATGTCCCATCAGCGTCTCTCCGTGTCCCAGTATGACAGGGTCTTTCCTACCAAGAAACAGAGACATGGGGCTACAGCGACATCATCGACGTCTTCAGGCTTAGTTTTTCCCTTCCAGCAGACGGACCTCTCTCCCTCCTGTGCCTGTGGAAATGAAAGTGGACTTTGATCTCCTGGTGCCAGCACCTGCGTATTCTGTCCATTCTCATGGGCTGAGGAGAGGAGGGGTGGCCGATTATTGCCTAGGCCTCAGGAAGTTTGGAGAAGCCACTTGTCGCTAAAGGGAAAAAAATCTAACTTTTCAAGTTCCATTTTGCAGTGCCAGATTATAATGTCAAAAGATAAAATTATAACAATTTGAAATTTCTAATTGGCTCTATCAGCCATTTAGGAATTGGACAGCGCTTCATTCCATAAGATAAAAACAGTGTCTTGAGGAGCTGACAGTGCTCCAGTTGCACTTGTGAGGCAGGGGTGGAACCACTGAGCTAAGTCCCCAGCCCCAGCCCCCTTTTAAATTTTGAGGCAGTCTCGTGAAGTTACCCAGGCCTGGCTTGAACTTGCAATGCCCCTGTCCTGAGCTGCCTGTGGTGCTGGTGTTGCCGGCCCACCTGTGGAGTGTTTATCACAAAGTCACTTTCCTTCCAAAATGATATAAGAAAACAGAGGACAGCAGTAAAAATAACCATATTTAAGGCCAGTTAGCTTTAGGTTGCCGTGTTTTTGTAGAGGATTTAAGGCGGCAAGAATGTCATCATTAAGCCAACTGAAACTGGCTTGTTGGGAAAACTCCACTTTCCAATTCCGATTTCTCAGGACGGTCAGAGAAGCAGTTTAGTTCACAGTGACTCCCTCTTCACTTTTAGCTTTGTTCACTGGGGCCCAGTGCAGGAGCTGAGTTTAAAACAACAGTTGCCTGTGATTTTTATTTAACACATCATGGAGTTCTGCCTTGGAGCCCCAAGATAAGAATATTGCCAGATGTGCCAGGGATTTAGCTCAGTGGTGCTGCTGCCTGCCTCAAGGTCTGGAGTTCAATCTCCAGTTAAAAAAAAAAAAATTGCCAGAGGTTGCTTATAAACTAATATAAAATGTAATATAAAAAGAGTGAAAAGAATGTAAAAAGAGTGAAAGACCAGAGTAATTAAAACATGTGTTTTGGGGGCTGGGGATTTGGTCAGTTGTTCTGGTGCCTGCTTTGCAAACACAGCGACTGAGTTCGATTCCCAGTGCAAAAAAAAAAAAAAAAAAAAAAAAATGTGCCTTGGGAGAAAAACTTGAAATCTTCTCTGTGCTTTAAATTGCTCTCATGTACTGTGTCCAAGTAGAGCAAACTTTTCCTTTAGGACATCTTAGACAGAAAATATGCCCAGTAAATTGGTTTTTTATAAGCTCCCAGTGACAAAGGTAAAAAAACTAGAAACTTAACAGTGACACTAAACTGCCCGTCTAATCAATTCTGGGTACTAGTAACAATTTTTTGCTTTTCTTGGCAGGAGGTTTTCTTTTTCACTAATCCTGTCTTAATTTATTTCAATAAGATCCCTTCAGCAGAACAGGCAAGAAAATGGTCTTTGCCTCCTTTATGTAACTTAGGGTTTCCACTGAAATAAAATGCCTTAAGGAAAAAGAAATTGCAGGGGAGGTAGGAAGAGAGACATGAAGAGAGCAAGGACTTGGTTTGAACAGGCTCGCACACGAGAATCTTCATAGTCAAGACTTCTGCAGGGAGGGCCCTCCCTCCCGGCCTGGGATTAGCGAGGAAGGCCTCCCTTCACCTTGAGTATGAATCCATCTTCACCTGTGGGTCTGCAACAAAGGGTCTATTGTGCCTCAAAACAGAGGCTCCAAACAATGACAGAGACGCCAGGCCAAGGGGGCTGGAGGGGCGGCTGTTCCTGAATGTTTCAGTAGCATTTTCCAGGTAATTGGTGTAAGGACGCACCCAAACTCAGTTGTTACAATTTCCAGGGCACCACAATTAGCCGTGATTTATTTCACAGCTCTGTAAGTAGTCCTTTGTTTTGTTTCTTTCCCGGAATTTGGATCTGTCAAGGACACAGCCGAGGCCTGGCCTGTCGTGGGTCCAGACTTCTCAAAAACGAAGGCCTTCTTACTGCTTGGATGCTAAGAGATGTTTATAATCAGGGGTATACGGCCACTCTGGGTGTGACGGATAGGAACCAGTTGAAAATAAATTCTGAGATCACAAGTTTGTATTGCACAGACGGCTCCTGGAAAGGCTGGTGACTGAGTACAGTCAGCTTTCTGTGTCTGAGGATCCCACTTCTGCAGATCCAACTAGCTGGAGATTGAAAGATAGAAAAAAGAAAGAAAGAAAGAAAGAAAGAAAGAAAGAAAGAAAGAAAGAAAGAAAGAAAGAAGAAAGAAAGAACAGAAAAAGATTGTGGCTCTACCAATCATGCACAGAGTTTTTCCTGAACCAGAGTTTTCCCTGAACAATATGGTAGACCACTATTTAGATAGTGTTTATATTATGTTAGCCACTATCAGTACTCGGGAGATGGGAGGTCATTGAAAGCACTGTTGTAGGCTGCACAACGCAAATAAATGTTGCTCCTTCTCCAACACACCGCGTGGACAATGGCAGTCCCATAAAATTCAGCGGCGCCAAAGAACTCCGAACACACTACACATGTGATTGCGGCAGTGCTCGCATAAATACGATACTGCGCTGGGTGTCCGGGGGGAAAGTTTCTCACATTAAGTTAGCGTGGGACATCATTCTTGATACTGATCCTAGATGACCACCTGTTACGTACGTATTTAGTAATCCGTAGTTTTTTATGGCTACTTGCCAGCGTATTACAAGGTACATAAGAAGTTAGCTGTGGAACAGTCGCAGGTACGCCCTCCAGGAGGGATTCCAGGGAAAGTGCTCTGCAGCTAGGGTATGGCAGTGATGGGCCCGCGGAGCTCCCTCGAGGACACGTGGCCCTCACCTCAGCCCAACACGTAGGTTGTTGCCTGTCTTGATAGAAAAAGAGTTCTGGGACCCACCTGTGAGAAGAGCCACAGAGTCTATTGGGCAGAGATAGGGGGTACAAGAGCGGAGAGGGTGTGAGTCCTCTAGAGAAAAATATGCTATGGCCTGGGGTTGGGAGTGTGCGTTTTTGGAGATATCCTTAAGACAGATGACCTAAGATAGCCTAAAAACGTTATTTGAACACTTTGAATCTGATTTTTCTCCCCACATCCCTCCCTTCGTCTCTTTCTTTTTTTTGGTGCTACTGGGAATTGAGCCTGGGGCCTTCACACTGAGCTGTATCTCCAGCCTTTGTGTGTTTGTTTAGAAAAGGTCTCACTGAGTCACTATACTTCCCAGCTGGGCTTGAACTTGAAATCTGTCTGCCTGGGCCTCCCAAAGGCCCCTCCTCATGTCAGGAGGCTGCCCCTTACCTGTCAGCTGGTTCACACAGGGCTCTTTGGGTCTAAGGGGATTGAAGTGGGTTGGGGGAGGAGTAGCCTGGGGGTGGGTACTGGGGACCCCTGGGGCACTTGACCCTGAAGCTGCAGGTTTCTTAAAAGGACAATTTTTTAAATGACGACTAGGGCCGAGGATTTAGCTTAGTGGTTCCGGTGCCTTGCAAGCACGAGGACCTGAATGACTTTCCCTGTCTACTTTTTCCACTTTAGTCCCTTGTCCTACCTCAGTTCTGTGGCTCTGACTGCGCCAAAGACCTCCCAGCGAGACAGGACACTGGACACGGACACTCCAGACACCACAGGCCTAGGCAGATGTGTGTTTCTGTTTTAGTTTTTAACAAAAAAGTTTAACATATAAAACATTTAAACTGGGCGTGGTGGCTCACGCCTGTAATCCCAGCACTCAGGAGGCTGAGGCAGGAGGATCACTGTGAGTTCGAGACCAGCCTGGGCTACACAGTAAATTCCAGGTCAGTCTCAACTACATAGTGAGACCCTGTCTCAAAAAACCAAAAAGAAAAAAAAAAAACCCACAACATTTAAAAAACACAGAAAAAGCTTATAAGACAATTAGGATATAAAGATAACATTTTTATACACTTGCACAATGGGTTTGTATTCTTATAGAAGTGTCATTATAAAACAGTCAAAAGCTAAAAAAAATTAGAAAGCTTATAAAGTAAAAAAAGTTCCAGAAAGCTAAGAATAATTTATTATTGAAGAAAAAATACTTAAAAAATAAATTTAAACTGGGGCTATTGGCACAAACCTGAAATCCCAGCACTCTGACAGGAGCGTTGTAAATTCAAGCCTCGCCTTGACAATTTTGGTACTGGGTGAGTCCCTGGCTCAAAATAAAAAATATAAAAAGGGGCAAGGGAATGCAGTTCAGTGCAAAGGCCCTTGGTTCAGTCCCCAGTACAGAGCAAATAAATACATTAAGAACTAAATGAACGCCGGGCGTGGTGGCGCACTCCCGTAATCCCAGCACTGGGGAGGCTGAGGCAGGAGGATCTCTGTGAGTTCGAGACCAGCCTGGGCTACACAGTGACTTCCAGGTCAGTCTCCACTACATAGTGAGACCCTGCCTCAAAAGTAACAATAACAACAACAAAAAAACAAAGAACTAAATGCACAATGAATGCCTAAGAATGTGGTGTGTGTTCAGTCCCCAGTGGTGGACAGTCACACCAGGGCTTCCGCTTACCATTCACTCACGGGCTCGCCCGGAGGGACTCCCAGTCCTGTCCGCTCCGTTCACGCTGGGGTCTGTGTATTTACGTGTGCTGCATAGCATCTTTTACACTGCATTGTTGTTTATTTTTGGAAACAAGATCTCATTATATAATACAACATTTTTTTGGGTCTTGTTTTGTTTTTGAGAAACCTGGAGATGTGACAGAATTGTTGCAGTTTCAAGAGACATTTTGTCATTGTTCTGTTTTGTGTTTTTGAGACTGGGTCTCGCTAGGTAGCTCAGGCTGGATTTGAACTCTCAGCAATCCTCCTGCCTCAGCCTCTAGAGTATTTGGCTACCACACCCTGCTTTTTTTTGTTGTTTTATTTTAGATGTGCTTAGATACACGACTTCTTTCCACTGTGTGACAGTTGCCTGCCGTGTTCTTTGCATTAACACATGGTACAGGGACATTAGCCAGAAGCAATCCGCTGTAGCTTGAGTTCACTGTAGTAAACTGAGATGGCTTCTCAGTGCCCATAGAAACTATGTTTGCATTACAGTCTCTTCATTATGTCTAAAACAACCACAAGACCTTAATTTAAAGGTCTGTTGCGGTTAAGGTTATCTGAGCCTTTAGCAGTCCAGTCACACTGCTCAAGGGATTGTACCTTCATCTTGGTCGTTGCTGGCTGATGGGCTGGCTGTGGCTGTGGCAATTTCTTCAAGTAAAACAATAAAGTTTTCTGTTCCGGAAAGAGTCCTCTATAGCAAGGACCACTGTTTGATAGCGTTTTACCCACCCTAGAACGTTTTTCAAAATTAGAGTAAAAAAAAAAAATTGGAGTTGGACCTCCCAAACCTGGTAGCTGCTTTAGCACCTAAGTTTATGTAATAATCTAAATCTTAAAAAAAAAAATTAAATCCTTTATTGTCATCACAACAATGTTTATGGCATCTTCACCAGGGAAAACTTTAACCTCAAGCAACCATTTTCTTTGCTTATCCTCGAGGAACAATTTCTCCTCTGAAATTGTATTTTGAGCAGGCCTGATGGCACACACCTGTATCCCAGCTCTCGGGAGGCTGAGGCAGGAGGATTGCTGTGAGTTCCAGGCCAGCCTGGGCTACATGGTGAGTTCAAGGCCAGCTGGGACTACACAGCGAGGAGATCCAGTCTCAAAAACAAAACAAAACAAAACAACAAAATGCCTCTCAAGATGGCAACAATCCCGTCACATCTCCAGGTTTCACTTCCGGTTCTGCTCCTCCCTTCTCTTACTATTTCTATGTATCTCCAGTTAGTCCTGCAGAAAGACTGAGATTTGACGTCCTGACTTAGGGCTGGTACCAGCTTCTGTCAAACTCCCACTGATTTTGGTACTTTGACGTCCTCCGTGAACTATGAATGTTCCTCGCGATACCTCGAAAGTTGAATCCTTTCCTAAAGGTTTTCAATTTACTTTGCTCAGAACCATCAGAAGAATCGCTATTGAAGGCAATTACAGCTTTACCAAATATTTTTCTTTTTCTTTCTTCCTTTTTTTTTTTTTTTTTTTTTTTTCTTTTTCTTTTGTTGTTTGACACAGGATCTTGCTGTGCAGTTCAGGCCGGCCTCCAGCTTTCAGCAGTACTCCTGCCTCAGCCTCCCAAGTGCTTGGATTACAGGCCTGTGCCAAATATATATTTTAAATAATCACACTTGCTAGTCAAAATTGCTCCTTGCTCTGTGTGTTGCAGAATGCATGCTGTGCTGGCAGGCATGAAAAAAGCATTAATCTCATCGTGCGTCTCTGTGGAGCTTTTCATAAACAGGTGTGTGATTACTGATCCATGAGATTTGGAAAAGGATGTTGTGTTGTTTCGCTTGAGATGGGGTCTCACTGTATTGCCCCGCCAGCCTTGAGTTTGTGATCCTCCCCTCAGTTTCCCAAGAAGCTGGGATTAGGGATGGGCAGTGCGAAGTGGCTTTGTTATGCCCAAATTGCGAAGTCCCCAAAGACCACCAAGGAGTTTCTTCGGATGCAAACACAAGAGGAGTTTATTGCAACCTGGACCCTTGGGTGTCACCGTCACAGCGGCTTTAGACCGAGAGCCCAGACCCATCTTTGAAGAGGGATTATATAGGGTTGGGGAGAGATGCTATTTTTATCTTTCACTTATTCTTGGATATTTGAGGGGTGCTGGGAGGGCACTTACGGAAAATTACTGGTACCTACTTTTACAGAATCAGTTCCTCTTTCTAAAGAACATTTGATTAGCCAATTTTTATTCTTAACAGAACATGTGATTATCTTAAACTGACTAATGCCAAGATCAGTTCCTATTGATTATCTTAAGCAGGGATAAGCAGGAGGGATTCATTTTTAGATTTTTAGACCATAAAAAGAGGAACAGAAATACAGGGTGGAGGCCTAAGACAGAGCTGCCTAAAAAGACGAACAGAAACACAGGGAGACTGTCATACAGAATGGAATTCTTGCAGCTCTGTTCCGGGCAAGGGGCACAGAGGCAGCCCACCTTGACCTGAAAACTTGGTCCTTACAGCTTTACCTCAAGCCACGAGCTACCTTAGCCCCTAACAAGACTCTCGGCTTGTCCTGTGCAGGTCTAAAAACCAGTGACTGACTTTTCCCTAGCTATCTATCAGAGTCTCAAATGGCATTCTCTTCCAATAGAAGGCTGTTTCTGTACACTGATTTTTTTTTTTTTCTTTGTACGGGGCATCGAACTCGGGCCCTTGAGCTTGTGAGGCAGGCGCCAGAACCACTGAGCTAAATCCCCAGCCCTACACTGATATTTTGTTTAACACCATCACTGTTAGAAAAGGAAAAGAAGCAGAGGCACAAGCTCACCGGGATGGGTTTATTGCAGGACAAACCTGAGAGGGACGGCTCTGGCACAGAGACCAGACCAGCAGCTCTGAACAGGCTCTGGGCCTTTTGCAGGGTCTTGAGGAGGGGAGCTCAGTGAGAGGGGGTGCGGCTCCCTGCCCAGAAAGAGGCTTGAGAGAGCACATGCGGCAAAGGTTGCCCAAGGACCAGGCTTGGGAAAGTGTAGGAGCAGAGGCTGCATCAACAGCCGCTGATGGTGTTATGGGTCCCCAGGCACAGCTGCGCAGCAGGGGGCGTTTAGAGGGTCTCTGATCAGGATGGAGGTGGTCAGATTCCTGCAGTGACTGTCTTCAGGACATCAGTGATCCCAGCTGGGCCTGCTGTGGTCTCCAGGGTAGTGCTGGTTGTGTCCTTGGCAAGGCGATGGGTTCTTTCTTTTACCCCATGAGCCAACCTCTGTTGGCTGCAACTGTTGCCTTAGCAGTTTCCTCACCTCTTTCAGCCTTCCCAGAACTGGGGAGATGGGTAGAGGGCCCACACCTGCAATCCCAGCTACTTGGGAGACTGAGGCAGGAGACCAGGGTCACTAATGTGAGGATGTTAGTCTGGGCAATTTAGGAAGACCCCGTCTCTACACAAACTTTAAAAGGGGTGGGGTTGTAGCTTAGTGCAAGGTTCTGCATTGAATTTTCCTCACAACAAACACAAAACAAAACCTCAAATGAAAAGGAACAAATAGCCAGGGATGTAATCCCAGCACTCAGGAGTCTGAGAAGGAGGATCACTGTGAGTTTGAGGCCATCCTGAACTACAAAGCGAGACCCTGTTTAAAAAAAAAAAAAAAAAGTTGGATCCCTGGTACCCCACCCCCCGCAAAGAGAGAGAGAATGTTGTACCCAGGTGCGGTGCATGCATCTAATCCCTGAGGAAGGATTGTAAACTCAAATGCAGTTTGGGCAATTTATTTATTTAGTTGTTGTTGTTGTTGTTGTTGTTGGTGGTGGTGGTGGTGTGTGTGTGTGTGTGTGTGTGTGTGTGTGTGTGTGTGTGAGGGAGGGAGAGAGAGAGAGAGAGAGAGAGAGAGAGAGAGAGAGAGAGAGAGAAACATTGTCTTCCTGTGAAGTTATTCTTCTGTATCAGCCTCCCAAATGCTGGGATCACAAGTACGTGCCACTATGTCTGGCAAATTTAGAGCCTGTCTCCCAATTTTAAAAATGGGCCGTGGACACAGCTCTGTGTGAAGGACCTGGGTTCAATCCCCAGTACTGGAAAAGCAAACAAACAAACAAACAAAAAAATGACAAGAATCCAGAAAGGTGATCTTTCTATCAAGACCTGGGAAGCATTTTCCTTATTAACAACAAGGCCATTTTCCTTGCTTATCGTTCAGTTTTTTCAGGAGTGACACTTTTCCTTTCCTTTAACAGCTTTTCCTTTCATTCACAACTTGGCTAACTGGGGCAATAGGGTTAGATTTCGGCCAGTTTTTCAGTGGCCTTCGGCGCCTCACCGAATTTAACCTTTTCCAGCTTTGTGATGTAAAGTGAGACACACAGCCCTGGGCCTTGAGCACTCAGAACTACTGTGGGGCTGATCGCCCCATCTGAAAGGTTGGGCCCCAGGGAGCCGGGAAGCCAGACGGGGTGGAGGCTGGGGAGCAGCCCGCCCACAATTCTGAAATTTACCGATGGGGTGTAGTCGGTGGCTCGGCAGAGTGCAGCCGTGACCTTAGAGACCACTGGGCAAAGGTCACCCAGCCCGGTAGGGCTGACGCAGTGCGGAAACCACCCAGGGCCCGCAGTAAATCCAACAGCACCCTGCCCTCCCAGCCCCTTCTCTCAACAGCGCAAACTTCTGCTCTGTGGTGACTGTCACCGAGTGGAGAGGAACACGCTCTGGGTCCGGACTTCAGTTCCTTAGCAGTTTCTCCAGAGCCAGCTGTGGTGCACTCCTGAAATCCCAGCACTGGGGAGGCTGAGGCAGGAAGATTGCTGTGACTTGAAGGCCTACGTGGGCTATGTAGTGACCTCAAGGCCAGCATAAACTACACCGTCAGACCCTGTCTCAGTGATATATGGGGAAGAGATGCAACTCCAGAACTTGCTAGATATCCGAAGCATGAGTTCATGTTCTCTAAAATTGAAGAATTAATTCTAAGTACAACAGAGGTTAAGAGCAGGAAAAATTTATTGAAGGATAGCTCCTGTGTAAGAGACAAAAGGGGGACAGAAAATAAGTTGCCCACTCACCAACTTCTCAAAAGGTGTTTCGTGGGACAAAGCCATGAGGTGAGGTGGGTTCAAGGTGGGACAAAAGTACAGCTAACTAGGGCCAGGGATTTAGCTCAGTGGTTTCACCACTTGCCTCGCAAGCACAAGGTCCTGAGTTTGATCCCCGGTACAAAAACAAAATAAAAAAAACCAAAAAAACTATAGTTAACTAGTAAGATTACAAGTACAGTCACTTAGATAATATTTGATCCAATGAGAAATCACAAGGTGGACAAAACTATGAGCAACCAATAAGATTATGACAAGTATAATTGCTTAGATAATAATATTGATTAAGTGGGAACTAATGGGGAAACAAGTCGTGCAGCAAGCGTACAAGGAACGAGCAAGGATTTTTGGTGGAAAGGGGTGGGTCAGGGAATTTTGTTGTCCCCCACCCAGGTGATTGATACCTATTTAGAGTATCAATCACTGCTATTCATCCTTAGGGGAAGCAGGTGGGTGTGGAATGCTGGCCTTCAGTGAATGTGCCTTGATTGTCCTCCACCTTGGCTCCTCACAGACATACCCTAACTGCCTACAAAGTATCTAATTAACTTACTATCTAATCTACAATATCAATGCCCCCCCAATAATAGAGAAGTACGGGCAATTAGGTATTAACTATGGTCAACCAATAAGGTTGAGTACACTTATGCAATAGTGATTAAACGGGGATCAGATAGGGAAGCAAGTCATGGACCGAGCCAGGAATGGGCTAGGGAGTTTTCGGTCCCCACCCAAGAGGATGGATACCTATTTAGAATACCAGTACTGTTCATCCCTTGAGAAGTGCGTGGGTGTAGTCTTTTCTCCTAGTCTTGAAGCCTGACCTTCAACAAATATGCCTCCAGCCACAGTTGTGAAATGTTATCTTCTGCCCTGACTGGAGGGCCCAACCTGGTATGACTGCCTATAATATTTTAATTTAGCTTTCTATAATGCTAACTGGAAAGAAAAAAAAAAAGACTATAATGGAACAGAAACATTCCTATCTCCTCAGAATGTCCTTGTGCTACGTTGTATAAAAGTCCTACTCAGCCAGGCATGGTGGTATATGTCTGTGATCCCAGCACTCAGGAGGCTGAGGCAGGAGGATTCCTGTGAGTTTGAGGCCAGCCAGCCTGGGCTCCGTAGTGAGTTCAAGGCCAGTCTGAACTGCATAGTGAGATCCTGTCTCAAAAGAACAAACAACAACAACAACAACAAAAACCCAAAACAAAAAAGGTATAACTCATACAATTATCTACAATGAGAAGAAAATATAGTTCAGTGTTCCCTGAGTTCAGTCCCAAACCTACTGCCAGCAATGTCCCTCCAGCAGCCTCTACCCCTCGTTTTCACCCAGTTTCTGGATCACATCAGTTCTCTTGTGCTTCATTTAATGACCTCTAACTGCTAATGTTGTCAGTGATTGACTTGAAAATAAAGCTAAATGTGATGCTCACCACAAAGGTGGGAAGTCAGGGATGGCTGTTGCCCCATGGTAAGGTACATCCCGCTCTGCTGCAGCTGTGATCTTAAAGAACAATGCGAAATTATGAACTATTAGAAGATCTGCTTCACTGAAGGCAATGAGACAACAAATATTCAGCAAAGATCTGCATCAGACATGGAGAAAGTTTTTTTAAAAAAATTTTTTAGGCAAGGTCTCACTGTGCAGTTCAGGCTGGCCTTGATCTCACTATGTAGCCCAGGCTGGCCTCCACCTTGCAGTGATCCTCCTGCCTCAGCCTCCTGAGTGCTGGGATTACAGGTGTGCGCCATGACAGGCACACGATCTCATTTTCATCTTTCCGTGTGAGAGGATAAGGAAAAGAGAACCTGGCTAGCTCAAGTGGTAGAGTGTGCGCTCAGCATGCATGGGCCCTGAGTTCACTTTGGAGGCGAACTCAAGTGGACTCAGTGAACTTGGGAGCTTCCCTTTTGATTTCAGTGTACAGGTGGAAAGTTAAACTCATTTTACTTTTACAGTACTCCCAGAATTATTTTTCATTAGCACTTACTGGCCCCAAACGCGTTGGTTTCTGACGGGGCTGCCTGTGCTATTCTTGGGCACTCAGAGCTGGCTCACTGAGTGGGACACATCACGGGTCGGAGTGCCCTGACCATGCCGCGGCACGCATCCTGCTTGCTGATCGGTCCTCCTCCATTCTGGTGAACGTAAACCAAACCATGACGTGTTACAACAGACAAGCAAGCACACAAGGGCCTGTCAGCCTGCCACAGCCTTCCTGGGCAGCGCTGTCCCCGGGGGCGGGATCTGAGGTTCCCTCTCCGGATTAGAAGGGATCTGATACCAGGCCACCTCATTCCTTCTTCATTCACCTCTCTCTCCTTTTAATGTCTTTGTTGGTTTGTTTTTTTGGTACTGGAGATCGAACTCGGGTCCTTGTGCTTGCAAGGCTGGCGGCGGAAGCACGGAGCTAAATCCCCGGCTCACTTCACTCTATCGAAACACCGCTTCCACTTATTTATATTTTTAAAAAATTTTGCGACAGTTTCTGTCCCCCCTCCTTTTTTTGGTACCGGGGATTGAACTCAGGACCTTGTGCTTTCGAAGCAGGCATGGTGCCACTGAGCTAAATCCCCAGCCCTCTGTTCCTTTCTTGCCTTTCCCCTAACTCTCCCTTTCCCCTACCCCTTTAGACCTTTCCTTCCTCTTTCACATTATCAATTATACACTGTGACCCTTATTTACACTTTTAGTTTCTCGCATAGGGAGGCATGGAGGGGGTGAAGGGAGGCAGGCGAATGGGGAAAAAATAAGAACCAAGATACAGCTTGTAAAGAGTCAAGTTCCCAGTGATGAATGCAATTGTATCGTATACCGAGGAGGCACCAATAAACGTGAATAAAAACTTCGCGACAGGATTTCACCAAGTTGCCCAGGTGGGCTTTGAACTTGCGGGCCTCCTGAGCAGCTGGGATCCCAGGTATCTGCCACTGTGTCTGGAAGGGGTTAAGCATTCTTAATCCAACCTTCACAAGGAGGTCTTTTTGAAGGGAAGAGCAGATTCAGTTATTTATCTACCTGAAACCAGTCACAGCTGCCCGTGCTCCCTGCTAAGGAAATATTCTCCAGGAGGTGTCCAGGCTGGCCCTCCTTTTATCTGCAGCCCGTGACTGTCTTCCCTTTCCTCCCACCACACCTCGCTCCTCTCAGGAGCTTCCAGGCATTAGTGTCTTTCCCAGTCCCCAGGGAGCTCGTGGGCTGTGCCTGGAATCTCAGCATAGGAAAATTCCTTTTTTTTTTTTTTTT
>NW_022900944.1:3654900-3664595 GCF_012274545.1 Fukomys damarensis | reverse complement strand
TTTTTTTTTTTTTTTTTTGGCGAGGGAATTTCCCATACATTTCCATCCTTAGTTATTTAGCTAGGATCATTACAGGTGTAGAAAAATGGGCTAGATAAAATCTCCGTGGAATTAGTTTTGGGGTGACTCTCTTACATCAGGTGTCGGGCAGGGTGACTCACTCCAGCCTAGATGTTCTGCTACACAGAAATACAGGAGAAGGTAAGGGTGGAAATCAGGATGTGTGGGCTGCTGATAAAATCTGTTGCTTTTGTACTATAAAGAAAAACAAATCACTTTAAAGTGTATTATGTTTTGCTTTCCAAACTTTTTTTCTATGACTTTTTGCTAGTAAAGTTGTTAGGCAAATTAGAGATAATAACATGCAAAAAAAAAAAATCATCTGGTAATCTCAATTTTTTATTTTATTTATTTATTTGTTTATTTTTGGTAATATTCAGTCGAACTCCGGTCCTGGCGCTTGCCAGGCAGGTGGAGGAACCACTGAGCTAAATCCCCAGCCCAATATTTTTTGGTTTCTTAAAACAGGGTCTCACTATGTAGTTGTGACTGACCTGGAACTGACCTGGACCAGCCCAGGCTGGTCTGGAACTCACAGTGATCCTCCTGCCTCAGCCTCCTGAGTGCTGGGATTATAGGCGTGTGCCACCACCACCACCACCACCATGGGCTGCTAATCTCAATTTTAAAGGCTAGTTTTTGGAATGGAGATACAGGAAAACAAAAAACTAAAAACAACTCTCCAAGTCATTGCTATCAGAAGTCACCTTTTCCTGAAGTGTCAGTTTTTTTTTTGACCACCATCACGTCTGGTGAAGTCATTATTTTAGTTTATTTTTCTTTGTGGGGCTGTGCTGAGCACCTTACGCCTTTGTGTCCTGGGTCCTCGGCCAGTGCTCAGGGAGCTCTCCCTCCGGCCCCATTGTGTTTTTAGCTGGTTGGCCGAAGTGCAAATCGTGTACCCCCAATTCACCCCTTGTAGTTGGGACAATGCAGAATTTGTCTGCAGAGTCGTGAAACCATTCCCACATTCCCATTTCACAGTGTCTCCACCGCACCCACAGCTCCTTCCTGCCCCGGTGCGGTGATCTCCCTGCCCGGGCTTAGACACAGAGAAGGGCTGCTCTTCGCTCTGCTTCCAGGGATCTGCCTTTTCTGAACATTTAATGCAACAGGATCAGACAGCACAGGGCCCTTCATTCAGCGCAGTGTCTCAAGGGTCAACGGTTTTCAGTAGCTTGTTCCCTTTTTACTGCAGAACAGAAATCTGACTTACAGATGTGCCACATTTTGTTGATCCATTCACCAGTCGATGACCATTTGGGATTTTCCACTGGGGATTTATGAATGATGCTGGTGCTGTAACATCCGTGCTCAAGTCGCTGGGTGGATATGAGCCTCCAGGATGTGGGAATGTGGAGGTCATGTTCAATTGTTGAAGAAACCGTTAAGCTGTCTTTCACACTGGCTGCAGTTGGAGGGGTCTAGATTTTTCTTATGTTCTCTAATACTTGTTATTGTCCTCCCTCCGTCCCTCCCTTTCTCCCTCCGTTTTTAGTAACACTGGAGATTGAGCTAAAGATCTATGCACTAAATTGCATCCGCAGCTTCCTAATCCCTTTTTGAGGGATAGGATCTTGCTAAGTGGCCCAGGCTGAGCTCTGGTTTGCAACTCTCCTGCCTCAGATTCCCACAGTGTTGGGATTATAAGTGTGTGCCGCCACGCCTGGCTCATTTTCTTACTGCTATCTTTTGAACTACAAGATTTAAAAAGTTGAAGCCAGGCATGGTAGTGCACACCTGTAATCCCAGCCCTAGGGAGGCTGAGGCAGGAGGATCGCTGTGAGTTTGAGACCAGCCTGGGCTACATAGTGAGTTCCAGGTCAGTCTCGACTACATAGTGAGACCCTGTCTAAAATAGATATATTTAAAAAGTTGATAACGTTCAATTTAGCAATAGATCATATTTTGTTCAAGAAAGAAATTTATCTTCCTTTAACATAAAGCCTTAAAAATTTTCTCACAAAGTTTTTTTCTAAGGGTGTTACTTTACACTTGGTCTATGCTGAAGCCTCAGGTTATTTTTGAATTAATTTTTGTGTTATTGTGTAAATTAACCTACATTCACTGTTTTGCACGTGGATAGCCAATAGTTGAAATTTCCCCATTGAGTTGTTTTGGCAGTTTGTCTAAAACTGGTTTAGATAATCATTTAAAACCAGGGTTTAGCCAGGGATTTAGCTCAGTGGTGCTGCCTCCTGCCTCACAAGCACAGGGTACTAAATTCAATCCCCGCTGGTACTGGGGGATATATAGATATATAACCAGGGTTTATTTTTGAACTGTAAATTTCATTCCATTGATCTAGATTTCTGTTCCCATGTCTTTGTAGAAATCATTATCACTTTGTAGAAAGTTTTGGAGTGGGGTAGTGTGAACTGTATTCTTCCTTTTCAAGTTTAGTTGCTATTTTGGATCATGTGCATTCTTGATAAATTTTAAGATGAGGGCTGGGTATTTAGCTCAGTGATTCTGCCATCTGCCTAGCAAGCACAAGGACCTGAGTTTGGTCCCCAATACAAAAACAAAAACAAAACAACAACAACAACAACAAACTTTTAAGATGAGCCTGTCAATGTCAGTAAAAAGCTCCCTGGCATTTTGACAGTGATTGTGCCGAGCCTAGAGGTCGATTTCAGGAGAACTACCATGGTGACAGCGTTCCACCGGATGAACAAAGAGCTTTCTGGGCCGAGGATTTAGCTCAGTGTTTCCGCCACCTTCCTTGCAAGCACAAGGACCCGAGTTCGTTTCCCGGTACAAAAAACAAAAACAAAAACAAAACAAAACAAAACAAAAACAAAAACAACAAATCTCTGGCAAGGGATAGCTTTCCATTTATTTGGATGTTTAATTTCTTTCAGCAATGTTTTTCAGACTTCTCTGCACAAGTCTTGCACTTATTTTGTTGAGTATATTTTGCAAAGTATTTTTGTTTTGGTGGTGGGATTGACACCGGGATTTAGCAGGTGCTGTGCACTGTACCACTGCGCAACACCAGTAACCCATCCGATTAAGGTAACCAACGGGGGAGGGAAGAGACCACCCGAGCGGCCCAGCGAAGGCAAAGCGGAACAGACTTCATCTCCTGGGCAGAGGTGGACTTATGGCAAGCAAGAGGCGGTCAGCACCAACAAAGCGAAGGCAGGAAGCTTTCCAGGGCACTGGGAGAGAGGTCTGGCTCGTCCATCAGGAGAGTAGGGGTCGGAGCAGATATTTGTGGCTGGGATCTGTGCAGCGAGGGAAGCAGGTGTGTGGATATTTTCTGGTGACTCGGCATTGAAAGGATGCTTTGCTTCGTAGTCGTTAATCTCTATGTTGGGAACATCCCGTCCCGTGTTTTGTGTTCTGTCCGCTCCGAGATAGCACAGTTTTGGTTGGTGGCTGCGTCATTGCCTGTTTTGTGTTGTGTGTGTGTGTGTGGTTTTTTTTTAGTGTGTGTGTATGTCTTGTCAAACTGCAGCTTGGAATTAAAGAGCAGATTCATTAACCATTTCATGGCCAGGTCAAGCCTGACAATTATTATTATTAATTAAAGAACTTTTTTGAGACAGTCTGTCTTCGTGGTTCAGGCTGGCCTTGAACTCACTTTGTAGCCCAGTTGGCCTTGGCCTTGTGGTGCTCCTCCTGCCTCAGCCTCCGGAGTGCGGGAATTATAGCTTTTGATTTTTTTTTTTTAGATGCTATTGTGAATGAATTTTTAAAACTTAATTTTTGGATGCCTTATTTCTAATGTTTGGTGTATAATTATGTTTTGAAAATTGATACTGTGTTCTGTAACAGTGCTGAACTTATCAGCTATAGCTGTCTTGCTGTGGGTTGTCTGGAATGAGGTACACATGCGACCCTATTGTTTGTGCATTGAGGCAGTTGTAATTTCTTTCTTTTTCTTCTAGGTTACCTTTTACGTATTTACTTTTTCACACTTGATTTCCCCAGTTAGAATTTCCAGTACAGTGTTGAATAAAAATGATGAGAGCAGACTTTCTTGCACTGGTTCCTATCTTAGGAAGGAGCACTCAACTTTTTGCCACTGAGTGGTCTGAGCCAAGTTATTCATGGATTCTTTTCATCAAGTGAGGAAGCTCCCTTTTAGTCTTGAGAGTATATATATTTTTTTCTTAATCCTGGATGGATGGTTCTTGGATTTTGTCAAGTGCCTTTCCTGTATCTATTAAGAAGATTGTGCAAGTTTTGTCCTTCACTTTATTTATAAAGTGATACATTAATTGCTATTTGGAGGTAAAAATAATCTTGCATTGTAGATTTAAACACCACCTTGTCATGATGCCTTACATTTTTTATATTTTCCCAGATTTAATTGTTAACATTTCACAGATTATTTTTTTTCATTGACAATTTTTGAGTGTATATTCATGAAAGACACTGGTATGGAGGTATCTTATGACTTCCCTGCTGGGCTTTGATATTAGAGTAATATGGATTTCATGGAATGAGTTGGAGAAAGTTTATAAAAGATTGATACCTTTCTTTTTTATTAATTAAGTTTATTGGTTTATTTTAATTAATTAATTAATTTTTGGTTTTTTGAGCCAGGGTCTCACTGTGTAGTTGAGACTGACCTGGAACTCACTATGTAGCCCAGGCTGGTCTGGAACTCACAGCGATCCTCCTGCCTCAGCCTCCCAAGTGCTGGGATTACAGGCGTGAGCCACCACGCCCGGCTTTAAATTTATTTAATTTAATCTTTCAAAGTACCAACTATTTGATTCATTGATTCTTTGTATTGTTTTCTTAGTTTCCATTTAATTAATTTCTGCTCTGATTTTTATAATTTCCTCCCTCATATGAGCTTTGGGCTTGACTTGCTCTTCTTTTTCTAGAGGCTTGAGGTTCAATATTAGGTTGTTTATTTGAGTCTGCTCTGTTTTCCTGATATGGGAATTCACCATTGTAAATTTCACTTGTAGGGCAGCCTTCACTGTGTCCCTTAAATTCTGGTATGCTGTATTGTCATTATTGTTTACTTGTAGAAATTATCTGATTTCTTCCTTAATTTCATCTCTGACCCATCGGTTGTTCAGGAGGGTGTTATTTGATTTCCATGTGTTTATGAAGTTCTTGTGGTTTCTTTTGCTGTTTATTTCCAATTTCATTGCACAATTGTCTGATAATATGCATGGGATAATTTCAATTCCTTTGTTCTATGAGCTAGTATGTGGTCTATTTTGGAGAAAGTCTCATGTGAAGCTGAGAACAGTGTGTATTCTGATGTAGGGTGCAGTACTCTGTATATACATCTACTAAGCCCATTTGTTCAAAAGCTTAGTTCAGTTCTAATACTTCATTGTTGATTTTTTATTTAGTTGATCCATCTATTTGTGACAGTGGGGCATTGAGGTCCCCTATGTCCCCTATTACAATTGTATTAGTGCTTATATGGTTTTTCATGTCAATATATTTTTTGTATAGTTGGGTGTGCTATTTGGTACATATATATTTATGATTGTACATTTTCCTCTTGGATTACTAAGACATAGTGACCTTCTTTGTCTCTCTTCATCAGTCTTGGCTTGAAATCCACTTTGTTTGCAAATAGACTTGCTGCTTCTTTTTCCTGGTTCCTGTCACATGGAATATTGTTTTCCATTCCTTGACTTTCAGTCTATGAATTTGTTTTTCCATTAAATGTGTTTCTTGTATGTAGCAGGTTGTTGGATCTTGCTTCTTGATCTATTCTGCCAGTCTGTTTCTTCTGATTGGTGAATTGAGACTATTAACATTGATGATTATAACTGATATGTATTATCTCTGTCATGTTCTTACTATTGGCTTCCTTCTTTCCTTTTATGTTTAATTTCTTGTCTTGCCTGGTGGATTCATTTTGTTCGGGGGTTCATGAAGTTGTAATACTTATTTTCTCCTTCTAGGATATCCTTTAGAACACTTTGGAGTTCTAGTTTGGTGGTCATGAATTTCTTTAAGTGTTCTTTGTCATGTAACTAAGTATCTTATTGCTCTGTCAGTTTTGAAGGATAGTTTTACAGGTTGCATCAATCTGGGTTAGAGGTTGTTTTTTCATTTGGGCCTTGAAATACTACACTCCAAGCTCTCCTTGACTTGAGAGTTTGTGTTGAGAAGTCTGCTGTGATTCTGATGGGCTTTTCTTTATAGGTGATTTGTTGCTTTTCTCTACCAGATTTTAGTATTCTGTCCTTGTGTTGAAGTTCTGGACTCTTGACTATTATATGCTTTGTGGAAGATTTTTTAAAAAAAGTCTTGGTTAGTTGGAATCTTGTATGCCTCATTTATCTGTATGTCAAATCCTTTTTCCCTGTTTGGGAAATTTTCTGTGATTCCTTCTGAGAAGTTTTTTTTAAATGTCATTTGTGCTATCGCCTGCTTTTTCATTAACTCCAAGCAATCTTATATTATCCTTTGCATCTTCTAGCAGCTGCTGGATTGATTTCTCATGATCCCTTGCTCTTTTCAAGAAATGTCTCCTTTCCTGATTGCGAACTACAACTCTGTCCTCTGTATCTGATACTCTGTCCTCACGTTGGCTCATTCTGCTACACATACTTTTAATGGAGTTTTTCATCTCCTGGATATGTTTGAATCTGTTTCATGGATTCCATTTCTTTCCTGGGTGTGCTGGGTGTGCACGGTTTCCATCATATCCCTGAGCTCCTCTATTTTTTTTTTTTTTTTTTTTGGTCTGTATCTTTCATTCTGGTCACGGTCTCTGTAGTTATCTGGGAAATTATTTCTGCTTTGATTTTTCTCTAGTGCCTCATTCACCTGCTTTGTTACTTCTGCTGTTACCACCTCAGAGAGTCCAGGTGGGTGGCTTTTGTCCTGCTCTACCTCATTGCCCCTGGGCTTTGCCTTCGGTGAGCTGGAGTCTGTGAAGCTGCATCTTGTTTAAGTGTCTTCTCATTTTCTATTAAAAAAAAAAACTTTGATTCCTGAGTTGATGCTTGTAAATTGCTTATGGCAAGTAGCTTTATTGCCAGTATTGAGAATCTTAGGAAATGACTGCGTCTTAGAAGCATCTTCCCAGGTGTACCTAGCTTTTGAATTTACTGGAGATGAGAAGTTCCTGCCTACTTGGCCCAGGTGACAGATCTTTGGCACTGACCTATAGTTTTTTTCCAAGTCAAGAAGCTTTTATTTTCAATTTAAATTCAAATTGCACATCAGAGAGAGTTAAACATGATCTTTATTAGTGCAATGATGAATACATAATCATTGTCATGCTTATTTTACATAGTAAAGATCAGTTATTGAATTCTGAAATAAGATATAATGCCTAGGGATATTAAAATAGCCATGTTTCTCAAATCTATTAATGATTAGATTCTATTATTATTACTATTATTGTTATTTTGGTTTTTTTGAGACAGGGTCTCACTATGTAGTTGAGACTGACCTAGAACTCACTATGTAGCCCAGGCTGGTCTCGAACTCACAGCAATCCTCCTGCCTCAGCCTCCTGAGTGCTGGGATTACAGGCGTGTGCCACCAACCCAGTTTAATGATTAGATTCTAGACAGTGCTGTTAACTTTCTTTTTCTTCAGTATCATATTGATTTGGGTAAATTTTATATTATGGAGCATTTTAAATGTTTTAGAACATCTTTCTAGAGAAATTGGTTTACTTGTAATTTGTATGTATTTCCCTGGCAGGACTTTAATTTTTACATCTACATGATTCTAAAGATATGCAAGAAGATGCACAATTGACCCCTTCTAGAGGGTTTTTTTTCCCATTAAGTTTATTAGTGCATTCAAAGCAAACAACACAGTTACATTTATCGCTGGGATCTTGTACCTTTACATGATGTATCTTGGTTCTCATTTTTTCCCCTTATCCCTGTTTTCCCTTCAACCCCTTCACTCTTCCCTATTTACAAAGACTTTGTTTCCATTTTTTCATCTTTTGTTTTCCCTTGTTTCCTTTCCCTCCTCTTCCCACTTCCCCTTTAGCCATTTTCAAACTCCCAATTACACCATTTGAACCTTATTTACACTTTTAATTTTTCTGAAATAAATAGGACACATGAGTAAATACCGAATAATTTCTCTTGTGTGAAAAAAAAAAGAAAAATTAAAAGCCTATAGATTTTTTTAAAGACCTGTAGGCAATCTCTCTTGGTATACCAGGAGGAACAGCTGATTGGCACAGTTATGTCACCTTGGCTAAAGTATTCCACTCAACAATAGCAGTAGCATCAAATACAGCCTAGAAATTGACGAATTGTAGCCCTTAATGTGGCATTTTTACCTAAATACCCTTAGCATTTAGGGAAAAGATTTAAAAGGAGCGAGGGGCTAAAAAACAGAAACAGGAGAAGAGAATGAGATCAGATGCAAGGCTGGAGGACAGATTTTAGGAAACTGGTGAAGCAGACAGATGGGAAATAGAAAAGGAAAAAATAAAAACAAGAAGAGAACAGACCAACAATAAAAAACTAGAAACTGTTCAAAAAATCAAGAAAAAAACTAAACAAAACAAAACAACTAGAAAGGAGCAGAAAAAAAAAAAGGGAAAAAAGATAAAACCCCCAAAGTTCAGTAGAAGGTGTGTTTCTGCTGTTGCTGTCATTGAATGTGGGCAGAGTCCAGAGCCAATCTGATTAATCCCAGTAAACTAGCTGCAGCTTCACGGTGGGGTAGTGGTTAATCCCATCCAGCCTGCCCCTGCAGTTACTCAGAATTTCGGGCCAATTTCTGACTGTGAGGCTGGAACCAGATTCCTTGAGCCTACAATAGTCTATGTGTCTCCTGCTGGTTTCAACTCAGCTCCCCGACACTGAGGCACTGGGATCCACTAGATGGCGTCTGCCCGCAGCTGTTCTGAGTTCTGAGCTCTGAGCTCAGCTGGCTCCTTTCCAAAATGGCTACTAGCCAATCACCCTCTCCTGGGTGAGGTCTGAACCTGGATAACTCACCAGCCGCTGCACTCCCGTGCATCCTGTGTTCTGTTCCACTGGTGGGTTTCTTTGTGGAGTCTGCTGGGATTGTGAGTGGTCACTGTGAAGGTTTGTTCTGCTGTTCCCTTGAGGAGAGTCCAGGCTCTGGGGAGAGAATACTGCTTGATACTTCCCTCCTCTTTGTTAGGGTCTCTCTCTGCACGCCCCTTGTAGACTTCAGTTCTTGCCTCAGATCCTTCCCGGGTCCTGGGGATCTCCTTCCTGTAAGACCAAGAGCCTTACCAACCACTCCGAGGAGCTCAACAGCCACAAGAATCACCCAGGAAGGAGCACACCGGACAAGTTGGAAATGAAACAGACCTTTCTTAGGCTGGCCAGACGGCACTCCCAGAGCCGAATAGCTCAGAGAGGCACTAGCTCAGGGGCTGAGGTCTTCTTATAAGGGGATACAGGGGGAACTAACATTCAAAGCTTGCAGTCAGGAGGCAAAGGTTAACGGTCTGCTGATTCGCACTGGTGGCCAGCTGTCAGGTATTCAGCAGCCACACGTTGATGGTTAACAGATGCCTACAAGATATTCTAAAATCTTAAAAGCATGTTGGGTTTAAGCAGTTTTCCCTGTCGAAGATAAGGGGGGAGGATGAAACAACAGTCTCTGGGCCATTAGCTGGCCAACATGGAGTCACTTTAGCTCAGTCAGGTCTCACATTCCCTCCTCCTCCGCCTCCTCCTCCTCCT